>NC_029792.2:76569820-76582199 GCF_000816755.2 Arachis ipaensis
CATGAATGCATGAAATTTTCGAAAAAATGCAAGATGCACATGCAATTGACACCAAACTTATAACATGACTCAAGACTCAAAAAAGAACACAAAAATATTTTTTTGATTTTTATGATTTTCTAAATTTTTTTTTTTCGAAAATTATTTGAAAAACAAAGATAAGGAATTCAAAATCTTTAATATGAATTCCAGGAATCTTGTCATGTTAGTCTTAAAGCTCCAATCAAAGGGTCAGGCATGGCTTAATAGCCAGCCAAGCTTTAATAAAAATATGAGTGTAATTCAGACATGACAAGCCTGACATACCCTATCCAGAAGGATTGGGCATTACTCCACTGAGGTGATTAGCCAATCCCAAAGCAGTTTAGGTATGGCTTTACAGCCAGATAGGCTTCAACATGCTTCATGAAACACTAGAATTCATTCTTAAAAATTTTTGAAGCCATAGAATAATTTATTTTTGAAAACATTATTTTTAGTAAATTTTTTTTTTTCGAAAACAGGTGAGAAAATTTTGAAAGATTTTTGAAAAATTTTTGAAAAGAAAACAAAAAGAAAATTACCTAATCTGAGCAACAAGATGAACCGTCAGTTGTCCAAACTCGAACAATCCCCGGCAACGGCGCCAAAAACTTGGTGCACGAAATTGTGATGTCCATGCTCGAACAATCCCTGGCAACGTGAGCAACTTGGTACGCGTAATCGTGATTACATTTTAATTATGTAAAATTCATGGCTCTTTCTTCCCCTGGCAATGGCGCCAAGAACATGGAAGATGAATTGAATAGAAAACAGTAGTACTTTGCATTAATCTTTGAGGAACAGCAGAGCTCCACACCTTAATCTATGGAGTGTAGAAACTCTACCGTTGAAAATACATAAGTGAAAGGTCCAGGCATGGCCGAGATGGCCAGCCCCTAAAACGTGATCACAGGATCAAAATAAAATCCAGGATGTCTAATACAATAGTAAGAGGTCCTATTTATAATAAACTAGCTACTAGGGTTTACAGAAGTAAGTAATTGATGCATAAATCCACTTCCGGGGCCCACTTGGTGTGTGCTTAGGCTGAACTTGAGTGTTGCACGTGTAGAGGTCCTTCTTGGAGTTGAACGCCAGTTTTTGTGCCAATTTGGGCGTTCAACTCTGGTTTTGGATCCTTTTCTGGCGCTGGACGCCAGATTTGGGCAGAAAGCTGGCATTGAACGCCAGTTTACGTCATCTATTCTTGGCCAAAGTATGGACTATTATATATTTCTGGAAAGCCCTGGATGTCTACTTTCCAACGCAATTAGAAGCGTGCCATTTCGAGTTCTGTAGCTCCAGAAAATCCACTTTGAGTGCAGGGAGGTCAGAATCCAACAGCATCAGCAGTCCTTTTTCAACCTCTGAATCTGATTTCTGCTCAAGTCCCTCAATTTCAGCCAGAAAATACCTGAAATCACAGAAAAACACACAAACTCATAGTAAAGTCCAGAAATGTGAATTTAACATAAAAACTAATGAAAACATCCCTAAAAGTAACTAGATCCTACTAAAAACATACTAAAAACAATGTCAAAAAGCGTATAAATTATCCGCTCATCACTCCTTCATGCTCCTTTCATCGGATGATTTCTCACATTCATCCGTGGAGATGCTTTTCTTGTTGCATGAGTCCCATGAGTCCAAGTTGGCTTTAATTTTGGCAAGGTTAGCCTCGATAGCTTCATAATTCTTTTGAGCTTCCTCTTGCTCCTTTTGACGGATTATTGCTTGAAGTTGATCCATTTCTTCCTTGAGATGATCCATTGGCTCTTGGAGGGATGGATATGGGTATTCTTCCATGGAGGGTTGTGGTGGAAAGGAAAATTCATTATGTGGTTGAAAGTTATCATACATGGGAGGTGATTCATCTTGGTGATAATATGGAGGTGGTAGTTCTTGAGGGTATTGGTGGTGGAATTGGGGTGGTTCTTTATATGGTTCATATGGTTCACAAGGTGGTTGGTATGGTGGATATGGGTTGGGGTTATATGGAGGTGTTTGGTGAAAAAGGGCTTGTGAGTAAGGTGGTGTAAAATTATGTTGAGGAGGTGGTTCATAGGCATATGGTGGTGATTGTTGACAATCACAATAAGGGTCACCACATCCATTAGATTGATATGCATTAGGATTAGAATTATAACCATAAGAATCCGGAGGTTGTTGTTGCCAAGAAGGTTGATCAATCCCTTGAGACTCCTCCCATCTTTGATTGTTCCATCCTTGATGCACATCCTCATTGTAGCTCCCATTTCCTACAACATAATTTGAACCAAACTCAGCCAAAGCGGTGAGAATTCATAGAAGAAAATAAAAACAAAAACTAACAAAATTGAGAACAAAGTCCTAAACCTAACAAAAACTAACGAACAAACAAAAGGCAAACATATTCACATATTCATAATAGCCAATAATATAACACTATTGCAACTCCCCGGCAATGGCGCCATTTTGATGAACGAACTCTTGACGGTTTAGAATTTATCTAATGAATTCTCGTTGCAAGTATAGTTCTAAAGCAACAAAGAATCCTCACATCAAAAATTTGAGTTGTCACAAGTACAAACCCCAAATGAAAATTAACCAGAGTATTTGAACTCCGGGTCGTCTCTCAAGGAATTACAATGAAGTGTTTAATTATTAGCTATGAGGATGCAAGGGGTTTGATTTGATATTTGACAGGAAAACATAAATGGCAAGAAAGGTAAATGAACAATGAACTAATAAAATAAAGGAAAGTACTCTTGGCTAGACAAGGGTAATTGAGATCACCATCCTTGTCTACAAACCATATATTGATAATTATGAGGAACCAAGCTCATTAAGTCTACTTCCAAAAGTCTTAAGTACGTAATATCTACTCCTAGACTTGAAGTACGTCAAATGGCTTTGATCACATCAACCCATAAGTCCCAACCTACCTACTAATTAGATTAGTAGTGGGTTGGCGTCAATGAGTATCAAATTGATCACCAAGGGTTCTCAAATCACCAATTCAATGAGACCCAATGACTTAAGGTCACTCAATTCCCTTAGCCTAGGCCAAGAGTCAAGAAAACTACTCAAAAACTAGTGAAAGCTTTTTAACAAACACTTAGTGTGCAAGAAAAGTAAACATCATAAAATGCAAGAATTAAAAGAAACCCATGACTACCACAAGCAAGAAATCAATAATAGCAAGCAAGATCAACATAAAAGAAGCATAGAAACATGAAATTGCATTAAAAGAAAATTAGATCCAACAATGTTCATCAACATAAAAGAGAGCAAAACAAGAAATTAACAAGAAAAACTAAGAAGATTAAGACAATAGAACATTAAAATGTAAAGAGAGTTGAAATCAAAACAAGAATTGAAAGAGAAATTTTAGAGTGATTAACCTAATTTTACCCTAATTTCTATCCTAAATCTAGAGAGAGGAGAGAGTCTCTCTATCTAGATTCTACCCTAAAACATGATGAAAACTAAACTATGACTACTTGGTTCATTCCCCCCTCAATCCTTGGGTTCAATAGCATCAGAAATGAGTTGGATTGGGCCCAAAATGAGCTAGAAATCGCTGGCCACGATTTCTTTTTAGTGGACCACATGCTCAATCGGCGCGCACGCGTACATGGCGCGTGCATGCCCCTGTACATGAAACAACATATGGCAAATTTTATATCATTTCGAAGCCCCGGATGTTAGATTTCCAACGCAACTATTACCGCCTCATTTGGACCTTTGTAGCTCAAGTTATGGTCGTTTGAATGCGAAGAGGTCAGGCTTGACAGCTTTACGGTTCCTTCATTTCTTCATAAGTTCTCCCACTTTGCATGCTTTTCTCCTCACTTCTTCCATCCAATACTTTCCTTATGAACCTGAAATCACTCAACAAACATATCAAGGCATCGAATGATATTAAAGTGAATTAAAATCACCAATTTTAGGGCCTAAAAAGCATGTTTTCACACTTAAACACAAATCAAGGGAGAATTGCAAAACCATGCTATTTCATTGAATAAATGTGAGAAAAGTTGATAAAATCCCCCAAATTAAGCACAAGATAAACCACAAAATTGGGGTTTATCAAGAAGCTCAAGAGCTCATTGATACAGTTGCCAGAAATCAGCATTTGTACCTAAGTAGTGCATCTTCCATGAAAGAAGAGGCTAAAACAGTAACTGCTGAACTCAATCCTGCAGAACAAATTACTGAATTCAATCAGCAATTAGATTTTCTAACAAAACAGCTGGCCAAATTCAAGGAAATACTACAAGATACAAGAATGGCTAATATGAATATGGAGGTACAGTTGAAGCAAACAGAACAGCAGTTATCAAAACAAATAATAGAAGAGTGCCAAGCAGTTCAATTAAGAAGTGAAAAAACATTAAATACCTCACTTCAAGGCAGCAGGAAACCAAGAAATGAACAAACTGCTACCCAAAATCCCTCTGAGGATAGTAAGAGCCCAGAGAGGAGTGATTCTGGCGCTCAAACGCCAGAAAAGTGTGAAGAGCTGGCGCTAAATGCCCAACCCATGCTCAGTTCTGGCGTTCAAACGCCAGAAACAGGCAAGGAGTTGGCGTCAAATGGCCAATGGAGGCTCAGTTTTGGCGTTCAAACGCCAAAAATAGGTAAGAAGTTGGCGTCCAATGCCAATCAAGCTTCTAACCCTGGCATTCAAATGCCAGTGAGGGATCAGACACACACAAGTGCTGATGGCAACCCCTCTAAAAAGGCTTCTCTAACCACATCTGTTGGAAATAAACCTGTAGCAACTAAGGTTGAGGAATACAAAGCCAAGATGCATTATTCTCAAAAACTCCGCAAAGAGGAGCAGGATAAGCAATTTGCTCGCTTTGCAGACTATCTCAGGACTCTTGAAATAAAGATTCCGTTTGCAGAGGCACTTGAGCAAATACCATCTTATGCCAAGTTCATGAAAGAGATCTTGAGTCATAAGAAGGATTGGAGAGAAACTGAAAGAGTTCTCCTCACTGAAGAATGCAGTGCAGTCATTCTAAAAAGCTTCCCAGAAAAGCTTAAAGATCCCGGGAGCTTTATGATACCATGCATATTAGAGGGTGATTGGACCAAGACAGCTTTATGTGATCTTGGGGCAAGCATCAACCTAATACCTGCATCCACTATCAGAAAGCTTGGTTTAACTGAAGAAGTCAAACCAACCAGGATATGTCTCCAACTTGCTGATGGCTCCATTAAATACCCATCAGGCGTGATTGAAGACATGATTGTCAGGGTTGGGCCATTCGCCTTTCCCACTGACTTTGTAGTACTGAAAATGGAGGAGCACAAGAGTGCTACTCTCATTCAAGGAAGACCTTTTCTAGCAACTGGATGAACTCTCATTGATGTCCAAAAGGGAGAAGTAACCCTGAGAGTCAATGAGGATGAGTTTAAGTTGAATGCTGTCAAGGCTATGCAGCATCCAGACACACCAAAAGACTGCATGAAAGTTGATCTCATTGACTCTTTGGTAGAGGAGATCAACATGGCTGAGAGTCTTGAATCAGAGCTAGAAGACATCTTTTAAGATGTTCAGCCTGATCTGGAGGATTCAGAGGAATTGAAAGAGCCTCTGAAACTTCCTCAGGAAGAGGAAAAACCTCCTAAACCCGAGCTCAAACCATTACCACCATCCCTGAAATATGCATTTCTGGGAGAAGGTGACACTTTTCCGGTGATCATAAGCTCTGCTTTAAATCCACAGGAAGAGGAAGCACTAATTCAAGTCCTAAGGACACACAAGACAGCTCTTGGGTGGTCCATAAGTGACCTTAAGGGCATAAGCCCAGCTAGATACATGCACAAGATCCTATTGGAGGATGATGCGAAGCCAGTGGTTCAACCACAGAGGCGGCTAAATCCAGCCATGAAGGAAGTGGTGCAGAAAGAGGTCACCAAGTTACTGGAGACTGGAATTATTTATCCTATTTCTGATAGCCCCTGGGTGAGCTCTGTCCAAGTTATCCCCAAAAAGGGAGGCATGACAGTGGTTCATAATGAAAAAAATGAACTGGTTCCTACAAGAATAGTTACAGGGTGGCGCATGTGTATTGACTAGAGAAGGCTCAATACAGCCACCAGAAAGGATCATTTTCCTTTACCATTCATAGACCAGATGCTAGAAAGAATAGCAGGTCGTGATTATTACTACTTTTTAGATGGCTATTCAGGCTACAACCAAATTACAGTAGATCCCCAGGATCAAGAGAAAACAGCATTCTCATGTCCATCTGGAGTATTTGCCTACAGAAGGATGCCATTTGGGCTATGTAATGCACCTGCAACTTTTCAGAGAGGCATGCTCTCTATTTTCTCTTATATGGTGGAAAATTTTCTGGAAGTCTTCGTGGATGACTTCTCAGTATATGGAGACTCATTCAGCTCCTGTCTTGATCACCTAACACTGGTTCTGAAAAGATGCCAAGAGACTAACCTGGTTTTAAACTGGGAAAAATGTCACTTTATGGTGACTGAAGGGATTGTCCTTGGGCACAAGATTTCGAATAAAGGAATAGAGGTGGATCAAGCTAAGGTAGAGGTAATTGAAAAATTACCACCACCTGCCAATGTTAAGGCAATCAGAAGCTTTTTGGGGCATGCAAGATTCTATAGGAAGTTTATAAAGGATTTTTCAAAAATTGCGAAACCTCTAAGATACCTGCTAGCTGCTGACACGCCATTTGTATTTGACACAGAGTGTCTGCAGGCATTTGAAACTCTGAAAGCTAAGCTGGTCACAGCACCAGTCATTTCTGCACCAGACTGGACATTACCATTCGAATTAATGTGTGATGCCAGTGACCATGCCATTGGTGCAGTATTGGGGCAGAGGCATGATAAGCTTCTGCATGTCATTTATTATGCTAGCCGTGTTTTAAATGATGCCCAGAAAAATTACACAACCACAGAAAAAGAATTGCTTGCAGTGGTTTATGCCATTAACAAGTTTAGATCATACTTAGTAGGATCAAAAGTGATTGTGTACACTGACCATGCTGCTCTTAAATATCTACTTACAAATCAGGATTCAAAACCCAGGCTCATAAGATGGGTGTTGCTTCTGCAAGAGTTTGATATAGAAATAAGAGACAGAAAAGGGACAGAAAACCAAGTGGCTTATCATCTGTCCCGGATAGAACCAGTAGAAAGGGCGTCCTTTCCCTCTATTGAGATCTCTGAAACCTTTTCGGATGTGCATTTGTTCTCCATTCAGGAAACACCATGGTTTGCAGATATTGCAAACTATAAAGTTGCAAGGTTCATACCTAAGGAGTACAGCAGCCAACAAAAGAAAAAATTAATTACTGATGTAAAGTACTACTTGTGGGATGAATCCTATCTCTTTAAGAGATGTGCAGACGGAATAATCCGTAGGTGTGTGCCTAGAGAAGAAGCACAGAAGATCTTATGGCATTGCCATGGGTCACAATATGGAGGCCATTTCGGAGGTGAGCGAACAGCCACCAAGGTCCTCCAATGTGGCTTCTACTAGCCTACACTCTATAGCGATTTCCGAGAGTTTGTACGTAACTGTGACAGTTGCCAAAGAGCTGGTAATCTGCCTCATGGTTACGCCATGCCTCAACAAGGAATCTTGGAGATGGAGTTATTTGACGTATGGGGTATTGACTTCATGGGGCCTTTCCCACCATCATACTCAAACACTTATATACAGGTGGCAGTTGACTATGTATCCAAATGGGTAGAGGCCATTGCCACACCCACTAATGATACTAAGACAGTGCTGAAGTTCCTCCAGAAACATATCTTCAGCAGATTTAGTGTCCCTAGAGCACTAATTAGTGATGGGGGCACTCACTTCTGCAACAAACAGCTTTACTCTGCTATGGTCCGGTATGGAATTAGCCACAAGGTGGCAACTCCATATCATCCACAGACAAATGGGCAAGCTGAAGTCTCTAATAGAGAACTAAAAAGAATCCTAGAACGGACTGTAAGTACCCGTAGAAAGGATTGGGCGAGAAGCTTGGATGATGCTCTGTGGGCTTACAGAACAGCATTCAAAACTCCTATAGGGACCTCTCCATACCAGCTTGTGTATGGTAAGGCCTGTCATTTGCCCGTGGAACTGGAGCATAAGGCCTATTGGGCAACCAGATTCCTAAACTTCAATGCCAATTTAGCCGGAGAAAAAAGATTGCTCCAGCTAAATGAGCTAGAGGAATTCAGACTCACTACTTTCGAAAATGCCAAGCTTTACAAAGAGAAAGCAAAAAGGTGGCATGACAGAAAGCTGTCATCTAGAGTCTTTGAACCAGGACAGAAGGTTCTGCTGTTTAACTCTAGGCTCAGGCTATTCCCCGGGAAACTAAAATCCTGGTGGAGGGGACCATATGTGATTACAACTGCGTCACCATATGGCTATGTGGAGCTTCAAGACAGTGATTCTGATAAGAAGTTCATTGTTAATGGACAAAGAATCAAGTATTATCTTGAAGGCAATGTTGAGCAAGAGTGCTCAAGGCTGAGGCTAGATTAAAAGCTCAGCAAGGTCCAGCTAAAGACAATAAAGAAGCGCTTGCTAAGAGGCAACCCAGCCATTAGCAAAACTTTTTCTTATTTATTTTTAATTATACAGGTTTAATATAAATAATCTTCAAGGTAAAGAATCAATTGCATAGGTTCACAAGGTTGCAAAAGGATTCAGAATACAAAACAGCAAAAAGAAGCCCACTGGTGCGAAAAAGCCAGTAAGAGCTGTTTTGGGCGTTAAACGCCCAAAAGGAGCATCTACTGGGCGTTTAACGCCAGTAGAGATAGCCATCTGGGCATTAAACGCCAGAAAGAAGCAGCTTCTGGGCGTTTAACGCCAGATTTATAGCATCCTGGGCGTTCAGCAAAACGTCCAGTGACAAAGGGGTTTCTGGTGTTTAACGCCAGCTAGAAGCAACAGCTGGGCATTAAACGCCCAGACCAAGCACCAACTAGGCATTAAACACCCAAAACATGCAGCAGTTGGGCATTTAACGCCAGGATTGTGGGGAATAGGTAATTTCATTTTCACTTCAAATTTTTTTCACGTTTCATGTTTCAATTCATAATTTCTTGCATAAACATATTACAAATCCTAATTTTTGAAATCCTTTTTCAAAGATATCAAATGTATCCTAATTCTAAACATAAACCTTTTTTTTAAATCCTCTTCAACTTCTTTTCAAATCTTTTTCAAAACAAATCTATCTCTTTTCCTTCTCAAATTTTTTTTTACTCATCAATATTTTTTTTTCAAATCTTCACAATATATTTTTCAAAACAAAGCTATCTTTTTCAAATATCTTTCATATTATTCATATCTTTTAAATTTTAAAGTGCATCATTTTCCTATCATACTTATCTTTTACAAATTATATCTTCTATCATATCTTCTTCAAAATTTTCGAAACCCACCCCCCTTCCCTTTAAATCCTGGTTCGGCCTCACCCCCACCTTCACAATTCGGACTTGGCTCTCCACATCTCCCTCTTCTTTCCTTTTTTTTGCTTGAGGATAAGTAAACCTCTAAGTTTGGTGTGTTTATCCGTGATCACTAAGCCAATACCCACTAAGATCATGGCTTCTAAGGGAAAACAAACCAACTCAAGAGGCAAGAAAGAGAATATTCCAAAACCACTTTGGAATCAAGGAAAGTTCTTAACCAAAGAACATTCAGACGATTACTACAAAATAATGGGTCTAAGGTCAGTGATCCCGGAAGTTAAATTCGATCTAAAATAAGACGAATATCCGGAGATCCAAGAGCAAATTTGAAACAGGAGCTGGGAAGTCCTAGCTAATCCTGAAACAAAGGTGGAAAAAAATATGGTTCAGGAATTCTACGCTAATCTGTGACAGACGGACAGGCAGAGAATAGCTGGAACCGCATTCTATGACTATAGAACTCTGGTCAGAGGGAAGATTGTTCACATCCACCCTAACAAAATAAGGGAGATCTTCAAGCTGCCTCAACTGCAAGATGACCCAGACTCCTTTAATAGGAGAATGATGAGATCAAACCTGAGCTTGGACAAAATCCTAGAGGACATATGCCTCCTTGGAACCAAATGGACAACCAACACAAAAGGTGCCCCAAACCAACTCAAAAGAGGAGATCTCAAACCAGTCGCCAGAGGCTGACTGGACTTCATTGGGCGCTCTATACTGCCCACTAGCAACCGCTCTGAGGTCACCATCAGAAGAGCAGTGATGATTCATTGCATTATGTTGGAAAAAGAAGTGGAAGTTCATCAGCTGATTGCTTGTGTGCTTTACAAAATTGCAAACAAGAACTCCAAAGATGCCAGATTGGCTTATCTAAGCTTGGTTTCTCTGTTATGTAAAGATGCTGGGTAAAAATGGGAGTAGATGAGTATATCTCAGTTGAGCAACCAATCACCAAAAAGTCTATGGAAGGACAACAAGTGCAGGACGACCCCATCAAGAGGAAAGCACAGGAGTTCCTCCCGAAAATCCCTCATATTGAATACTGGGAGCGCCTAGAAGCATCTGTCACCAAGTTGCAAGAAGCTGTAGATCAACTGAAGGAAGAACAGAAAAATCAAAACAGCATGCTCTGCAAACTGCATAGAGAACAAGAAGAGCAAGAGCGTGAACTGAAAGAACTGAAGCGCCAGAAGCTATCTCTTGAAGGACCAAGCACCCCACAGACTAAAGAGGCATCTACCTCCCAAAGCAAAGGTTGTTGAGTCCTAATCTTAGCCTTAACTCTGTGATAATTGTTCTTATTTGAATTTTACCTTAGAAGTTATATATGAGTAGTAGTAATTAGTATCTCTATTTTGATTTTATCTCCAATTAAGCTATAATTTATTTTTCTCATCATCATTAAACATGAATAAAATAGCAGATTTTTTGGAATAAGGAGACAATATTTTTTTGAGTTTTTAATAAGGAAAATTCTAATTATTTACATGTGGTGGCAATGCTTTTTGTCTTCTGAATGAATGCCTGAACAGTGCACGTTTTTTATATTGAATTTTATGAATGTTAAAATTATTAGCTCCTGAAAGAATGATGAACAAGAAAAATGTTATTGATGATCTGAAAAACCATGAATTTGATTCTTAAAGTAAGAAAAAGCAGTGAAAAAAAAAAGAAGAAGAAAGAAGAGAGAGAGAGAGAGAGAGAGAGAGAGAGAGAGAAAGCAAGCAGAAAAAGCCAATAGCCCTTAAAACCAAAAGGCAAGGGTAATAAAAAGGATCCAAGGCTTTGAGCATCAGTGGATAGGAGGGCCTAAAGGAATAAAATCCTGGCCTAAGCGGCTAAACCAAGCTGTCCCTAACCATGTGCTTGTGGTGTGAAGGTGTCAAGTGAAAGCTTGAGACTGAGCGGTTAAAGTCAAGATCCAAAGCAAAAAACAGAGTGTGCTTAAGAACCCTAGACACCTCTAATTGGGGATTTTAGCAAAGATAAGTCACAATCTGAAAAGGTTCACCCAGTTATGTGTCTGTGGCATTTATGTATCCGGTGGTAATACTGGAAAACAGAGTGCTTAGGGCCACGGCCAAGACTCATAAAGTAGCTATGTTCAAGAATCAACATACTAAACTAGGAGAATCAATAATACTATCTAAATTCTGAGTTCCTATGGATGCCAATCATTCTGAATTTCAAAGGATAAAGTGAGATGCCAAAACTGTTCGGAAGCAAAAAGCTACTAGTCCCGCTCATCTAATTAGAATCTGAGCTTCACTCAAAACTCTGAGATAGTATTGCTTCTTAATTTCTTTTTATCCTATTTCATTTGTCTATTTGCTTGGGGACAAGCAACAGTTTAAGTTTGGTGTTGTGATGAGCGGATATTTTATACGCTTTTTGGGGTTAATTTCTTGTAGTTTTTAGTATGTTTTAGTTAGTTTTTTGTATATTTTTATTAGTTTCTAGGAAAAATTCATATTTCTGGACTTTACTATGAGTTTGTGTATTTTTCTATAATTTCAGGTATTTTCTGGCTGAAATTGAGGGAGCTGAGCAAAAATCTTATTCAGGCTGAAAAAGGACTACTGATACTGTTGGATTCTGACCTCCCTGCACTCGGAATGGATTTTTTGGAGCTACAAAAGTCCGATTGGCACGCTCTCAAATGCGTTGGAAATTAGACATCCAGGGCTTTCCATTAATATATAATAGTTCATACTTTGTTCAAGGATAGACGACGTAAACTGGCGTTCATTGCCAGTTCCATGTTGCATTCTGGTGTTAAACGCCAGAAACAGGTTACAAATTGGAGTTAAATGCCAGAAACAGGTTACAACCTGGCGTTTAACTCTAGAAACAGCCTAGGCACGTGTAAAGCTCAAGTCTCAGCCCCAGCACACACCAAGTC
>NC_029792.2:76582302-76594483 GCF_000816755.2 Arachis ipaensis
TATTCCAGCATGAGTGAGAACCGACAGATGATTAGCCGTGCGGTGACAGCGCACCTGGACCATTTTCACTGAGAGGACGAATGGTAGCCATTGACAACGGTGATCCACCAACACATAGCTTGCCATAGGAGGAACCTTGCGTGCGTGAAGAAGATGACAGTAGGAAAGCAGAGATTCAGACGACAAAGTATCTCCAAAACTCCAACATATTCTCCATTACTGCATAACAAGTATTTATTTCATGCTCTTTTATTCGTCGCAATTCAAACTGATAATCATAATTGACATCCTGACTAACAATTACAAGATAACCATAGATTGCTTCAAGCCAACAATCTCTGTGGGATTCGACCCTTACTCACATAAGGTATTACTTGGATGACCCAGTGCACTTGCTGGTTAGTGGTACGAGTTGTGAAAAGTGTGATTTACAATTCGTGCACCAGTACGCGTGGGGTGGCTTGTGCTTTACGCACCCCTCCTGTGCGTCTCTCGCGCAACTCTCTGTCTAGTTGCGCAGACACATACGACGCGTATGCGTCGTTGACGCTTGCACGTCGATCCCCCCTCCCCTTTTTTTTAATGTAGAATGCAAAATGCAAAATGCAGATGAGTATGCAGAAATTATGAATGAACACGAATAAAAATAAAATAAAATAAAACTAAGAACAAAAAGGAATGAATATACCATGGTGGATTGTCTCCCACCTAAGACTTTTAGTTAATGTCCTTAAGTTGGACATTTGGTGAGCTCCTTATTATGGTGGCTTGTGCTTGAACTCATCTTAAAACTGCCACCAATGCTTGGACTTCCAATAAGCTCTGTCTATTCCATGTAAATTTCTCAAGCCTTGATGGAGTTCTTCACAAGCTTTGAGCTCCCAAAGTTGATCTTCTTGTATGCCGGGATCCCAAATCTTGATTCTACACCCGTCTTCAAGTGGATCATGATGATTCCATCCAGATGGTTCAGCCTTAGAATTCTCATTTAGGCACCCAAAACATCCTCCTAGACCTAATTAATTGAGAATTATGCCAACCCTTGCAATCAGGCCTTGAGCTTCCAACCATAACGAACCTAGGATGGTGTTGCCAACCACTACCCATCTCCCTTTTACTCTTAATGCCACAAAGAGCTCTAAGTTAACCATCTGTCTCAAGTAAACCATATTCAAGTGGGAAAGTAAAGGTCAAGGATAAGAATTTTACCCACTTGAATGTTGTATTGGATGGTAATGGCTTTGGGGGAGGTGTTTCTAATGATCTTGCAAGCTCCACTCCCTTGTGCTCTTCTTTGAATTCTTCCACCTCCTTGTAAGCTTCTTCAATTTCAACCTCTTCCTCTTGGTAGCTTTCTTCCAATTCAATCTCCTTTTCATTGCTTTCCAAGGGCATGGGAGGTTGTGCTTCTTCTTCTTTAATCTCCATATCAAGTCCAATGAGAGAGAATTCAATTGTAGATAAGGATTCATCAATAATTGAATCTATCTCTTGATCATCCCCTTCAAAGTCTTCAACCAGGCTATGCCTTGGAGGTTGTACACCCTCCTCAACATCAATTTCAAACGTCTTTGAAGGAGGCTCTATAACTTGACTTTTCCATGGAGGTTCAGCATCTACCAAGTCTTCAACCACTTCTTCCTCTTCAATAATTACTGCTTTGTCCAGTTGTTTTAATATAAAATCGTACTCATCCTTGATGATTTCCTTTCCATGACAACTCCCTTCAATTACTTCTTCATCTTCAAAGGTCTCTCCTATCTCCACATTTTGGGCCTCCTTTTGCTCTAAGATAAAATCAGACTCCTCCTTGATGTCTTCCTTCACTAATTCTTCAGCCACTCCTTCGACTTCAAGGGTCTCCACTGCCTCTACCTGTAGGGCCTCCTCTAGCTTCTTATGAAGTATGAATTCGCGAAGACGATCCCTTTTCTCTTGTTCCTTGTCAATAGCATAGCTGGGATCATCTTGCTCTTGGATTGATGGATGTGGGTGCTCTTCCATAGAGGGTGGTGATGGGATGGGGAGATTATTATGTGGTTGAAAAGGAAGCGCACTAGAGCTTGAGGGTTGAATATTGGAGGTAGAGGGTTGGTTCATACGGGATATAAGATTTTGGAGTGTAGAGGTGAGACCAATGATGTTAGAGATGAGTGTGTTGTTATCCAATGGAGGTTGGATGGATAGGAGGGTTCATTTGTTGGGAGAGAGGGCTCATAATACGGAGGTGGTTCTTCTTGATAAGGATATGGAGATGGTGAATATTGAGGTGGTGGTTCTGGGTGTGGTTTATATGGTGGTTGGAGTGGTGGATAAGGATTAGGGTCATATGGAGGTGAATGGTGGAAAGGGGCTTGTGAGTATGGTGGTTCAAAGTTATGTTGAGGAGGGGGTTCATAAGCATATGGTGGGGCTTGTTGGTAACTATAAGGGAAATCCACCATATTCATCATCTTGGTACGCTCCCTGGAATGGCTCTTGACCATAGTAATTTGGTGGAGGTTGGTTGTCACGAAAGGGTCCACCATAACTATTGTCTTGGTATGCATCACAGAATGGTTGTTGGTTATAGCGCATTGGAGGGGGTTGTTGCCAAGAGGGTTGATCAAATCCTTGTGGCTCCTCCCATCTTTGATTCTTCTAACCTTGATGCCTATTTTCATTATAGCTTCCATTCCTTACAATAACATTGGAACCAAACTTGAAACCAGAGGGGTGAGAATTCATAGTAGCTAAAGAAAATAAAAATTAATGAAAATAAACTCCTAAAACTAGAAACACTAACAAAGAAATGAAAAAGCAAATATTTACAATAACCAATAATAAGGCACACGTTTGTAATTCCTCGGCAACGGTGCTATTTTGACAAGCGGACTTTTGCCGGTAAAGAATTTCATAAAAGTAATCAAGTTGTAGGTATAGTTTCTAAACCAACAGAGAATCCTTTCGTACAAAAGTTTTGGTTGTCACTAAAGCAAACCCAATAAAATTTATAACCGAAGTATTTAAACCTCAGGTCGTCTCTTAAGGAATTACAGGGAAGTATGATTTATTATTGGTTATGGAAAAAGTATATTTTTGGGTTTTTTAAGATAAGAAGCAAAAATAGTAAATGGCAATGGAAACAAACTAACTATAAAAACTCTTGGCAATGTATGAGAATTGGAAATCCCATCCTAGTTATCCTTATCAGGTGTGATGAGAATTGTTATTGCTCCCACTTAGTTAACCCTTACTAAATAAAGGAAAGTCAAGTGGACTAATCAATTTGATTCCTCAAGTCCTAGTTAACTTCTATGGAAAGACTAGCTTTAGAGGGATCCAAATCAATCAGCAATTTCCAATTTTCAATCAACAGTTGAGTTTGACAACTCAAGTTTCACCAATTACTCAACCAAATCCAAAAGGGGAAAAATCTAAATTATTTATATCATAAATAGAAGAAAACAATCATAAATCTGAAATACCTTGAATTGTATTAAATAGAAAATCAAATTAAACATAGGAATTCATAAACCAAATTGGGAAAATAATCAAACTAAAGTAATAGAGTAACTGAAAGTAGAAGAGAAATTAAATTAAAGAAACATTGAACCTGGAATGAAGAAAACGAAGAAATCCTAATCCTAAAACTTAAGAGAAATCCTAATTCCTAAAACCTAAGAGAGAGGAGAGAACCTCTCTCTCTAGAAACTACACTAAAATCTAAAATTGTGAATTTGAAAGTTGTTTATTGAATGAATGAATTCCCCCACTTTATAACCTCTAATCTGTGTTTTCTGGGCCAAAAACTGGGTCAAAAACAGCCCAGAAATTGCCCCCAGCGATTTCTGATACGTCCAGCACGCGGTAAAGTCACGCGTGAGCGTCATCCACGCGTGGGCGTGGAAGCGTCACCTATCTTCAAAGCAGCTATGGCAAATTATATATTGTTGCAAATCCCCGGATGTTAGCTTTCCAACACAACTAGAACCGTCTCATTTGGACCTCTGTAGCTCAAGTTATGGTCAATTTAGTACCAGGAGGTCAGGCTGGACAGCTTAGCAATTTCTTCAACTTCTTGTATTCCTTCCACTTTTGCATGCTTCCTTTCCATCTTCTAAGCCATTCCTGCCCTATAAACCCTGAAATTACTTAACACACATATCAAGGTATTGAATGGTAATAAAGAATAATTAAAATTGACAGTTTAAAGGCTTAGGAAACATGTTTTCAATTATATCACAGGATTAGGAAGGAAAATGTAAAACTATGCAATTAGTATGAATAAGTGAGTAAAGAATTGATAAAGACCACTCAATTGAGCACAAGATAAACCATAAAATAATGGTTTATCAGCAGGTATGGAGATACTTCTTCCATAGAAATCAGAGGTTGGTATGGTGTAGTCACCAAGAACCTTTCTTGCATCTTCTCTATTGTTAGCATTGTCTGCCATGTCTTCTGCTTCTTGTTCAAAATTTTTTGAGAGGTTTCTTCCGGAGTGTTGTGCTTTAGCTTGTTATAAATGTCTCCTTAGAGTCCTCTCAGGTTCAGGATCAAGATTAAAGAAAGGTTCTTTATCTCTGTTCTAGCTCATAAACAAGAAAAGAAAGCAAAGAAAGAAGAAGAATGGGAGCTCTATGTTCAAGAACAGAGGACTCCCTGTGAGATGTGAAGAAGAAAGAAGAATAAAGATAGAGAAAAGAGAGAAAGAATTCGGCTATGAAGAGTAGAAGAATTCAAAAATTAAAAAGCAAAAAGAGAAAATATTTTTGTTTTTATTTTAATTATTAATTAAATTCGAAAATAAAAATTAATTAACTAAAAAGATTTGAAAATTAAATGATGAATTTCAAAAAAGAAGAGAGAGAAAGAGAAGATATTTTCGAAAATTAGAAGAGAGAAGAATTAGTTAGGAAGTTTTGAAAAAGAAGAAAGAGAAAACAAGTAACTAATTAAGAAAGATTTGAAAACAAGATAAGATGGAAAGATAAGATAGAAGTTGGAAAGATTTGAAAAAGATTTGATTTTGAAATTTGAAATTAGAAAAGATAAGATAAGAATTTGAAAAGATTTGAAAAAGATAAGATTTGAAATTTGATTTTTGAAAAAGATTTGATTTTGAAATTTTGAATTTTGAAATTGAATTTTAAAATTTGAATTTGAAATAAAATAAGGTAAGATTTTTGAATTTTAAAGAAAGATAAAAAGATAAGATAGTAGTTTGAAAAAGATATGATTTTTGAAAAGATTTGATTTTGAAAAGATTTGAAATTTAAAATTTAAAACTAAGATAAGATAAGATAATTATTTTGAAATTAAAATTTGAAAAATTTGTTGAAATTAAAATTTGCAAAATTTGTTGCAATTTTACTACGAAAATCCACTTCCGGGGCCCACCTGGTGAGTGTTTGGGCTGAGCAAGAGAGTAAGCCACGTGATAGGAGGGCTCTAGGGTGTTGAACGCTGGCTAGGGGCACCTTCTTGGGCGTTGGACGCTGGTCACTCCTCCCTTGGGCATTGGATGCCAAAATAGAGCAAATGGTTGGCGTTGAACGCCAATTTTGGGCCTTCAATTCTGAAGCAAAGTATAAACTATTATACATTTCTGGAAAGCCCTGGATGTTAGCTTTCCATAGTCGTTAAGAACACTTCATTTGGACTTTTGTAGCTCCAGAAAAGCTCCTTCGAGTGCACAGAGGTCAGATCTTGACAGCATCTGCAGTGCTTTCTCCGCCTCTAAATCAGACTTTTGCTCCAGCTCCTCAATTTCAGCCAGAAAATACCTGAAATTGTATAAAAACACACAAACTCATAGTAGAATCCAAAAGTGTGAATTTTGCACTAAAACCTATGAAAACTTAATAAAACTTAAACAAAACATACTAAAAACTATATGAAAATGATGCCAAAAAGCGTATAAAATATCCGCTCATCAGATGCTCAGATGGTATGATCCGGTATTGTGTCTTAGATGAGGAATCATAGTAGATCCTATGTCATTGTCATAGTTCTGAGTATGGAGGCCACTTTGGTGGCGAAAGGAAAGCCACCAAGGTTCTTCAAAGCGGTTTTTATTGGCCGACTCTCTTCCGAGACTCACGGGAATTTTTTAGAAACTGTGACAAATGTCAGAGAGCTGGAAACCTTCCCTACAATGATGAGATGCCACAAAAAAGGATTCTAGCAATTCATTTGTTCGATGTATGAGGCATTAACTTCATAGGACCTTTTCCTCCCTCATACTCAAACACTTACATGTTGGTGGTAGTGGATTATGTGTCCAAGTGGGTGGAAGCGATAGCTTCACCCACCAATGATGCCAGAGTCGTGCTGAGCTTCTTCCAAAGATATATTTTTAGCTGGTTTGGTGTCCTTAGGAAACTAATTAGTGATGGGGGAAGCTACTTCTGCAACAAACAGTTGGATTTACTCCTACAAAGGCATGGAGTCCGTCATAGAGTGGTAATGATGCGTGAGCATCTTATACCCTTTTTCCTAGTATTTTCTAGTTTTTTTTAGTTAGATTTTATTAATTTTTACCATGTTTTAGTGCAAAATTCATCTTTGGATGATACTTTGAGTCTGTGGTAGTTTTATGATATTAGGTGAATTTTGGGCTATTTCGGCAAAGTCTTGTGCAGAGACGAAGAAAGGATAGCAAATGCTGTCAACCCTGACCTCCCTGTATTCCAACGAGCATAACTTGAGCAACAGAGGTCCAATTGATGAAATCTTAGTGACGTTAGAAAGCTAACTTTCAGAGCTTTTCAACGATATATCATAGTCTATACTTTTCTTCTAGAATGACTACCAACACTGGCGCTAAACGCCAAGCTTAGGCATTTAGCGCCGAAAAAGGAGTAGCTCCCAGCATTGAACGCCCAAAACTGGCGTTCAACGCCAGCCAGGGAGTAGGAACCAGCAAGCTCACCTCCCCTATGGGCGTTCAAAGCCCAGAATTAAAGTTGAACACCAGGAATCAGCCCAAGCACTCACCAAGTGGGCCCCAAAGTGAATTTTAGCACTCTTTAGCTTATCGTATCTTATCCTGGTAACTTTTATATTTAAATTAACATCTTTTAGGTTTAGCTTTTACTATAAAAAGAGGAGATCACTTAGGTTTATGGACATTCAGACCTAGAGAGATCTTCTATACTTTTACTCTGTTTTTTCTGTAAATCATGAGCAACTAAACCTCCTAGTTAAGGTTAGGAGCTCTATTTATTTCTATGGATTAATATTATTACTTTTCTATTTAATATATGTTTGATTAAGTTCTAAGGTGTGTTTTCATTCTTCATCTAAATGAAATTGGGTGGAAAGGAAGTATGACCCTTTTTCTACATGAGTTCCTGTGATACTCTAACCAATGTCGCTTGAGCTACAGCTTGAAAACATTCCTCCTAAACTGCAATCTATCTGGGCTAATTAGATATGTGACATATAATCCGGTTATTTTTGGGTAATTAAGGTTTCTGTGGTGCTAAACTAGTTTTCTAAACTTCACCCTCTAATTCGAAAGGACTAACCTTGTTTATGGCCTTTTAGTAGGATTGGAGGAGATTAATTCGCTAGGGAAATAGGTTTTAATCACTTACAGTTTGCCATAGAATGAATCATTCATTGTTAAAGTAGTTAGTAAGAAATATTAATTCAGAAAGATAAACATCTCCGAGACCTTAACTGTTTTTCTTTATATTGATCTTACATCAACCTTTTCTTGCTTCACTGATTTATGCATTTACATCAACACAACCATCTTTTACTAATTTCCTTACTAAGTCCAGCAAGATGACTATTACTTGCTCAATCCAACAATCCTCGTGGGATCGACCCTCACTCACCTGAGGTATTACTTAGACGATCCAGTGCACTTGTCGGTGAAGTTGTGCGAGTTCTAATTTTGTGCACCATGTTTTTGGCACCGTTGCTGGGGATTGTTCGAGATTGACAACTACCGGTTATCTTGTTGCTTAGATTAGGTACTTTTACTAGTTTTTCATTTAATTGTTTTTCCTTTTAAATTTTCGAACCTTCTTTGTTTATTATCTTAAAATTTTTCGAAAATTCATCATAGTCATCTTTTTGTTTCTTTCGAATTTTGTTTTAAAGTTTAAGTTTAGTGTTCTTAGTAGTTCTAGTTAATAATTTTTCTTTTTTTGGATTTTTGAATTTGATCTTGTTTGCTTTCATGAAAATTTCAATTTCTTTCTTGATTATCTTTTTTTTCCTTTGATTTTTGAAATTTTTGCTGCCTTCTTTTTACTGAAATTCAAATTTTAAGTTTGGTCTCTTTGTTTTAGTGTTTATTTTTTCTTTTTAAATTTTCAAAAAAAATATACAAATACCTTTTCGTTTAAATTTTTAAAATTTTTTTAATCTTTTTCTTGTGTTGATTTAAATTTTTAAGTATGGTGTCCTGCTAGTGATCTTTTTGTTTAATTTAATTTTTCTTTAGTCACATTTTGTTTATATTTTTTTATCTTTGATCTTTATCTTATCTTTTTACTTGACTTTCAAATATTGTTATCTTATCTTATCTTTATTTTAAATTCAAATTTTAAGTTTGGTATTTTTTAGTTTTTCTTTCTTTCAAAATTTGAATTTCAAAATCTTTATTTGAACTTTTCTTTTCTGAATTTCAAAAATTTTCAAAATAAGCCTTCCATCTTGAATTTCAAATATTGTTAGTTAATTGTTTGCATTATCATATTTTTTTTTAAGTTTGGTGTCTCTTTAATTTTTCTTTTTTTTATTTTTTCGAAAACCTTTTTAACCTCCTTCTTTTTTTATTTTCAAAAACTCTTTAAATAAAACCCCCCATCTTTATTCTCAATACTCTATCTCATTTGATATCTTTATTATAGTTTCTCATAGGGAGTCCTCTATACTCTGACATAGAGACTCCCATCTTTTCCTTTCTTGGTTTGTTTCTTGTTGTTTATGAGCAAGAGCAAGAACAAGAATAAGGAAGCCCTTCTTGATCCTGATCCTAAACCTGAGAGGACCTTGAGGCGACGATTGCAACAAGCTCAAGCTTGCAGAGACGGAGAGAATCTCACAGAATCTCTTGAGCAAGAAGCTAAAGATATAACTATAGCAACTAATCCAAATGCTGGAGGAGACGCAAGGAAGGTCCTTGGCTCCTACACTGCACCCACATCTGACTTCTATGGGTGCAGCATATCTATACCTGCCATAGGTGCCAACAACTTCAAGCTTAAACCTCAACTGGTCACTCTGGTGTAGTAGAATTGTCAGTTTCATAGACTCCCGCAGGAGGACCATAACAAGTTCATATCGGATTTCTTGCAGATCTGTGATACTATTAAGACAAATGGAGTGAACCCTGAAGTTTACAAGCTCATGCTCTTCCCTTTTGCTGTAAGGGATAGAGCAAAGCTTTGGCTGAATTCTCAGCCTAAGGAGAGCCTGGACACATGGGAGAAGGTGGTCAATGGATTTCTGACCAAGTTCTTTCCACCTCAGAAGCTGAGTAAGTTTAGGGTGGAAGTCCAAACCTTCAGACAGAAAGTGAGAGAATCTTTCTATGAAGCCTGAGAGAGGTACAAACAGCTGATCAGGAGATGCCCTCCTGATTTGATCTCAGAGTAGACCATGTTGGAGATCTTCTATGATGGCCTCTATGAGATGTTCAAGATGTAATTGGATCACTCTGCCGGTGGTTCACTCTACATGAAGAAGACACCTGAGGAGGCGCAGGAGCTCATTGAGATGGTTGCCAATAACCAATATATATACACTTTTGAGAAAAATCCTGTGAACACTAGGACTACTCATAAGAGAGGAGTCATGAAGGTGGACACTCTGGATGCTATTTTGGCTCAGAACAAGCTCATGTCCCAGCAGATTAACATGATCTCCTAGCACCTGAGTGGGATGTAAGCTTCATCTGTTACAACTCAAAAGGCATCCTATAAAGGAGACGCTGGTGACAATGCTTGGACCACCATAGAGGAAATGAACTACATAGGAAATTCTCCCAAAAATTCCAATAATAATTTCTATTCAAACACTTTTAATCAGGGATGGAGGAATCACCCTAACTTCGAGTGGAGAGATCAGCAGAGGCCTCAACAAAGCTTCAACAGTAATCATAGTGGAACCAATCAAAACAGGTTCAATAATAGACAATTCCAACCCTCTCAACAACAGATGGAGACACCCACATAGAGTCTCTCTGACCTGGCTACAATAGTATCTAACCTCTCCAATACCACTCATAGTTTCATGGTAGAGACTAGGTCTTCCATTCAGAATTTGGAGATACAGATCGGTTAATTGAGAAAGAGGATACTCGAGGTACCCTCCAACACTCTTCCAAGCAACACTGAGATAAATCTAAGGGAAGAGTGCAAGGTCCTCACTATGGAAGGTGAGGCCAAACCTAAGGAGGAAAATGTTGTTAAGGAACTGAAGGAGAACAAGGCTCAAGAAGAGACTGTGAGTGTACTCACACACACTCCCATGAAGATGAAGGAACCTGAAGACCAACCCTCTCTAGACGTACAAAAGGAGCCTGAGGATGAGCAACTTGCTCAGTTCTTAGCAGTCCTCAGGAAGCTGCAAGTTAATATCTCTTTTGCAGAGGTGTTGGAGAAGAAACCCCTTATATCGCCTATTTCAAAAGTGTAATTTCTGAAAAGACGGCCCTGAAGGGGGATGAAACTGTGGTGCTGACCAAGGAATGCAGTGCCCTTGTGCAAAGGAAGCTACCTCCAAAGATGCCAGATCTCGGAAGCTTTCTGATTCCCTGTACTATAGGGACCATCACATTTGAGAAAGCACCATGTGACCTTGGATCAAGCATCAATCTTATGCCTCTCTCTGTGATAAAGAAGCTAGGGATCCAAGAGATGAAGCCTATAAAGATCTCATTAGAAATGGCAGACAAGTCCCTGAAATGGGCATATAGACTGGTAGAGAACGCCCTTGTAAAGGTTAAAGACCTTTACCTCCCTGTAGACTTTGTGATACTTGACACTAGAGAAGATAGGGATAACTCCATCATCTTTGGAAGGCCCTTCCTAACTACTGTGAAGGCCTTGATTGATGTGGAGAAAGGAGAGCTAACTCTGAGGCTATGGGAGGATCATATCCTGTTTAAGATTCTCAAACCTCACTCTCTCGGATAAAGGAGGTACTACTATGCAACACTTAGTGTTCCAGCCTTCTCTCTCAGTGCAGAGCTTTACAGAGTCTCTAAACATCAAACCTAAATTTGGTGTTGGGCATCCATCATCAACCATTGAGGAGGGAGGCATTAAGAAGAAGGTACCCAAGGGCTGGTGGAACAAGAAGATCCCAACTGAAGACTTCTCACCTGACATGAGAGTTGTCTTCACAAGCAGTCCAGTCATTCCACATACTGTGAACCAGATCCTGTCTTTGGAATTTGTTAAATTAATTCATGAGAGCACATGAAGGAAGTTCACCATGAGCGGTGAAGATCTGAGCCCCTATGAACCTCCGTAAAGAAGCTGTCCGTCAAGCTAATGACGGTAAAGAAGCGCTTCTTCGGAGGCAACCCAACCATATGTATAGTACATCTTAATTTTATTTTCCTTTATATCGTTTTAGTTTTGATTTCATATCATTTTATTTTCTATTATTTTTCATAGTTTTCCTCTTCTTTTTAATGTTCGTGATCATGCGTAGCACTTAGAACAGAAACAGGAACGCGTAGGAGAGAAAACAGAACACCCTGGAGGGATCCCCATTCTGGCGTTGAACGCCAGGACTGGCGCTCAGCGCCAGAAGGGGGTAGAAGCAGCGCGTTCAACACCCTCTCAGGAGTAGCTCAGGACCACCTTTAGGTCCCCTTTGGGCGTTCAACGCTCATTCTTGGCGTTGAATGCCCCCCCCCCACCCAATTAAAAAAAAAGTAGTTCACCCCTGGCATTCAATGCCGATTCTGGCGTTGAACGCCCAGGGGGAGCAGGGGTACTCAAATTTCGAAGCTTCATTAGCCATTTGGTCCCACCCAACCACCACCTACCCCACCATTCATTCAATCATATCCCTTCTCTCTCCTCTTACACTTACTTTTTCATCCACATTCATCCATCACATCTCTATCAATTTCCTTGATTCCTGCACCCCACCTTTTCCTCTTCCCAATAATCACTCATAAATTCTATTAACTCCTTTTTCCACCAACCTCACCCATTTCAAA
>NC_029792.2:76594515-76607832 GCF_000816755.2 Arachis ipaensis
CCCCCACCCCTATATATATATCCCCCATTCTACTCACTCTCACCACACTATTCCTTAATCTTTCCCTCTTCCACACTTTTCTTTATACAATTTCCCTTCTCCCTTCTCCCTTTTTTTTACCCAAAAGGCCGAAGCCTCTCTACCCTCTCCCTTATATCTTTTTCTTCTTTTTTCTCTTTTCCTTTTTGTTTATTTCTATTTTCTCAAGGATGAGTAAAGTTCTTAAGTTTGGTGTTGGAAAACTCCGCTTTTTCTCTTTATCTTACCTCCATGGCACCAAAAACCAGAGAATCCTCAAGGAAACGAAAAGGAAAAGCCCCCGCTTCTGCTACCGAACCATTGGAGACTTCAAGATTCCTTACCAAAGCCTATCAAGACCACTTTTATGATGTGGTGAGGAAGAAAAGGGTGATTCCCAAGGTCCCCTTTAGGCTCAAGAAAGATGAGTACCCGGAGATCCTACACCAAGTTCTGAGACGAGATTGAGAAATTCTCGCCAATCCAATTTCCGAGGTTGGAGTATTAATGGTGCAAGAATTCTATGCTAATGCCTGGGTTACCAAGAAGCATGACACTAGTGTGAATCGGGAGCCCAAAAACTGGCGCACCATAGTCAGAGGGCAAATCATAGATTTTAGCCCTAAAAGTGTAAGGATGGTGCTGCAATTGCCTCAGTCACGAGGTGACCCGCACTCTTACACTCGAAGGGTCAACTCTGACCAAAGGCTGGAGCAAGTTCTTACTAATATCTACGTGCCTGGAGCTCAATGAAGGAAGGACGCCTAAGGCAAGCCTTATCAACTGGGTAGGCTTCACCTTAAGCCAATGGCTAGAGGATGGTTGGAGTTTATCCAACACTCAATCATCCCTACAAGTAACCAATCTGAGATTACAATTGAGAGAGCAATGATGATCCACTACATTATGCTTGGCAATGAGGTGGAGGTACACGAGGTGATCCCTCAAGAGATTTACAAAGTAGCTGAAAAGACCTCCACCTAAGCACGGATGGCGTTACCTTATCTCATTTATCGCCTATGTGGAGCAGCTGGAGTTCGCATAGGAGGAGATACCCTGATTGACAAGGAAATACCTATCACAAGAAGGGGTATGGAGCACGCAAGGGAGCCTGTAATAGGACCACAACAAGAACACATTCCACCACCTCCACAAGAGATCCCGGAGATTCCTCAATGGCTGTACTTCCCTCCCCGTGACTATTGGGATCAATTGACTACATCTCTAGGGGAGTTAACTTCATCTATTGATCAGCTAAGGATAGAACATTAAGACCAGTCTGACATCCTCCATCAGATGATGGAAGATCAGAGGAGCATGAGGGAGGAGCAGATGAGGCAGGGGCGAGACATTAAGGAGCTTAAATGCTCCAGAGGATTCCCGGAGGGAGCAGTGGCTGCCATCATTGAGGTGGTCTAGTTTTATTCTCCCTTTATTTATTTTATCTCTGTTTTCATTGTACCTTATTTTATTATCTATTTTCTATTCTAGTGCATGATCACACTTAGGATTTCGTCGTCTTTTTAGTATTAGTTTTTTTCATTTTATTTAAAGATGTCTTATGTATCCCACATCAAGCTTAAAAAAATTATTGAAAGAGAAGTAGTAAGGTGCACAAGGTCTTGAGTTATATTATGAGTTATTCTGATCACATTGAAGTGGTGGCCTTATCTTTATTTTCTGAATGCATGAATTAACTGTGCATATTTGACATTGGAGTTGAGCATATTGGTTCTTGAAGAACAGCGAATTTAGAAAAGTATTATTGATTCTCTAAAACATCAAAAAGATTGATTGTTAAAGCAAAAAAAAATAGCCAAAAGAAAAAAAAAAGATAAAAAGAAAAATCAAAATAAAAAGGTTCAAGGCTTTAAGCATCAATGGTTAGGAGGGTCAAAATTGGCCTAAAAAGCTCAAAAGAGTTATTATCCCTAACGATATGCTTGTGGTGTGATGGTGTCAAGTAAACCTTGAGACTGAACATTTAAAGTCGTGACCCAATGCTATAAAGAGTACGCTTAAGGCTTTGAGCACCACTGTCTGGGAATTTAAGCAAAGCTAAACTCGAATCCAAAGGGTTCCTCCAGTTAAGTACTTGTGGTGTTTATGTATCAAGTAGTAATACCTGAAAACAAAACACTTAGAGTCACGGTTAGGCTCAAAAGTGCAAAGCACCAAAAGAAAATCTGTGGTCAAGAATCAAGAAAAACTTAAAGAAGAGAATCAATAATATCATCCGGATTCTAGTTCTAAAGGATGCCAATATTTCTGAGCTTCAAAGAAAAGTGAAATACCAAGGCTATTCAGAAATAGAGCGTTAATAGCCCAATTCAGTAATTAGAACTGAGCTTGAATGACATCTCTAAAACCTTATGTATTTTTCTCTTCCATTTGGTCCTATAATTATTTTCGGTTGCTTGACGACAAGCAACAGTTTAAGTTTGGTGTTGTGATGCGTGAGCATCTTATACCCTTTTTCCTAGCATTTTCTAGTTATTTTTAGTTAGATTTTATTAATTTTTACCATGTTTTAGTGAAAAATTCATCTTTGGATGCTACTTTGAGTTTTTGTGTTATTTTTATGATTTTAGGTGAATTTTGGGCAAATTCGGCAAAGTCTTCCGCAGAGACGAAGAAAGGATAGCAGATGCTGTCAATCCTAACCTTCCTGCATTCCAACGAGGGTAACTTGAGCCACAGAAGCTCAATTAACAAGTTATTAGTAGCGTTAGAAAGCTAACTTCTAGATCTTTCCAACGATATATGATAGTCTATACCTTTTTCCAGAATGACTGCCAAAACTAGCGCTAAACGCCAAGTTTGGGCGTTTAGCGCCCAAGAAGGAGTAGCCCCCAACGTTGAACACCCAAAATTGGCATTCAACGCCAGCCAGGAAGTAGGAACCAGCGAGCTCACCTCCCCTATGGGTGTTCAACACCCAGAATTTAAGTTGAACGCCAGAAATCAACCCAAACACTCACCAAGTGGGCCTCAAAGTGGATTTTTGCACTCCTTAGCTTATCGTATCTTATCCTTGTAACTTTTAAATTTAAATTAACATCGTTTAGGTTTAGCTTTTACTATAAAAAGATGAGATCACTTAGGTTTATGGACATTCAGATCCAGAGAGATCTTCTATACTTTTACTCTATTTTCTCTGTAAGTCATGAGCAACTAAACCTCCTAGTTAAGGTTAAGAGCTCTGTTTATCTTTATGGATTAATATTATTACTTTTCTATTTTAATATATGTTTGATTCAGTTCTAAGGTGTGTTTTCATTCTTCATCTAAATTAAGCTGGGTGGAACAGAAGTATGACCCTTTTTCTACATGAGTTCCTGTGATACTCTAACCAAGGTCGCTTGAGCTACAGCTTGAAAACATTCCTCCTAAACTACAATATATCTGGGCTAATTAGATATGTGACACATAATCCGGTTAGTTTTTGGTAATTAAGGTTTCTGTGGTGCTAAACTAGTTTTCTGAACTTCACCCTCTAATCCGAAAGGACTAACCTTGTCTATGGCATTTTAGTAGGATTGGAGGAGATTAATTCGCTAGGAAAATAGGTTTTAATCACTTACAGTTTGCCATAGAACGAATCATTCATTGTCAAAGTAGTTAGTAAGAAATATTAATCCGGAAAGATAAACATCTCCGAGACCTTAACTGTTTTTTTTATATTAATCTTACATCAACATTTTCTTGCTTCACTGATTTATGCGTTTACATCAACACAACCATCTTTTACTATTTGTCTGACTAAGTCCAGCAAGATAACTATTTCTTGTTCAATCCAACAATCCTC
Source organism: Arachis ipaensis (assembly GCF_000816755.2). Lineage (NCBI taxonomy): Eukaryota > Viridiplantae > Streptophyta > Magnoliopsida > Fabales > Fabaceae > Arachis > Arachis ipaensis. The sequence continues at coordinate 76,598,342 of NC_029792.2, forward strand.
ATGGGATCGATCCTCGCTAACCTAAGGTATCACTTGGACAACCCGGTGCACTTGCCGGTGAAGTTGTGCGAGTTCTAATTTCACACACCAGGTAACCCCCTATCACCCTCAGACAAGTGGACAGGTTAAAGTCTCCAACAGGGAACTCAAGAGGATCCTTGAGAAGACTATAAGTACTTCAAGAAAGGACCGGGCAAGGAGACTTGATGTTGCTCTCTGGACATACCGGACTGCTTTCAAGACCCCTATTAGAATGCCTCCATACCAGCTGGTTTATGGTAAGGCCTGTCACTTGCCAGTGGAGTTGGAGCACAGAGCATATTGGGTAACAAAGTTTCTGAACTTTAATGCCAAGGCTGCAAGAGAGAAGAGGTTGCTCCAGCTGAATGAGCTTGTTGAGTTCAGAAACTATGCTTATGAGAATGCTGCCAAGCTCTACAAGGAAAAGGCCAAAAAGTAGCATGATAAAAGGATAGCCACAAGAGTGTTTGACCCAGGCCAGAGGGTTCTCCTATTCAACTACCAGCTCAAGCTCTTTCCAGGAAGGCTCAAATCCCGGTGGTCAGGACCTTTTGTGGTCACTGGAGTGTCACCTTATGATCACCTGAAACTTCAAAAAGAAAACTCCGATAAAAGATTCATAGTCAATGGCCAGAGGGTAAAGCACTACCTTAGAGGCGAGATTGATCGCCAGAGGTCCACTCATCTACTGACTTAGCAGAACTAACTGTCAAGCTAGTGACGGTAAAGAAGTGCTTGTTGGGAGGCAACCCAACCCTAAGTATCCTTTGGTTTTTCTTTCAGTTGATTTTCATTTCTTTTTCATTTTAATATCAGTCTTCCTTGGTTTAATTTTGTTTGTGATAATTCAAAATGTTTAGGACAGGAACAGAAGGCATCAGGAAGAAGAACAGAATACCCTGGAGCAAAATTAACTCGAAGTGCTCTGGTGCTAAATGCTAGGGTGGGCGTTTAGCGTCGGAGTTGGCAAGCTGAGGGCTAGCATTAAGCGCCAGGTGTGCGTTTAACACCCTGGATGGCAGCAAGGAGCTGGCATTAAATAACAGCTAGGTGTTAAACGCCCAAAAGGGGATCCAAATTTTTAAAGAAATCCATGCCTCACAGGGCGCTAAACACTAACTGGGCGTTTAGCGCCAACACTCGTCCTAAAAAAAAGAAAAGAAAAAAACAATTGTGGCGTTAAATGCCAGGGGTGGCTTTTAAAGCTTTGAATGGCATGGGCATCACCACGTTGGGGTGCTAAAAGCTGGAGCTGGGATTTAGTGCCAGCAATGTTTAAATTCAAATTTTGAGCACATTTTGACCGATGAGAATGGTCATGTTCCCCTCTAAATATCCATATCATATCATATCATATCTTTTCTCTTCCCATCCCTCTCTCCCAAGATCACCTAACCCATAACCCAACTTAATTCCCCAACCCCAATATTCCCCCTCTATATCTATATATACCACCTCACTCTTCACCTTTCACCACACCTCCATTCTTCTTCTTTCTACTCTCCTCACATTCTACCTTTACATTCCCTTTCTTCTTATTCCCTTCCTTTTCCTTTTTCTCATTGTAGCCGAAACCCAACCCCAGCCCCCTCACCCTTTTTACGCCTTTCCCCCTTTCTTTTCTATTTTCTTCGCCCTCTCTTTTTGCATTCTTTCTTTTTATTTGCTCGGGGATGAGCAAAAGTTTTAAGTTTGGTGTTGGGGCAATCTGCTTTTCACTTTTCTCACATTTCCTATGTCACCAAAAGTTGGAGAATCCTCTTCAAGGAAGAGGTAGGAGAAGGCTCTCTCCACAATCTGTCAACCGGTTTTGCACTAAGGTTCATCAGGAGCACTATAATGAGATTTTCAGCAAAAAGAAAGTGATTTCAGAAGTGCGATTTGACTTGAAGCCAACGAGTATCCGGAGATCCAAGAATAGATTCGGAGTAGGGGTTAGAAAGTTCTGGCCAACCCTGTGACTGAGGTTAGATCTCTTATGGTCAAAAAGTTCTATGCTAACTTATGGGTGACCTACAAGAACATCAAGGATGCAAACCTTGAGTTCAAAACGTGGCACACTATGGTCTGAGGGGAGATCTTACAGTTTGGTCCAAAGAGAGTGAGGGAGATGCTTCAGTTGCCACCATCCAGAGATGACCCTTACTCTTACACCAAGAGGGTCAACACTGATCAGAATTTGGACCAGGTCCTCACAGACATATGTCTCCCAGGAGCACAGTAGAGGAAGGATGCCAGAGGTCAGCCATACCAGTTGGGAAAGCACGATCCAAAGCCAATTACTGGATGGAGTTCATTCAGTGCTCCATTGTCCCCACTAGTAACCAGTTCAAGGTTACTGTTGATCGAGCTGTGATGATTCACTGCATCATGCCCGATAATGAGGTGGAAGTTCACCATGTGATCCCTCAGGAGATATACAGCAAAGCCTCCATCTCAACTAGATTAGCTTTCCCTGACCTCATTTTCTGCTTGTGCGAGGCTGCTCGTGTCCGAATTGATAGAGACACTCTTATTATAATTGACAGACCGATCACTAGGAGGGGCATGGAGTATGCTCGAGAACTTGGACAAGCACCACCTGAGGAGCCGGTTCCCCCTCCTCAGCAGGAGTAGCCTAAGATACCTCAGGGACACTACTTTACTCTATGAGAGTATTGGGATCAACTGGCAGCATCTATTAGGCAGTTGGCATCTTTTGTTGTTCAGATGAAGCTAGAGCATAAGGATCACTCAGTCCTTCTTCATCAGCTAGTGGAGGAGCAGCAGAGGCAGAGGCGCAACTTGGATGTGCTGAGGGGCCAAAGAGGATTCCCGGAAGGGAGCAACAGCCACTATGATTGAGGTGGTTGAGTTTCTTATCTTCTGCTTTTCTTATTTTCTATTTTTCAGTATTTTATATGTTTTCTGCTATTTATTTGAAAGTCTTTTGCATGATCATTAGCAGTACCTTATTATTTTTCTAGTTTAGTATTTACTTTGTTATTTACGTTTATTTTGAAAAATTGTCTCATGTATTACTCACTGAGCTTGAAAAATCAAAAGAGAAAGAAAAGAAGTAGTAAAATGCATAAGGCTTGAGTTATATATTCTGAGTTATTTTTATTACTTTGATGTGGTGGTATTATTTGTTATTCTGAATGTATAAACTGAACAGTGCATATTTGATCTTGAAGTTAAGAATGTTGATTCCTGAGGTACAGGAATTTAGAGAAATATTATGGATTCTCTAAAGTAAGTAAGAAATTGATTCTTGAAGCAAAACAAACAACAAAAAAAAAAGAAAAAGAAAAAAGAAAATAAAAAGCAAGGTCCAAGGCTCTGAGCATCGATGGTTAGGAAGGTAAAAAATGATTAAAAGCTCAAAGAGTGTTTTCCTAACTATATGCTTGTGGTGTGAATGTGCCAAGTAATCCTTGAAACAGAGCACTAAAAGTTGAGCCCAACTGCAAATTACAGAGTATGCCAAAGGCTCTGAGCACCACTAACTAGGAGAAATTAAAAGAAAAATTAGAACTCAAAGAGTTCCCTAGTTAAGTGCTTGGGGTGGTTTTTGTGCCAAGTTAAGCTTGAGGACAAAACACAGAGTCACGGCTAGGCTCAAGGTGCAAAGCACCAAAGAAAAGAAAAGAAAAAGTTGTGTTCAAGGATCAATCAGAGCATAAGTAGGAAGAGAATCCACAATATCATCTAAGTTCTAGTTCTGAAGGATATCAATATTTCTGAGCTCCAAAAGATAGTGAGATGCCAAACCTATTCAGAATCACAATGTCATCAATCCCACTCAGTAATTAGGCAAGAGCTTAAATGAACACTCAAGTCTTGAGCAATTTGTACTTCTTAGTCCTACAGTGTTTTTAGTTGCTTGAGGACAAGCAACAGTTCAAGTTTGGTGTTGTGATACGTGAACATCTTATACCCATTTTCTGCTTATTTTCTACTTAAATTTAGTTAGAATTTAGTAAGTTGATTATATTTTAGGGTTAAAATCCTCTTTGGATTCTACTTTGAGTTGTTTTAGTGTTTTATTCATTTCAGGTGAAATTCGGATTAATTTGGCAGAGTTTTCAGCAAAAAGGAGAAGTTTTGAAATTGCCCCTTGGGCGCTAAATGCCAAGCTGCCGTTTAGCGCCAGCAACCAGTGAAGTCAGGAGCATTTCTGCCCCCCTTTCGGCACTAAACGCCAATCCTGGCGTTTAGCACCAGGAAATCCGAACCAAATCCCCACTCTTGGAGCATCTTTAGTGGATTTAGTTTTGAATTATTATCTTATCTTTTATTCTTGAAATTTTTATTTACAAACAAAATCTTTTAGGTTTAGGATTTATTATTTTATTTTATTTTCAAAATCAAATTAGGTTAGATATAAAAGGAAAAAAGATTCACCCTTTACGGGGATCTTTTCACTTCCGTACTTTCACACTTTTCAGAACCCTTGTTTTCTCTGTAAGTCATGAGCAACTAAACCTCCTCGGTGAAGATTAGGAGTTATGTTTATTTCTATGGATTGAGATTATTATTTTTCTATTTTAATTAATGTATTGATTCAGTTTCAAGGATTGCTTTCGTTCTTCATCTTATGAATCTGGGTAGAACGACAATATAACCCTTATTCTATATGTGTTCTTGTAATTCTCGACAGAGTTATCTCGTTTGAACAACAACTTGAAAGCAAATTCCTTCTAAATTACTAATTACTTGAACTAATCAGGATAAGTGACATATAATCCTCTTAGCTTTGGGTAATTAAGGTTTTTGTGGGCATAAACTAGAATTGCTCTTAACCCTCTAATCTACATTAAGTGACCAAGACATTGGCAGTTGATTTGGGTTAGAGGAGACTAAATCACTAAGACATTAGGGTTTAGTCAATTACAGTTTGCCATGAAATAAATCTTGCATGATTAAAATAGTTGGCAAGAAAACTTAATCCGGATGAATAAACAACTCTGAAGCCTTAACTATTTTCTGTCATATATTTCACACCACTTTTATTGTTTGTTTTCTAACTCTCTAAATTTACTGTTTAATGCATTTTACAACCCTCAAAACACAACTTTCTGCTTGCCTCACTAAGTGATTCATTCGACCATTGTTGCTCAGTCCATCAATTCTCGTGGAATCGACCCTCACTCACCTGAAGTACTACTTGGTACGACCCAGTGTACTTGCCGGCTAGTTTCTGGGTATTCAAAATCCCGCATCAGTGGTACATGACATATAACTACATTATGCTTTGGGGTTCTTAGGGTTGTGTGGTTTATAAATCGAAATTTGAACTTCACCCTCTAATGCAATTAAGTGATCAAGGGATTGGTGGTTGGTTGCATTAGAGGAGATTGGATTGCCTAGGAATAGGAATTTAATCACTTGGGGTTTGCCATAAACATAATCTTTGCTTGATTAAGGTAGTTGACATTGAATATTAATCTGAATATTTAAACATCTCTGACATCTTAACTATCTTTATCATATTATTTTCTTAACCAATTTTAGTTTGCTTTTATTTTAATTCTATGTTTTTATGTTATTTGCTATTGAAACCTTCAATTTTGATTGTCTGACTAGAATATTGGATTAACTATTGTTTGATTAATCCATTAATCCTCGTGGGATCTGATAAACCCCTATTTTATTATTCATCGTGTGCTCAATTAAGTGTTTTTATCAATTCGTCACCCACTTATTCATATGAATTGCATGGTTTTATAATTCCTTTCTTATTTTATGATATATGTGAAAACATGTTTCCTATACTTTAAAAATATTAAATTTAATTATTCTTTACTATCATTCGATGTTGTGATCTGTGTGTTAAGTAATTTCAGGCTTTATAGGGCAGCAATGGCTTAGAGGATAGAAAGGAAACATACAAAAATGGAGGAAAAGCACAAAAATGGATTTTTGAAGAAAAGGCAGCAACATGCACGCGTGGACGATGCGGACGCGTGCCTAGCGCAAAACGCAAGCGACGCGCACGCGTGGACGATGCGGACGCGTGCTTGGCGCAGAACACAAATAACGCGGATGCATGACTGATGGGTACGCGTGACAAGGAAAAACTCCAAATGACGAGAACGCGTGACCCACGCGCACGCGTGACGGACGCCACGTGCAGTAAATTATAGAAGTCGCCCCAAGCGATTTCTGGACCCTTTTTCGGCCCAAATCCAAGCCCAAAAACACATAATATAAGCCAGAGAATGGGGGAATCAACAAGGACAATTCATAAAACATTCATAATTCACAATTTTAGGTTTTAGATGTAGTTTTCTAGAGAGATAGGCTCTCTCCTCTCTCTTAGGTTATAGAATTAGGATTTCTCTTATTTTACGGTTATTTCTTCATATCAGGTTCAATGTTCCCAACTTTAATTTTATGTTCTCTTCTACTTTTAGTTACTTTAATGCTTTTACTCGTTAATTACTTATGTTGCCAAATTGGTTTATGAACTTTCCATGTTAGATTTGAATATTCTATTTAATATATTTTGAGGTATTTCAAATTTATGATTGTTTTATTCTATTTATGATTTATTTTCCATTTTGACTTTGGTTAAGTAATTGGTAACACTTGAGTTGTCAAACTCAGCAGTAGATTGAGATTTGGGAATTTCTAATTGATTTGGATCGCTCTAAAGCTAGTCTTTCCACAGGAGTTGACTAGGACTTGAGGATCAAATTAATTAGTCCACTTGACTTTCCTTTATTTAGTAAGGGTTAACTAAGTGGGAGCAATAACAATTCTCATCACACCTGATAAGGATAACTAGGATGGGATTTCCAGTTCTTATACCTTGCAAGAGATTTTTATAATTATTAATTTATTTTTCTTGCCATTTAAATTACTTGCTCCTTATTCCAAAACCCCATAAATATACATTTTTCCATAACCAATAATAAATCACACTTCCCTGCAATTCCTTGAGAAGACGACCCGAGGTTTAAATTCTTTGGTTATAAATTTTATTGGGTTTTGTTACTTGTGACAACCAAAGTTTTTGTACGAAAGGAATTCTTGTCGGTCTAGAAGCTATACTTACAACAGGAATTTATTTGTGAAAATTCTAGATCGCGCGAGAGTTTCGTTCGTCAAAATGGCGCCATTGTCGGGGAATTGCAAACGTGTGCCTTATTATTGGTTATTATAAATATTTTATTTTGCTTGTTTATTTTTTTTATTTTTGTTTTTAATTTTTATTAGTTACCATGAGTTCTCACCCCCGTCACTTTGAGTTTGGTTCTAATGTTGTTGTAAGGAATGGAAGCTATAACAGGAACATGCATCAAGGTCAAACCAATCACAGATGGAAGGAGCTACGAGGATCTGATCAACCCTTTCGGCAACAACACTTTCCAAGATACCATGGACAACGACCATTCTATAATGCACACCCAAACAATAGTTACGGTGGACCTTCTCGTGACAACCAACCCCCGCCAGTTTACTATGGTCAAGAGCCATTCCGTGGTGCGTACCAAGATGATAGATATGCTGGACCCCCTTGTGGTTACCAACAAGCCCCATCATACGCCTATAAACCACCTCCTCAACATAGCTTTGAACCATCATACTCACAAGCCACTTACAACCATTCACCTCCATATACCCCTAACTCTTATCCACCCAAATTCCAATCCAATTACTCCCAAGAATCACCACTTCCATATGCACCATATCCATGTCCATCAAGCCAAGAAGCACAGGAACATCTCAAGGACACAGTAAACCAATTTCATGCAACCCTTCATCAATTGGAGCAAGCGATAAACCGATTAACCCCTAGTACGAAGGAGACATTAGAAGCTCCGGTGGACAACACAGAACATGACTTTGTACTGGAACAAGTAGAGGAAGCTGCAATTATCGAAGAAGATGAATTGGTTGAAGACTTAGGAGACGCTGAACCTCCATGGGAATCAAGAATTGTGGACAATTCCGTCGAGAAATTTCAAATCGATGCTAAGGAGGATAGTGCACAACCCCCAAGGCATGTATCTTATGAAGAACTGGACGGAACAATTCAAGAAGCAAGTTTCCTTGGTAATGAAGATCATGAATCAAGTTCTTCCCAAAGTGAATATGAAGATGATGCAGAGGTAGATTTTTCCAAACCTCCAAATTATGACTCGAGTGATGAAGAAGAAATTGAAGACTTTGATCAAGGCATGGTTGCAATTGAAGAGATTAGTCAGGAATTGAAAAAATTCACAGAGGATTACAAGGAAGTGGAGCTTGAAGAACCACTGGAAACACCTCTCCCACGACTATTACCACCTAATACAAACTTCAAGTGGATAAAATCCTTAGCCTTTATCTTTACCTTCCCACTTGAATATGGTTTGCTTGAAACAGATGGCCAGCTTAGAGCTATTTGCGACTTTAAGAGTAAAAGGGAGATGGTTGGTAACAATAGTTGGCAAGTAAGGTTCAATAAGGTTCCACGCTCCAATTGGAAGTGCAAGGATTGGTATAGAACTTGATTAGATGGATTTCAAAAGAAGTTTGGGTATCTCAGTGGAAATTCAGGTTGTGTACCGCCCGATTGGAACAATGTAGATAAAAGCGAAAGCTGTTACAAAAGCAAGGTTTGGGATCCTGGGATTCATTTTGACAATCAACACCCGTGGAGCCTGAAAACCTGCTTTGATTTGCTCGAAGGCTTTACATGCCTAGTCTGGGACCACGAAGGATATTGGAACTGCAAAAGTTGGTGGAGATTTCTGGATGAGTTCAAACACAAGCCACCATGACAATGAGCTCATCAAAACGTCCAACTTAAGGACTTTAACTAAAAGTGCTAGATGGGAGACAACCCACCACGGTATGATCGTTCTTTTTTTTTCAACTTTGATTTTGTTTCATTTTGTTTGATTTTAGTTTCAATTTATTTTATTTTATTTTATTTTATTTTCCTTAGGATCATTCATGACATCTGCATCATGCATATTACATATTGCATAAAAAAAATACACCCCACGCGTGCGCATGGGCCACGCGTGGGCGTCGATTCGAAATCGACGTAACAATCCAACGCCCAGAAAGTTGGGCTGGAATCGTGCGACTGTAATGTGTTAGGCACAAATTGGGCCACGCATTCGCGTCAGTGACGTGAACGCGTCACTTTCACTTCACCCACACCATGCGAAAGCGTGGGTGACGCGTACGCGTCACGTGGAAATTCTTGCCCCCTCAATTGAAACAGAGAGTTGCGCCAAAACGACACTGGAATTGTGCGTTTAGCACAATTCTGAGTGACGCGTATGTGTGCCCCTCGCGTACGCGTCACTTTCATTATCCCTCACTCGTGCGATCGCGTCAATGAAGCGTCCGTGTCATGACCTCTCCGCCTCAATCACGCGATCGCGTGACTCACGCGTTCGTGTGGATTTGAATCCACTTACCCCCTTCGACGCGGAACCCTAACCCCTTTCGTGTCCCAATTTTCCCTCCCCTCCCTCACATCCCTC
>NC_029792.2:76608214-76620767 GCF_000816755.2 Arachis ipaensis
GAACCCCACAACCCTGCCCTCCTCGCTCCCTTCTTCTCTTCTCCCCCCATAACCCCCTTTCCTCCCCAACCACCAAACCACCACCCTGCCTCCTCCCAGCGCCGCCGCGTCACCGCCACCACCGCGTCACCACCACCATCTCTCTGAGCCCAATTTTTGTTCCTCTGCCCACCAGGTTCCGCCGAGCACCTATTCCTTTCCCACTTTTTAGTTAATTCCATATATTTTTCAAATTATGTTCAAATTAGGATAGTTAGAGATGCATGATCGTAGTGGATTTTAGGTGGTTAGGTAGCTAGGATGTGGTTAGTGGATTTAGGCCTGATAATTGTGCCGTTCTTGTTACTTGTTTTATCTGTTTCGCAATTTTTGAATTTGATGTGATGATAATGTTGTTCATATGCTGTTCTTTACTATTCTTTAATGCAGATTGAGTCTGTTTATTCTGAATTCATGTGAATTACTATTTGTTACTCTTTTCTGCACTACCTTATTATCATATGAACTGTTTCTGCTGCTGTTTATTACCCGGGAATGTCCAATTTTTAGCCGGAATGCTGCCCAATTTTTTTCAGCAAATTGCTTCACTCAACTCCCATTCATGAATTAGTTTTGGAAATTTCAAGTTTTGCAATAATTGATTTCAACCAAAGCAATTCATGAATGCACGGGCTAGCTTTCTTATTCTTTCTGATTCCCTTATTCATTAAATAACATTATTGATGATTCCACTTTCATTTTGCAATTCTTTTCTATAATTAATCATCAATAATCTGCAATATTTACTTGCATATGAGTTACTTGTTATTCAAGTATGTGCAATTTTTGTTAACTAGAACCACATTACCATGCCACTTACTTTAACTTCACTTTTTAACTCCTAACTGCTTTAACTCTCTAACTTCTCTTTTGGTTTTTACCTAACTATTTTCAACCCATTTCAAGGCATGATTACTGTTGTTTCTAATTAACAAAGAATTCTGCATATCATAGATTTTGAATTGTGATTTTCATTCTCAAACTTTTAACTTGAATACAGTCCAATATCTTACATTTATTTAACTCACTCCATGCTTATATTGCTCTTTTATTCCTCTTTTTCCCCTCTATGCTTATATTGATAAATTCCTATTTGCTTACCTGTTTTCTTGCTTTAGTTCTTAAACTATATCCTAGAACTTCTATTTTTCAGGATGTCTGACCCTAGAAGCAAAGGAAAGGGCAAAGCAACCACTGGCAAAAGAAAAAGAGGCAAATCCTCTACCACCATCTTAGATATCCTCCATGATGATTCCTGGCGAAAAAAGAATTTTACCCCACAGGAAAAGGCTGATCAGTTGGTGCCTGCCACAGATCCCATCAAGTTTGCCAACAGATACTGTAAACTCAAGTATCCGGTCTTTCAAACTTCAAGAAATTTATACCTGGAAAAAACCCTCAAAATTCCAAAAGAACTCAAACAATACACCTCAGACCAAATTAAACAGAGAGGCTGGTTCTTCTTGGAGAGAAATTTGACTGAGGTCAACTCATCCTGTGTTAGAGAATTCTACTGCAACTATTTCAAAACAACCCTGGATGCAGTACAGCTTCGAGGCAAACAGATTCTGGTTACTAAGGAAGCAATAGAAGATATCCTCCAGCTCCTACCTAAATCAGATAAACCAGATGGTTATCAGCAGGCTGAAGAGGATATGAGATTCATAAGATTTGACTGGGACGCAGTAAAACGGACCATAGCTCTTGATCCTACTGTCCCATGGGTCATGGGCAAGTCCACAATGGCCCCAAAGGGAATAAAGCTTATCTACCTGAATGATGAGGCTCGGCTTTGGCAGCAGATTCTGAGTAACTACGTGATGCCGAGCACTCATGAGACAGAGGTGCCAGCTGCCATGATTACCCTCATTTGGTGTGTGATGGAGGACAAGGACCTGTACCTTCCCAGATTTATCCGGTATTATATGTCCAAGGTCCATGCCCGAGGCACTTTGCCCCTTCCATACTTGATTACTCAGATGGGACGTCTAGCCGAGGTGCCCTGGGAGATTGCTGATGAAAAGCCACCTGCCGCCGAATGCAAGAAAATTATCCCACACAGCAGGAAGTTCCAGGCTTTGGGCTACCGACCACCCTTTCTCACTGACTCTGCTGAGGCAGCCACATCTTCTGCTGCCCCTTCTACTCCTGCTGCACCAGCCACCACCACAGCACCTCCACCTGCTTTAGAGCCCATCTACCACCTGGTGCGTTGACTCTTCGAGCGCCTGGATCGGATGGAGCACCGCAACAAGCGGTGTTATCAGCATCTGAAGCTAATGATCCGGTCCGGCACCCCTGACTCCCTTCCGAGCCTGACACACTATCAGAGCCATCTGAGGAGGGGGTGGATGATCATGCGGCAGAGGCACGTGAGGAGCATCAGCAGGCAGAGCCCCAGCATGAGGAGCCTCCGCAGACACAGCCATCAGACCCACAGGCACCGATCCAGGTAGAGCCTCAGGCACTATCCCTACCAGAGCCCACAGAGACACCAGCAGTACATCCTTCCGGAGATGCCAGTTCCTCACACCCAGCTTGATTGAGCATCGAGGACGATGCTATTATTTAAGTGTGGGGAGGTCGCCATCTCTGGCGAATCTTTTTGGTCAACTACTTTCAGACTCTTTTATCCTATTTTGTTTATTTTCTGTATTTTTATTTTATTTTTATTTTATCTTATCTTATTTATCTTTCAGTACTTGCACATTTTTCTTTTACTGTATTTCTGTTTACTTTATTATATTTTGCACTTTGGTTTATATATATCTTAGACATTTAGTTTAATTTGCACTTTTAGCTTATTAGTTGTGATATAGAAAATATGGATTAATTAGTTTAGTTTACCCTTTTAGCATATGATGATTTAGATTAATTGAAAATAAAAAGAGTAAAGTAGAAAATTTTAGTTTTTCAGAATCACAACAATCCACACACTATATATATATAGCAATAAATGTTGGTTAGTTGACAACATTTTTTTCAAAGAAAATACTAAATTTTATAAGAGCCATTCTAAGATTCACATTAAGTTGAATGGAAACTCTTGATCTCTACTTGCATGATATACATAACTGATATATGGTTTTTGAGCCAAAGAACACACAACCCGTGAGTTTTTTAGCTTAATTGCATGGTTACATTTAACCATAATTTTCATTCCTGTGTGTTTCACACTTCTTTTCTATGCTTGCAATCTTTACTTTGTTTCAGTCTATATGTCCAATATAGAATGTATTTACATACTTGCATGTGATTGAGGCCATTACTTGTTTTTGCTCACTTATCCCAAATAAGCCTACCATTTTATGTCACCCTTGTTAACTCCCCTTGAGCCTTTTAATCCCCTTCTGTTTTATAACCACATTACTAGCCTTAAGCAGAAAAATAAATTAAAAACCCCAAATTGAATCTTTGGTTAGCTTAAGATAGAAATTGTGTATCAACTAAGTGTGGGGAAACGTTGGAACATGGGTTGATAGGAAAAGATTAAATTAATAAAATAATCAGAAATTTGGGAGCATGCTCATTTGAAACCAAAATAATTAAAATACCATGTGCATTGAAAATGTTGTGTTTATGTTTCAAAATAAAAAAAAATCCTTTTCAATTAAATAAATGAATAATGGGACAAAATTACCCCAATAATGAGTTTAGTAAAGAAATCAATGCATATGGAGGTAAAATCAAAATAAAATTGGTACATGAGTATGTGACACAAAAGTGAGAAAATTGGGAAGACCAGGATAATTTTAAATTTTTATAGAGAATGTATATGTTAGGTGAGATCTTAGACTAATCAAAGACTCAATTTATAGCTCACTTAGCCTTATATATATCCTCACCTTTACCTTGGCCCCATTACAACCTTGAAAAAGACCTCATGATGTTTGTATGTATACATTATATATATGTTGATTGGTTACACGAAGAACAAAGTTTTAGAAAGCATGAATAGAAAAGAATATAGTGATTAACCCCAAACACTGAGTGACTAGAGAGTAAACATAAATCCAGTGAGGGTTCAATAGCTCATTTCCTATATCCATGTTTAATTATTAAATTGTCTTGCAAGTTTGTGGATCCCTTTAACTCAACTCAATTGTGAATGTGTTTTAATATGATTTGGCCTTGGTTGTACATATATGATTCCTTGAAAATATGAATCAAATTAACCACATGTAAGCTTTATATATATATATGTGGATAATAATTAAAATTGCATGATTTATTTACGTAGCTTGCATTTAGAATAGATTGCATTGCATAAGATTCCATCATTCTACCTTCATTCTTTTCTCTTAGATTTAACATGAGGACATGCTATTGTTTAAGTGTGGGGAGGTTGATAAACCCCTATTTTATAATTCATCTTGTGCTCAATTAAGTGTTTTTATCAATTCATCACCCACTTATTCATATGAACTGCATGGTTTTATAATTTCTTCCTTATTTTATGATATATGTGAAAACATGTTTCCTATGCTTTAAAAATATTAAATTTAATTATCCTTTATTACCATTCGATGCCGTAATCTGTGTGTTAAGTAATTTCAGGCTTTATAGGGCATGAATGGCTTAGAGGACAGAAAGGAAACATACAAAAATGGAAGGAAAGCACAAAAATGGATTTTTGAAGAAAAGGCAGCAACGCGCACGTGTGGACGACGCGGACGCGTGCCTAGCGCAAAACGCAAGCGACGCGGACACGTGCTTGGCGCAGAACACGTGTGGACGACGCATAACTGACGCGTACGCATGACAAGGAAAAATTCCAAATGACGCGAACGCGTGACCCACGCGCACGCGTGACGGACGCCACGTGCAGTAAATTATAGAAGTCGCCCCAAGCGATTTCTGGACCCTTTTTCGGCCTAAATCCAAGCCCAGAAACACATAATATAAGCCAGAGAATGGGGGAATCAACAAGGACAATTCATAAAACATTCATAATTCACAATTTTAGGTTTTAGATGTAGTTTTCTAGAGAGATAGGCTCTCTCCTCTCTCTTAGGTTATAGAATTAGGATTTCTCTTATTTTACGGTTATTTCTTCATATCAGGTTCAATGTTCCCAACTTTAATTTTATGTTCTCTTCTACTTTTAGTTACTTTAATGCTTTTACTCGTTAATTACTTATGTTGCCAAATTGGTTTATGAACTTTCCATGTTAGATTTGAATATTCTATTTAATATATTTTGAGGTATTTCAAATTTATGATTGTTTTATTCTATTTATGATTTATTTTCCATTTTGACTTTGGTTAAGTAATTGGTAACACTTGAGTTGTCAAACTCAGCAGTAGATTGAGATTTAGGAATTGCTTATTGATTTGGATCGCTCCAAAGCTAGTCTTTCCACAGGAGTTGACTAGGACTTGAGGATCAAATTAATTAGTCCACTTGACTTTCCTTTATTTAGTAAGGGTTAACTAAGTGGGAGCAATAACAATTCTCATCACACCTGATAAGGATAACTAGGATGGGATTTCCAGTTCTTATACCTTGCAAGAGATTTTTATAATTATTAATTTATTTTTCTTGCCATTTAAATTACTTGCTCCTTATTCCAAAAACCCATAAATATACCTTTTTCCATAACCAATAATAAATCATACTTCCCTGCAATTCCTTGAGAAGACAACCCGAGGTTTAAATACTTCGGTTATAAATTTTATTGGGTTTTGTTACTTGTGACAACCAAAGTTTTTGTACAAAGGGAATTCTTGCCGGTCTAGAAGCTATACTTACAACGGGAATTTATTTGTGAAAATTCTAGATCGCGCGAGAGTTTCGTTTATCAGGATCGATACTCACTCACCTGAGTTTATTACTTGGTACAACCCGGTACACTTGCCGGTAAGTTGTGGATTGTAAATTCTGCACCAAAACCTGGTAGAAATCAGTCTGCCAGTAGATTTCCTGGGAATCGCAAGGTTAGGTCAGAGGCGTGTCTCATACCACTCCGGCCAAGGTATCTCATCCAGTATTGGCAGAAACTCTAACTGGTATACCTTGAACACTGCCTACTGCCTATATACCGGATGGACGTATGATCTCCATTCGATACTCACGGCGGGACAGGAGGCCAACGCATGGCGACATAGAAAATGGAGTGACTAGAAAAGACCATGGTCACACGTGCCTCCCGCCAGGTGAACACAGAACGACCCCTATGACCAAACCTCAAATGGATCCAACTCATCAACCATGAATACAGAAGCCCCTCTATCGCAGTGAGTGATGCGCATCTTCGAGATTCCCTCTCTGTTTGTCTCAATAGCCGCCATGAGCCACTGTGAAAACTGATTACCCACCACTAGTTGTGCATATGTCTCCCATCCTTTCCTCAGGAACAACTGCTGCAACCTCTCGTAAGCGCATCGCACGATAGCCGATATTGGTATATAGCGTGTACCCTTAAGAACGGCATTCATGCACTCGGAGAGGTTTGTCATCATGTGACTGATAAACCACAATTTTATGGTTTATCTTGTGATGAATTGAGTGGATTTTATCAATTTTCTACATTTATTCATTGAAATAGCATGGTTTTATGAATTCTGCCTAAATTGTGCTTAAAAGTAAAAAACATGCTTTTTAGGCCTTTAAATTGCTAGATTTAATTTACTTTAATCCCATTCAATACCTTGATATGTTTGTTGAAGTGATTTCAGGTTTACAAGACAAGTATGGATTGAAAAAGTGAGGGAAAAAGAATGTAAAAGTGAAGAATCCATGAAGAATCACGCGTACGCACAATCATGCATGCGTACGCATTAATACGATCATGTGAGTTCATTAAATGCAACACGTGGGTCGCGATTTCAGCCCTTCCAAAGCCCAAACCAACTCATTTCTGAAGCTATTTGAAGCCAGGTTCAAGAAGGATGAAGGGGGAGCAATTAGGGTAGCTTAGAAACATGTTTTTGAGTAGTTTTCCAGAGAGAGAAGCTCCCTTTTCTCTCTAAAATTTAGGGTTCTTAGTATAAAATACTCTTAGATTTAGGTTTTGATGCTTGTTTTGATTTAGTTTCCTTTACTTTTCCATGTTCAATTGCTTTAATTCTCTTAGTTTCTCTTGTTAATTTCTCATTTGTGCCACTTTTTAGTTTATGAACCCTCTTGTTAATTTTGATTCCTTTAATGCAATTTGATATTTTCATGTTTATTAATGTTTATTTGAGTTGTTGTTATTAATTCCTTGTATTTGGTAGCTTTAGATTTTATATTTCTTAACATTTCACCATGCTTTATTTTTGTTCCTTCCAAGTGTTTGATAAAAATGTCCCTTTTAGTTTTTTAGTAGATTTCTACACTCTTGGCTTGGAATTGAGTGTTTGAGATGACCTTGAGTCACTAATATCCGAGTTGATTCACAATTTGGAGATTTTAATTATTCTCATTCCCATTAACGAGTAAGACCTACGGATTGAGATTGAGCCCGGTTGACTTATCTCACCATTAGAGGTTGACTAATTATGTTTTCTCTTATAATTGTCATGTCGTGGTTAGTGACATAAGAGTCGTTGATGTCCAATATTGATTGGTGATTTAGGATTGTTAGTTGTTCTTGTTTCCTTTGACAAATAAGACCTATAGATTAAGACTGACTATGCCTATTTGACTTTCTCCTGATGATGGGGATGACATCATGGGATTAACTCTAGGTAATCGCCATGTTTGTGGTCAATGACTTATTTAGGAAGCTTTGATTCTCAATCCTTGCCAGAAGTGGCTTTTAAGCATTTACATTTCCTTTAGTTGTTAGCTTTATTTTCTAGTCATTTAATTTCTTGCTTGTTTATCTGCGAATCCGCTGTTGCTCAAAACCGATAACATACATACCTCACTGTTACTCCTTTGAAAAATGAACCGAGATCTAATAATCTCAGCTTTTTATTGGTTTACATTCGTGACAAACAAATTAAACTTTGATTGAAGGTTACTTGTCGGTCTGGACTATGCTTGCAACAGAATTATTTTGTGAAATTCCGAACCGACATAATTCTTTACATCAAGTTTTTGGCGCCGTTGCCGGGGAACGAAATGTGCGAATGAGGTTAGGGCTTCCCACCATCTTCTCCCAACGACTTTTGTCTCCAACGTTCCTTTCTTCTCTTCCAACCCCCATCTTCTCCCATTGTTGATACCACACCCACCACCACGTCCCACCGCCGGCGACCACAGTGCCGCCGCAGCCAACTCCCTCTCTCTCTCCCCTTCTTCCATTTCTCTTTTCTTTTCTTTCATTCCTCCCTCTTTGGCATGAATAGGGCACCCCTGTGTCTCAGCCTCCTGCTTTCTTCTTCTTTCGCTAGGCTACTGATAAACCCATATTTTATGATGTATTTTATGCTCAATTTAAGTGATTTATTCAATCCTTCACCCACTTATTCATGTGAAATTGCATGGTTTCACTTTCCCTTCCTTATTATGTGATATATGTGAAAAACATGTTTCATATGCTTTAAAAATATTTATTTTAATTACCTTTTATTACCATTCGATGCCGTGATTTGTGTGTTAAGTATTTTCAGATCTCCTAAGGCATGAATGATTTAAAGGATGGAAAGGAAACATACAAAAATGGAAGGAAAGCACAAAATGGAGTTTTTGAAGAAACTGGCAGCGACGCGAACGCATGGACGACGCATCCGCATGCCTAGCGCAAAAAGGCAGCGACGCGAACGCATAGACGACGTGAACGCGTGCCTTGAGCAGAACGCAAATGACGCATACGCGTGACCAACGCAAACACGTGACAAGGAAAACTCCCAGATGACGCCACCGCGTGACAGACGCCACGTGCAGCAACTGTAGAAAATGCTCCCAGCGATTTCTAAAACCCTTTTTGGCCCAGATCCAAGTCCAGAAAGTACAAATTAGAGGTTACAAAGTGGGGGAATGCATCCATTCATGAACACAACATATCATACATTCACTTTTCATATTTTAGATGTATTTTTTAGAGGGAGAGGTTCTCTCCTCTCTCTTAGGTTTTAGGATTAGGATTCCTCTTAAAGGATTTAGGATTTCAACTTCTTCTCAGGTTCAATATTTCTTTTTTCTTTATATTTCTCTTTTACTTTCAGATACTTTAATGCTCTCATTTAATTACTTATGTTGCCAAATTTGCTTATGAACCATTCATGTTAGGATTTTCTTTATTTGATATAAATTGAGGTATTTCAGATTCATGATTCTTATTTAGCTTTTCATATTCTTGGCTTTAATTGATTAACTAGAGGCTCTTGAGTTATCAAACTTATCGTGATTGTTGATTAATTCCTCTAATTAACTGGAATTTCACTAACTCTAGTCTTTCCTTAGGAGTTGGCTAGGACTTGGGGATCTAACTAATTAGTCCACTTGACTTTCCCTTGCTTTTGTAAAGGTTAACTAAGTGGGGTTAAACTCAATTCTCATAAGAGTAACTAGGATAGGACTTCCGAATTTTCATGCCTTGCCAAGAGTTTTATTAGATATTAATTTATTAATTCCTGCAACTTGTTTCCCTTGTTTAAACCTTTCAAAACCCAAAACACTATTTTCCATAACTAATAATAAAAACACCTCCCTGCAATTCCTTGAGAAGACGACCCGAGGTTTGAATACTTTGGTTTATAAATTTTATTGGGTTTGTTACTTGTGACAACCAAAACATTTGTATGAAAGGGCTTTTGTTGGTTTAGAAACTATACTTGCAACGAGGATTTATCTGCGAATTTCTAGACCACGCAAAAGTTCTCTCATCAAAATGGCGTCGTTGCTGGGGAATTGCAAATGTGTGCCTTATTATTGGTTATTGTAAATTTTTTTCTTTTACTTGTTTATTTGTTTTTGTTTTTCCTTTTTTTTTCCTATTAGCTACTATGAATTCTCACCCCTCTCGCTTTGAGTTTGGTTCTAAATCTGTTGAAAGGAGTGGAAGCTATAACAGGAATATGCATCAAGGTCTAAGCAGTCAAAGATGGATGGAGCCAAGAGGATCTGATCAACCCTTTAGGCAACAACACCCTCCAAGATATCATGGGCAAGGACCACTCTACAATGCATACAAAGCTAATAGATATGGTGGACCCCCTTGTAATTACCAACAAGCCCCACCCTATGCTTATAGACCATCCTCTCAACGTAGCTTTGAACCACCACACTCACAAGTTCCTTTTCACCATTCACCATCGTATGACCCTTATCCACCATAATCCCAATCCAATTACTCCCAAGAACCACCACATTCTTATTTTGAACCCTCTTCCCCAACCAATAAACCCTCACACCTACCCCAACCTCCTATGGATGACAGACTTCATGTTCTTCTTCAAGGGCAAGCGAATATGCAAAAGGGCGTATTGAAACTCACTACTTCCTTAACCGAGGTAATAAATATAATAGCTTCCCGACATCTGAGCACTTGAAGTACTCTCATGGCTACATGTGGAGAGTCTAAAGAAGAGCGTAGCATGAAGGAGACACTAGAAACTTCGGTGGACAATGAGGAGCATGGCTTTGTATTAGAACAAGTGGAGAAAGCCATGATAGTTGTAGAGGAAGAAGTGGTTGAAGATTTAGGAGATGCTGAACCTCCATGGGAATCGAGAACTGTAAAGGATTCCGCTGAGAAGTTCGAATTTGATGCCAGGAAGGATAGTGCACAACCTCCAAAGCATACACCTTGTGAAAAATTAGACGGAACAGACCAAGAAGTTGATTCCATGGGCAGTGATGATCATGAATTAAGCTCTCCTAGTCACGAACATGCATCTGCAACTGAACTCCATGAGCCTGAAGAACCTTATCCAAGTGAATATGAAGATGACGTCGAGGTAGATTTCTCTCAACCTCCAGCTTATGACTTAAGTGACGAGGAAGACATAGAAGACTTTGATCAGGACGCAGTTGCAGTTGAAGAATTTTGCAAAGAAGTGGAGGAATTCACAGAAGAATACAAGGGAGTAGAGCTTACAAAACCACTGGAAACACCTATCCGAAGGCAATTACCACCTAATACAAGCTTCAAGTGGGTACAATCTTTAACCTTTATCTTTACCTTTCCACTTGAATATGGTTTGCTTGAAACAGATGGCCAGCTTAGAGCTCTCTGTGGCTTTAAAAGTAAGAGGGAAATGGCTCGTACTCAGAGCTGGTGTGCAAGATTCAATAAGGTTCCAGCTTCAATTCGAAGTGTACGGATTGGTACCAAGTTCAATTGAATGGGTCTCGGAAGACGTTTGGTCATCTTGGTGAGGATACAATTTCTATACCGCCCGGATGGAAGAATATAGATCAAGACAAAGGCAGATTTAAAAGCAAAGTTTGGGATCCTGGAATCTATTCTGACATTCACCACACCGGGAGCCTGGGAATCTGTTTGAAGCTGCTCAGAAGCTTTACATGCCTAGTTTGGGACCCCGGAGGCTGTTGGCATTCCAAACATTGGTGGAAATTTCTGGATGAATTTAAGCACAAGCCACCATGACAGGAAGCTCATCAAATGTTCAACTTAAGGACTTTAACTAAAAGTGCTAGGTGGGAGACAACCCACCATGGTATGATCGTTCCTGTTTCATTTTTATTTCGTTCTGTTTGTTTTTATATTATATTATTTTTATTGAACCTGAATATTATTCATAGCATTTGCATCAGCATTGCATACTGCATAATTGTATATATAAAAAAAATAATATTTGCACGTGACGCGTAAGCATCGCTGACGCGTCCGCGTCACAAGTGCATTAGGAAGAAAAGGAAAGTGAACAGAAAGTCACGTGAAAGCGTGGCTGGAGGCGTGCCTTTGGCACAAATTGTTCCACGCGACCGTGTCGCTAATGCGTTCGCATCAGTTGCGAAAAATACCTCCCACGCGTCTGCGTCACTCACACAAACGCGTAATCTGGAAATTGGCATAAAAATCCAACGCCCAGAAATCTGGGCTGGAATCGTGCGGCTGGTGTGCGTTTAGCACAAAACGGCCCACGCGTTCGCGTCCCTGACGCGAATGCGTCACTTGCAAAACACTCATCCCACACGAAAGCGTGAGCGACGCGTCCGCGTCATGTGGATATTATGGCCCCCCTAAATGGAGACAGAGAGTTGCGCTGAAACGACGCTGGAATTGTGCGTTTACCACAATTTACAGCGACGCGGTCGCATGCCTCACGCGTCTGCGTCACCCATCTTTTACCCAACCCACGCGATCGCGTCAATCACGCGACCGCGTCAAATCCCATTTCACCTTAGTCACGCGATCGCGTGCCCCGCATTCGCGTGGATTTAAATCCACTAACCCCCAGTCACGCGAACCCTAACCCCATCGCGCCCCCATACCCCCCTTCTTCTTCCTTTCTTCTCTACAACCCACCCTCCCCAACCACCACCACCGCGCCCAACCACCCAGCCCCGACCACCACTGCCGGCCACCACTGTACCACACCACGACACTCCCCTCTCTTCTTTCTCCCCTTCTTTTTCTTTCTCTTCTCCCCTCCCGTCAACCACCACTGCCCCCTC
>NC_029792.2:76620777-76655834 GCF_000816755.2 Arachis ipaensis
CACCACCACCACCCTCTCCCCCTCTCCACCATTAACCCCAACCCAAAGCCCCCTGCCACCGCCCTTACTCCGCCACCATGCCGCCGTGCCCCTCCCAGCGCCGCCGCATCACCACCACTATCTCTCTGCCCTCACCTCTGCTCTTACACATACCAGGTTCCGCCGAACGCCAATTTCTCTATCACTTGTAGTTATTTGCCTATTTTTCAGATTATGTTCGACTTAGGCTAGTTAGAGATGCATGTTTGTAGTGGATTCTAGGTGGTTAGGTAGCTAGGATGTGGTTAGTGGATTTAGGCCTGATAATTGCACCGTTCTTGCTACTTGTTTTATCAATTTCGCAATTCTGATGTGACTGTGATGATCATATTGTTCATATATTGTTCTTCCGTGTTTCTTGCTGCTGTTACACTGCTCTTTCATGTTCATGTTATTTGTGTCTCTTTTCAGCTTTATTTAAATTCATATAAACTATTTTTCTTGTTGTTTATTTCCCGGGAACGTCCAATTTTAGCCGGAATGCTGTCCAATTTTCTGCAAATTGTTTCATTTTCATTCATGTAGTGGTTTTGGAAATTTTGCATTTTGCATCACTTAGCTATAACCACACCAATTCATGAATACACAGGCTCGCATTCTTATTCCTTTCGATTCCCTGGTTACTAAACTTGCATTATTGATGATTTCATTTTTACCAACTTCTGTATCTATCTGAATTATCATCAATCCACTGAAATTTTTGCTTGAATATGAGTTGATTATTCTTTAAAATTTTGAATTTATTGTTACCTAGGAAACATTTATCAATGTCACTCACTTTAATTTTCTTTCTCCTACCTCACTGATTTCCACCTTCTAACCTCTTTTTCAATCCTAACCAATCTAACTTTCAAACTTCTCTTTTTGGTTTTTAACTATTTGCTTTAACTTTCTAACTCAAGGCATGATTATGGTTTTTCCTAATTAACATGAATTCTCCTCATATTACATTTTGGATTATGATTTTTCATCTCAGATTTCTAACTCCTATACAGTCCATAATGCACATATACTTAACTCATTTCATAATTCTACTGCTCTTTTGCCACTATGTGCTTATATTGTTATCATTCTATTTGCCTACTTGTTTTTCTGCTTTGTTCTTCAATTATACCCTGGAATTTCTGCTTTTCAGGATGTCTGAACCTCAGCGCAAAGGAAAAGGCAAAGCAACCACTGGCAAAAAGAAAAGAGGCGAATCCTCTATGTCTATCCTGGACATTATGCATGATGACTCCTTGCGGGAAAAGTACTTTACCCCGCAGGAGAAGGCTAACCAGCTCCTCACTGCCACAGATCCGGTAAAAATTTGCAAACAGATACTGTGAGATGAAGTATCCGATGTTTGCCACCTCCAGAAACTTGTACCTGGAGAGAACTTTGAAAATTCCAGAAGAACTACAGCAGTACACCTCCGATCAGATCAAACAGAGAGGCTGGTTCTTCTTGGAGAGAAACCTGACAGAGGTCAATGCTTCCTGGGTCAGAGAGTTTTACTGCAATTATTTCAAGACTTTCCTGGATGCAGTGCACCTCAGAGGGAAACAGATATTGGTTACTGAGGAAGCTATTGAGGACATCCTCCGCCTTTAGCCTAAGTCTGATCAGCCTGACGGTTATTAAAAGGCTGAAGAGGACATGCGCTTTATGAGATTTGACTAGGATGCTGTCAAGCAGAGGATAGCCCTTGATCCTACTGTCCCATGGGTCATGGGAAAGAATACAACAATGCCTAAGGGAATCAAGCTGATGTATCTGAATGATGAGGCTCGGCTCTGGCACCAGATCCTGAGCAACTTTGTTATGCCGAGCACTCATGAGACGGAGCTGCCTGCTGCTATGATCACCCTCATCTGGTGTGTGTGATGGAGGGTAAAGACCTGTATCTTCCACGATTCATCCGGTATTACATGGCCAGGGTCCATGTCAGAGGCACTCTCCCTTTTCCTTATCTGATTACCCAGCTCGGCCATCGAGCTGACGTGCCTTGGGAGCTTGCTGATGAGAAGTCACCTGCTGCAGACTGCAAGAAGATCATTCCTCACAGCAGGAAGTTTCAGGATTTAGGCTACAGACCTCCATTCCTCACCGTTTCTGGTGAGGCAGCCACATCTTCAGCTGCCCTTTCTTCATCCACTGCTGCACCAGCCACCCCCACTGCACCTCCACCTACCTAAGAGCCCATGTACCACCTCGTGCACCGCCTATTTCAGCAGCTGGACCAGATGGAGCGCCGCAACCAGCGGCGATATGAGAGATCTGAGCGTCACAACAAGCGACGCTATGAGCACCTTAAGTTGATGATCCAATCTGGCGGCGACATCCCCTCCGAGCCTGACACACCATTAGAGCCATCTGAGGAGGAGGCGGACGAGCATGAGGAGGAGACACATGCACAGAGAGAGGCTGAGCAGGTAGGACCAGAGCAGGCTACACCACAGCATGAGGAGCCTTACCAGATTCAGGCCGCTGAAGAACTGAAGATTGATGGTTTAGAGGTTATAGTAAACTCTCATTGCAAGTATAGTTACTAAACCAAGCAATCAACCTTTCTTACAAACGTTTTGGTTGTCACAAGTAACAAACCCCTTAAAAATTGATAACCGAAGTATTTAAACCTCGGGTCGTCTTCTCAAGGAACTGCAGGGAAGTATATTCTTATTATTGGTTATGAAGATTGTAAATCGGGGTTTTGAAGATGAGGAACAAGTAATTTAAATGGCAGGTAAAATAAATAAATAACTGTAAAATAAACTTTTGGCAAGGTATGAGAAATTGGAAGTCCTATCCTAGTTATCCTTATCAATGATGATGAAAATTGAATCTTAATTCCACTTAGTTAACCTTTACTTAAAGCAAAGGAAGGTCAAGCGACTAATTAGTTTGATCTTTAGATCCTAGTTACTTCCTAAGAAAAGATTGGGATTGTTGAAGTTCAATTCAATTAGCAAAGATAACAATTATCAATCATGTTGAGTTTGATAACTCCTGAGTTACTGATTTCTTAACCAAGACCAAAAGAGAAAAAAGGTAAATCTACTGGAATAAAAATATCTTCAAATTGGAAGCAACAGTAACATAAATAAAAGAAAGCAATCATGAACTGAAATACCTCAAATAACATTAATTCAAAGAATAATCTGTAACATAGAAGAATTCATAATTAAATTGAGAAAATAAGTAATTAAAAAGGAATATTGAACCTGATAAAAAGAGATAATCCTGAAAGCAAAAGAAATCCTAATTCTAAATCCTAAAAGAGAGAGGAGAGAGCCTCTCCCTCAAAACTACATCTAAATCATGAAAAATAACTAATTGGAGACTCCCTTTGAATGGGTGCATTCCCCCACTTCATAACTTCTAATCTGTGCCTTCTGGACTTGGATTTGGGCCAAAAAGGGCTTCAGAAATTGCTAGGAGCGTTTTCTGTAATTTCTAGTGCGTGGCCTCTGTCACGTGTCCGCGTGGGTCACGCGGTCACGTCATCTGGAGTTTTTCTTGTCACGCGGTCGCATCATTCATGCGTCCGCATCATCTGTGTTCTGCTTAAGGCGTGCGATCGCGTCAATCACGCGGTCGCGCCACTGCCATTTCGCGCTGGCATGCGGCCGCGTCGTCCATGCGATCGCGTCGCTACGAGTTTCTTTAAAAACTCCGTTTTATGCTTTCCTTCCATTTTTGTATGTTTCCTTTCCATCCTTTAAGTCGTTCCTGCCTTAGAAGATCTGAAATTACTCAACATTTGAATCACGGCATCGAATGGTAATAAAAGGGGTAATTAAATTAATTATTTTTAAAGCATAAGAAACATGTTTTTCACATACATCACATAATAAGGAAGGGAAAGTAAAACCATGCAATTTTCATGAATAAGTGAGTGAAGGATTGAATGAATCACTTAATTTGAGCACAAAATATATCATAAAATATGGGTTTATTAGCCGCCGACCCAGAGATTCCTCTACAGTCAGCACCTCCACTACAGCAAACAGATCCTCCTACACTTATCCAGTCTGCAGTTCCTCAGGCCACCACAGAGACACCAGCAGCCCATCCTTCCGGTGATGACACTCCTTCACACCCAGCTTGAGTGAGCATCGAGGACGATGCTATATTTTAAGTGTGGGGAGGTCGCCATCCCTAGCGTATCTTTTTGGTGAACCACTACAGACTCTTCTATCTTATTTTTTCTGTATTTTTATTTTTCAGTACTTATACATTGTTCTTTTGCTGTATTTTTACCTTATTTCTGCATTTTGCACTTTAGTTCATGTTTTAGACATTTAGTTTAGTTTGCAATTCTAAACTTATTAGTTATAGAATATGTGGATTAATTAGTATAGTTTACCCTTTTAGTATATGATAGTTTGGTTTAATTGAAAATAAAAGGAGTAAACCAGAAACTTTAGTAAATTAAAACAATCCACACACCTTGTATATATAGCATAACATGTTAGTTAGTTAACAACATTTCATCAAGGAGGAACACTAAAATTTTAAAAGCCACCCGAAAATTTACATTGAGAATAATGGGAACTCTTAAATTCTACTTGCATGACATGTATAACTGATATATGATTTTTGAGCTGGAGAACACATAGCCTGTGAGTCTTGAGCTTAATTGTATGGTTACATTCAAACCATAATTTTCATTCCTGTGTGTTTTACCCTTCTTTTTCATTCTGATGTTCTTTACTTTGTTTTAATCTATATGTCCAATATAGAATATAGATACATACCAAGAGATGATTGAGGCCATCATTTGAATTTTTCCTCACTTATCCCAAATTAGCCTACCTTGTGCATCACCCTTGTTAGCCCCCTTGAGCTTTTTAATCCCCTCTTGTTCTATAAACCACATTACTAGCCTTAAGCAGAAAAACAAAATAAAAATCCCAAGTTGAATCCTTGGTTAGCTTAAGATAGATATTGTGTACAATTTAAGAGTAGAAAATTTTATGGGAACATGGGATGATAGAAACAAAGTAGGAATTTGAAAAGAATAAGTTATTTCAAAAACAAAAATTTGGGAAGCATGCTCATGTGAAATCAAAACAATTAAATTACCATGTGCATTGATAAAAAAATAATAAAAAAATAATAAAACTTTTATAATATTTTCAGTATTTAAATAAGGGGATACAAAAATTCTCCAATTGCAAAATAAAAAGAATCAATGCACATGGGACAAAATTAAAAGGCATGAGTTTGCATTACAAAGTGGGAAAATTTTGGGCAAATAGGTTAAGGAACTGTAAAATTATATAAAGTATGTATGTTGGGTACGATCTTAGACTAATCAAGGATTCACTTATTAGCTCACTTAGCCTTATACATATACCCTTACCTTTACCCTGGCCCCATTACAACCTTGAAAAAGACCTCATGATTTTTGTATATCTGTATTCTATAATTGTTGATTGGTTAGATGAAGAACAAAGTTATAGAAAGTAAGGATAGAAAAAAAAATAGAGTGATTAACCCAATAAACACTGAGTGACTAGAGAGTAAACACAAAATCCAGTGAGGGTTCAATAGCTCATCACCATATATCTCTGCTTAATTATTAATTGTACTGCAAGTTTGTGAAATATTTTCACCCATCTCAATTGTAAAAGTGCTTTAACATTATCCAGGGTTTGGCTATGGATATATGATTCCTTGAGGATATGAATTAATTTAACTACATGTAAGTTTTATATACAAGTGAATAATAACTAGAATTGTATGACTCATTTAGGTAGTTTGCATTTAGAATAGAATGCATTACATGAGATTCCACCACTTTAACCTTACCTTATTCTTTATCTTGGATTTAGCATGAGGACATGCTATTGTTTAAGTGTGGGGAGATTGATAAACCCATATTTTATGATGTATTTTGTGCTCAATTTAAGTGATTTATTCAATCCTTCGCCCACTTATTCATGTGAAATTGCATGGTTTCACTTTCCCTTCCTTATTATGTGATATATGTGAAAAACATGTTTCCTATGCTTTAAAAATATTTATTTTAATTACCTTTTATTACCATTCGATGCCGTGATTTGTGTGTTAAGTATTTTCAGATCTCCTAAGGCAGGAATGATTTAAAGGATGGAAAGGAAACATACAAAAATGGAACGAAAGCACAAAATGGAGTTTTTGAAGAAACTAGCAGCGACGCGAACGCATGGACGAGGCATCCGCATGCCTAGCGCAAAAAGGTAGCAACGCGATCGCATGGACGACGCGGAAGCGTGCCTTGAGCATAACGCAAATGACGCGTACGCGTGACCGACGCGAACGCGTGACAAGGAAAACTCCCAGATAATGCGACCGCGTGACCCACTCGGACGCGTGACAGATGCCACGTGCAGCAACTGCAGAAAATGCTCCCAGCAATTTCTAAAACCCTTTTTGGCCCAGATCCAAGTCCAGAAAGCACAGATTAGAGGTTACAAAGTGAGGGATTGCATCCATTCATGAACACAACATATCATACATTCACTTTTCATATTTTAGATGTAGTTTTTAGAGGGAGATGTTCTCTCCTCTCTCTTAGATTTTAGGATTAGGATTCCTCTTAAAGGATTTAGGATTTCAACTTCTTCTCAGGTTCAATATTTCTTTTTTCTTTATATTTCTCTTTTACTTTCAGATACTTTAATGCTCTCATTTAATTACTTATGTTTCCAAATTGGCTTATGAACCATTCATGTTAGAATTTTCTTTATTTGATATAAATTCAGGTATTTCAGATTCATGATTCTTATTTAGCTTTTCATATTCTTGGCTTTAATTGATTAACTAGAGGCTCTTGAGTTATCAAACTTATCGTGATTGTTGATTAATTCCTCTAATTGACTGGAATTCCACTAACTCTAGTCTTTCCTTAGGAGTTGGCTAGGACTTGGGGATCTAACTAATTAGTCCACTTGACTTTCCCTTACTTTCGTAAAGGTTAACTAAGTGGGGTTAAACTCAATTCTCATAAGAATAACTAGGATAGGACTTCCGAATTTTCATGCCTTGCCAAGAGTTTTATTAGATATTAATTTATTAATTTCTGCAACTTGTTTTCCTTGTTTAAACCTTTCAAAACCCAAAACACTATTTTCCATAACTAATAATAAGAACACCTCCCTGCAATTTCTTGAGAAGACGACCCGAGATTTGAATACTTTGGTTTATAAATTTTATTGGGTTTGTTACTTGTGACAACCAAAACGTTTGTATGAAAGAGCTTTCGTTGGTTTAGAAACTATATTTGCAACGAGGATTTATCTGCGAATTTCTAGACCACGCAAAAGTTCTCTCATCAGCTACCAACACCACCCCTTGTACGGCCAATCTGTTACCGTGGCACTACTGCTCCGGCCATTTCCCTTCCCTTTTCATTCTTGTCAATACTCAGACTCTAGGTCTTTCCATTTTCCTTTTTAATATCTGTTTTTTTTATTTTATTTATTAGTTAATCTTGATTAAGTTAGACTTAGTTATAATTGTATGTTTTAGTGGATTTGTAGGTTGTTAAGTAGTTGGAACTTAGTTGTAGTAGATTTTTAGGCCTGTTTAATTTTTTTTGTTGCTGCTGTTTGGAATGGACTATTTTTTGAATATTATTTGTTAAATGATGATATTTTTTTTTGGTTTATTGATTGAATTGTGAACTGCTGCTCACTCAATTATGTTTATTTGCTTTGTTCCTATGAATTGATATGTGAATGGTGTTTATTTGTTTGTTGCATTCATACGGAAATTGATTTGATTGAGTGAATTTAGGAAATGTGCTAGTTTGTTGCTGAAGTTCTGCCGGAAATTATTTAAATCTATTTTCACTATTCATTCTTGATCCAATTGATTAATTGAGTTTGGTATTCTGTTGTTTTTGCTTTGAAATGTGGCTAAGCTTAATTAATCAATTATCGGACTGATTTATTTACTATTTTGTTGCTGAAAGTTGAGATTTTCTACTGTTTCTATTTCATTAAGCTGCATTGTTTGATTCGGTACAACAAGGTCCTAATTGACGGATTTCTGTGTCAATAGAACCTTGTTTACCAAAAAGTTTTGAAAAGATGCCTCATGGAAGTTTTATTTCCAATTTTGTTCAAACCTCGTGATTCTTTGCTTGTTTTCAATTGTGATTTACTCATATACATTGAATAGCTCAAATTGATTTTCATATTGACCCAAAACTTGGATTCTTTTGTAGTTAGAGCCTCTTTGCATGAATTCATAGGATTGAGAAATTTTAAACTATGTAACTAGTGTCATTCATTTTCATCATGCTTAACCATAGAACATGAATTTTTTGTTTCTTATTTCAATCTTGTGACTATAATGCTTAATTGCATTTTGGTGTTTCAAATTTCCTTAACTGCTTTGTCATTAATACTTTATCTTTCTAAACACCAAAATGCTTAAACTTATGCTAAATGAGAAAGTTAACTAACTCTGACTAGTTTGATTGATTGGGAAGTGTTTCTGTTTGATTTTACTTTGAATCGCACGTATGCTTCCAATTAATTTCACATTATCCATTCACTTCACATGTATGTTGTTTTCTTTCCTCAGTCTTCTACTTCTTGCCTACTTGTCATATTATTTTGCTCCGTATGCCTTTAGAATATATTTCATATGCCTATTTCCGCTATTTTTTTTTCAGAATGTCGGATAGGAAGGGAAAGGGTAAGGCCTCGTGGTCCGGAAAAAGGAAGCAGACCTCATAGTCCGCTGAGGGAGCGAACACTGCGTTCTATGAGAGACGGATTAGTGGGAGAGACAGAGTTGATCAGAATACACCTCCCGCTGATCCGTATAAGTTTAGCTGCCTTTACTTGGAGCAGAAGTTTCCTAAGTTCCTAGAGAGGAATCTGCACATTGAGAGGAAACTTCAGATCCCGGATGAGCTAAGCCAGTACACCGATGATAGGATTGCTCAGCGAGGTTGGAGGTTCCTAGGTAGGGAACTTCTGACGATGAATGCATCATAGGTATGGGAATTTTACGCAAACTACTACACAAGGGCCCTCGACGTAGTTCACCTTCGAGGCAAGAAGATACCAATGACTGAGGAGATCATTGAGCAGACATTTCACTTTCTGCCTGGACCTAGCGGGAAGGATGCATTTGAAGAGGTTGAAGGTGAAAGGAAGTTGAAGACTTTTGACTGGGACAAGGTATTGGCTGTGATTGCCAAGCCTGGGAGTTTGTGGATGTTTGGAGCTGACCCGCCGACTCTCCAGGGGATCTCAGTACACGCTCTGACCAATAAGGCCCGTATTTGGTAGTAGATCCTGGCTAATTACGTGATGCCGAGCACCCATGAGACCAAGATCATTGCTGATATGGAGGTCTTTGTCTGATGTGTCTTGGAAAGTAAACAGTTGTACCTTCCAAGTTATATCAGACGGAACATTGGGCGAGCTCACTATATTGGAAACCTAGCCTTTCCGTGCATGAGCACTGAGCTAGACACGGAGGCCGGATTTATCTGTATGACCACAGACGAGAGGCCGACCATTGAATGCAGTAAGAAGGTGATTCCTCATGGCGACTGGTTTGGACCTCAGCCTACCACCAGACGCCAAGGCAGACATCAGTCGGCACCTTCTTCAGAGGCAGGACCCTCAGCCTCAGCTACACCATCATCATCAACACCCTTACCATCAGCATCATCACAGCCGATTTACCGCCTTGTACAGAGCCTCTTCCAGCAGATTGATTAGATGGAATGTCACAATAAGCGACGTTTTGACAACCTAAAGAGGATCTCTGGCTGCACTGGCTTCTCATCTGAGGAACTCGACCCTCCTTCAGAGCACAATGAAGAGGAAGTGCAGGCCACAGCAGATGCAGTGGAGACGACGATGACAACTCCTTCCACTCCGCATGACTTACTGAGCACCAAGGACGGTGCTAAAACTTAAGTGTAGGGTGGTCGTCCGACCGAGCAGTGATTTATTTTGGGTGAAATGGCCTATTCCGAACACTTTTAGTTTAGTTTTTATTATGCTCTTTTAGATACTTTGTATATATTTTATCATTTTGAACACATTTTACTTAGTTTATTGCACTATCTTATTTTATTGTACTTTTTAACTTTGTACATAACCTAGTTTCCCATTGTAGGATTCATACTTTTATCACTTTCTTCAATTTTGGCTTGTACATATGCTTTTTAGCCTTTAGTTGTGTTTGTGATTGGATAATGTGATCATTGCATCTAATTAATTTCCTATACACTTGATTATTTGAGTTGATTGAAATTAGAAAATGAACTTAGGATTTTTTTACCTTCTCTATCCAATCACATTACGTATACATATATAGAAATGAGTGTTAGTCAATTTAATGAAATTTCCAAGAAAACTTCTTTTTATAGGGCATTTACATTCCAATTGAATTGAGTTGAGATCTTTCATTGGACTTGCTTGAATTGTATATTGTGAAACATGTTTTTGAGCTAAGAACACATAAGCTTGTGAGGTTTGAGCATAATTGTGTGGTTGCATCATATAACCACTATTCTCATTCTTGTGTGTATTCTCTTTCCATGATTGCAATCTTTAATTTGTTTGATTCTTTATGTTCATTGTTTAATGTATATATGCATTTATATGATTGAGGCCTTCATTTCATTGTAGCTTACTTCCCCAAATAGCCATACCCTCTCATTTACCCTTGTTAGCCCACTTTGAGCCTTTTTTTATCCCCTTTTGTTTTTTATGTTAGCACATCACTAACCTTAAGTAGAAAACCATAAATATCCCTAATTTGAATCTTTGATTAGCTTAGGATAGTGAGTGTGTATTTTATTTAAGTGGGAGAAAAGTTGGAAAACATTGGCAGATAAAAGTATGTGTTGCAATTTTATTGAAAATTTTGGAAATTTGGGTACATACTTGTGTATGAATTGTGTAAACCATACGCATTCACTTTTTGCATATATAAGTTATTACTGAAAAAAAAAAGAGAAAAAAAAAAGATAAAGAAAATAAAATAAAAAGGGGATAAAATTTTTCAAAGTAGAGTAATAATAACAATGCATATTGTTGTGATTGAAAAGAATATATGAGTATGTGAAAAATTGAGAACTATGGGTAGCTAGATTTTGTATTAGAATTGTATAGGTTGTTATATATGTTTAGTGAGAGCTTAAGTTGATCAAAGGTTCAAATTCTAGCTCACTTAGCTATATATACATCCTTACCTTTGCCTTAGCCCCATTACAACCTTGTGAAAATTCCTCATGATAATTGTATCTATGCATTGAATAATTGTTGATTGTTAGATGAGAAACAAATCTTAGAAAGCCAGATTAGAGGAGAATTGAGTGGATCGACCTTAAACACTTGAGTGACTAGAGCGTATACACATCCGGTGAGGCGTTCGATTGCTCAATTCTATGCTTCCACCTATGATTATTTCTTATCTTGCAAGTTGTAAATTATTATCTATAACTCAATTCAATTGTGGATTGGATTTTATTATGATTGATTTAGCCCTTGGTTGTTTATATATGTATTCTTAGAAATTGATTTATTTTGACTAAGTAAATACAAATAGATAGTTAGATGGTATTAGGTAGAATAGTTGCATGTATATAGATAGAGTGCATATAGATAGTTTGCATTGAATAAATATTGATATCTCCTTTCTTGTATATTTTTTGGTTTAGCATGAGGACATGCTTAGTTTAAGTGTGGGAAGGTTGATGAACCACAATTTTATGGTGTATCTTGTGTTGAATTAAGTGAATTTTATCAACTTTTCCTACATTTATTTATTAAAATAGCATGTTTTGTGAATTCTTCCTAAATTGTGCTTAAGAGTAAAAAATATGCTTTTTAGGCCTTTAAGTTGCTAGATTTAATTCACTTAAATCCCATCCGATACCTTGATGTGTTTATTGAAGTGATTTCAGGGTTACAAGGTAAGTATGGATTGAAAAAGTGAGGAAAAAGCATGCAAAAGTGAAGAATCCATAAAGAAATGAAGTTTGGAGTGTTCAAGGATCATGCGTACGCACAATCATGCATGCATACGCATGTTTGTAAATTTGTGCAACCATGCGTACGCATGGTCCAGCGTGCATACGCACGAATGGGATCACATGACTTCATTAAATGCAACATGTCGGTCGCGATTTCAGCCCTTCCAAAGCACAATCTAACTCATTTCTGAAGCTATTTGAAGTCAAATTCAAGAAGGATGAAAGGGGAGCAATTAAGGTAGCTTAGAAACATGTTTTAGGGTAGTTTTCTAGAGAGAAAAACTCCCTCTTCTCTCTAAAAGTTAGGGTTCTTAGTTTAAAATCCTATTAGATTTAGTTTTGATGCTTGTTTTGATTTAGTTTCCTTTACTTTTCCTTGTTCAATTGCTTTAATTCTTTTAGTTTCTCTTGTTAATTTCTCATTTGTGCCACTTTTTAGTTTATGAATCCTCTTGTTAATTTTGATTCGTTTAATGCAATTTGATGTTTTCATGTTTATTGATGTTTGTTTGAGTTGTTGTTATTAATTTCTTGCATTTGGTAGATTTAAATTTTATATTTCTTGACATTTCACCATGCTTTATTTTTGTGCCTTCAAGTGTTTGACAAAATGCCACTTTTAGTTTTTGAGTAGATTTCTACATTCTTGACTTGGAATTGAGTGTTTGAGATGATATTGAGTCACAAATGTCCAAGTTGATTAACAATTTGGAGATTTTAATTAATCTCGTTCCCATTAATGAGTAAGACCTATGGGTTGAGATTGATTAAGCCTGGTTGACTTATCTCATCATTAGAGGTTGACTAATTGGGTTTGCTCTTATAATTGTCATGTCGTGGTTACTGACACAAGAGTCGTTCAAGTCCAATATTGATTGGTGACTTAGGGTTGTTAGTTGTTCTTGTTTTCATTGACGAGTAAGACCTATGAATTAAGATTGACTATGCCTATTTAACTTTCTCCCAGTGTTGGGGATGACAAAATGGGATTAACTCTAGGTAATCACCATGTTTGTGGTCAATGACTTGTTAAGTAAGCTTTGATTCTCAATCCATGCCAGGAGTGTCTTTTAGCATTTACATTTCCTTTAGTAGTTAGCTTTATTTTCTTGTCATTTAATTTCTTGCCTGTTTATCTGCAAACCCCCTGATGCTTATAACTGATAACTCGCATACCTCACTGTGACATCTTTGAGAGACGACCCGAGATCTAATACTCTCGATTTTTATTATTTTACATTCGTGACAAACAAAATTAAATTTTGATTAAGGGTTACTTATCGATCTGGACGATGCTTGCAACGGAATTATTTTGTGAAATTCCAAACTGACGTAATGCTTAAAAGCCTCGACGCAGGGTGGAAGGCCCAAAATACCTTGT
The DNA here is from genome assembly GCF_000816755.2 of Arachis ipaensis. Classification (NCBI taxonomy): domain Eukaryota; kingdom Viridiplantae; phylum Streptophyta; class Magnoliopsida; order Fabales; family Fabaceae; genus Arachis; species Arachis ipaensis. The sequence continues at coordinate 76,634,178 of NC_029792.2, forward strand.
CAAACAGTCACGCACCATGAGGTGCCCATCATAGTAGGGTGCAATGCTGATCTCACATATAGTTCCAGAACAACAACTCTACAATGCTTGTAGCAACCTCGGCACCTTATTGTAAGACTCCTCCCAGTCACCGTATATCTGTGCAATCGCCTTTTGCTTCGCCATCCAGACATTCCTGTACGAGGGTTTGAAGAGATAGCTCTACCTAACTGCACCTTGTAGGACTGAGATGCTGACAGACGGGTTTGATTGTATCAATGGTAGGATGACACGGTAGATGAGACTGCTGTCTAACTGTCGGTGGTCCTGCGACATTGTGGGTACTAAACACGTGTGCACTCCTCCCACCCTAAACCCTAGCAAAATAGAACAACAGTGGTAAACAGGTTCAACAAGCATAACAACTACAACTGTCAATATAGAAGACAATGAATCTTTAACATACCAGTATCTGAGATTCTGTCAGAGAGGAACACAGAGACTCCAAGGGCAGCCTGCTCTATGTTGTTGGCAACGCACATGGTACTTTAATCGATTCGACTCTACTACTCGATATTCAGCACTTCTGCGAATGCTGTAATTCTTAACACCCTATATTACTGCATCTCTGTTTTTGAATCTGTGACCAACAATAAACTCCACCCCACCGTCCAAGTTGTAATCTTCCTCACCCGTGTTGGAAAATAGGTTCTTCTCTTGCATCACGTCCAGATCCAACGTACCATAGTGACTGGGTACAGATGACAAGGCTAGAATTGGACGTCCTCATCAGAGTCCTCACTGTCGACCTCCATGTCTTCCACTGAACTGGCAACATGAATCGATGGTGGTGCGAGAGGTGGGTCATCCTAGACGAAGTCTGACGACCCAGATCCACCGCCACTGACGTCGCCAACCTCCGCAGAAAGCTCCATCACTTGCTCCGCCATAATTTTCCCATAGATGTCAAATATCAGGCGCACATGCTCGTTGCCATGGAGCCAAAATAGATGAAACTAAAAAATTCCATTTTCTGTCGGTGCTAGCAACCTATACCTCATCCTTCCGATCTCTTTTTTCCACTACCACTGACGCTATCTAATATCAGACTCTTCAATTCTGCCAATGAATTTACTGACCAGGTACACAACAGAATGAGATTCTCACACTCAAATGTCACCACATTATCACTATTTACCATACAGGAATTCGGATACACACTTACGACCAAGAAATCACCACTACTATATATTTTGGCTTATTTTTGGAAGGAATATGTAGCAAAGAAGTAGTGAAATATTTGTGGAGAATACAAATGGTTGCACATCCTTTTATAGCCGCTAAAAATTTGTCTTAACGTATCTCGTTTACAGTGTAAACGTCATAATTATTCTCTTATCTCGTTTACATTGTATTAACATATTTCGTTTACATTGTAAACGAGATAAGAGATGTGATGCTTTTCAGTAAAACGCTGTAAAAGGCATATTTCGGTAATTAAAACAATTAAATGTATTAAATAAGAAAATGTGACAAATTTAAACTTACTTGAAAGAGTTTTCGTAAATTGGTATGAGAGATTAAGAATAAAGAATAATGGAGTCTTATGTAACATGTATAAATAGACCAATTAATATAATAGTAAGTATTAACATGTATAAATTATAGAATTTGTTATAAATATATTTATTATGGATGTCCTAGATTGTTACAATAATTTAAATTTCAAGTAGATAGATTCAATTATAGATGTAACCTAGTTGAGTTAATTAGAAGTTGGGAATAAATAGCCTTCTTATAATGTTCTATATACAATATTAATAATTAATAAAGTCATCTCTTTTTTTTTTATTCTCTTTTATCTTTCTTCTCTTTTCAAATCCTAATCTTTATTTTCATAACACTTTATTAGCACGATATTTTTCTATTTTTTTTTTATTTTCTACTTCTCTCTCACGTCGTTGTTATTTTTTCTTATTTCTTTTACACTACACACAAACTATTTTATTCTGCATCAATTTTTTATTATTATCTATGTGCCGTGCTTCGTTGAGTTCATTCTATATGCATATATATTCTTATATATAATTTTGTTTAGGTTAATAAATACATACATTTTAATTTTGAGTATATATATATATATATATGTTCCAAAAAAATGTGATAATGTAAGAAAAAGGTTTTAGAATAGAAAAGAATAAAAGATATTTTGAGAAGAATTAAAGGAGAGAGATAATTTTATCAAAAAAATTTTTAAGAAGAAAAGATACAATTACTAATTTTTTTTTTGTCAATTATATTTCTATTAAAATTAGTAGTATCAAAAAATATTTCAAATTTAATATTATCAAGAAAAAATAAAAAAATAATTATATAAGGACTAATTTGATTAATTTTTTAAATTTTAGAGATGAAAATGACTTATGTCTGAACTTTCAACGACTATTTTGATTATAAATAACTTTTTTACATGTCAATGCCACGTGTCACTGATTTGACACGTCAACCAATCATGTTGTAATACGAGGCATCAACCCACCACGTCATCATGTGCCACGTGGCACTTAATATGACACGTCATTATCCAACTGATGGAAGGACTAACGTGACCAAGTCGTGTATCTTTCGGGGACGATTTCGATTAATTTTATCTTTCGAGAACCAAAATGAAAATCGAGGTATCTTTCAGAGACGATTTTGGCTATTAACTCACTTATCTTTCTTTCCTTCTATATAAATTATTAATATTATTATTCTTAGCTATTTACTTACTTTTATTTATTTTTATTAATAGATATATCATGTCAAATTCGCAAAAGCTTGAACTTGCCGTTCTTGATTTAAAGAGCAAAAATTATTTAGAATTGACACATGATGCTGAAACCCATTTGATATCCAAGAAGTTTGGGGATATCATAAAGAAAGAACTATAATCTTCAAGCGAAGATAAGGTTAAGGCACTTATTTTTCTACTTTTTCACCTTTATGAAGGGTTGAAAGTAGGATACTTGACTGTTAAAGATCCACAAGAATTATGGGCAAATTTGAAAGAAAGGTATGAACATCAAAAGATTGTATTATTGTCTAAATCTCGTTATGAGTGGATACATTTAAGGTTTCCAGATTTTAAAATAGTCTGTAAATACAATTTTGTACTTTTTAAAATAAGTTCTCAACTAAAATTATGTGGTTAAGAAGTCACCGAAGAGGACTTAATAGAAAAAAAAATTTCACATTCCATACTTCCGATGTGCTGTTACAACAACATTATCGCAGAAAGAGTTTCAAAAGGTATTCTAACCTAATAGGTTGTCTCCTATTAGCAGAACAAAATAATGAATTGTTAATGAAAAATCATGAAGTCTGTCCAACTGGCTCAACCGCTTTTTCTAAAGTGAATGCGGCATCTCGTGAACATAAAAGAAACTATGGTCAGAATAACGGTCAAAACCGTGGTCGTGGCCGTAGACGTGGACGTGAAAAATGGAACAATGGAGTTTTTCCTCAAAACCAAAAGTGGAATAAATATGAGAAGCGTGCTTCGAGCCATAATGTGAAAATTTTGTTCTATCGATGTGGATTAAAAGGTTATTGGTCGCGTATATGTCGTACCGCTGAATGTTTTGTCAATATATATCTAGAATCTATCAAAATAAAAGGACAAAAACAAGAGACCAATTTGACTATATAAAGAGATGAAGCTGAAGTTAATGGTGTTGAAATGGAACTGAAATCCACTGATGATATCTTTGCAGACCTTAATAATATTCTTGATAGCAACCCATACACGTCTAAACCAACTCATTTTGGTGACCCAAGTAATGTTACTCATTTAGATGAATCAAATTTTTTTAGTAGAATATTAATTAGAAATCTATCCCTTTTTTTTAGGTGTTTTTCTTTCTTCATAGTTAGTTTTTTTTTTCTTTTGGTTGCAGCTTTTATTTGCTTTTGAAACTTTGGTATTTTCTCTTTATTAATGGTAATTTATTTTTATTTTTGTAATGAAAATATGGATATTTCTCACGCTTCGCTCAAATTCAATAATAAAGAAGTATGTCTTGCTAATAGTGCTTCAACACATACAATACTTAGAGATAAAAGACATTTTGTCTCTCTTGTTACAAAGGAAATAAATGTACGTACAATTATTGGTAGTGCAAAAATGATTGAAGGCTCCGGAAGAGCTACTATAATATTACCTAAAGGAACTAAGTTCTTTATAAATAATGCATTACTATCAAGTAAGTTTCATAAAAACTTACTATGTTTTAAAGATATCCGCCAAAATAGATACCATGTAGAAACCGCAAGAGAAAAAAATAATGAATATCTCTATATTACAATTATGACGTCAGGAGAAAAATGTGTATTATAAAAATTATTCGCTCTCTCTTCTGGTTCATATTACACCACTATTAACAATGTGGAATCACATGTCATAGTAAACCAGAAGTTTACAAATATAAATGTTTTTACAATTTGGCATGACCGGTTAGGACACTCGGGTTTAATTATAATGAGAAGAATCGTCGAGAATTCATTTAATCATCCTCTAAAAGAACATAAAATTCTTCGATTTAATAAATTTTCATGTGCTGCTTGTTCTCAAGAAAAATTAATTACAAGACTATCACAAGAAAAAAGTGAAAATATATGTTGGTTATGAATACCGTCAATTATAAAATACCTTGAATCAATGACGGGTGATTTATTTAAGACAAAATTTTCTGATTTCACTTTTATGAAACAATTTTTTCAAAATTAGAGGAAGAAAACAAACAGTTGAAAAAAGATATTACTTAGAATACATTGTCATTATTTCATTTAGATCCTTGCACTAGACAATGCGAGCTAGAAGGATAAAAGTTATATTTCAAATCATTTGCCAAACATATTTACTGACCTAAAGAGAGTAATCAAATCTTACATTCCAGCTACAAATGCACCAATAAGAACAAATGTCTTAGAAGGACAAGTTGTTACTGCAATTACGTTAAGATATCTTATTAGTCAACAGTGCATAAAAAACTTGTCATGCATCTAATGGATGTTATTACAGTCTATTTATACGACTCAATTGATAAAGAAATTTATATGAAAATTTCTGAAGAATTCAAAGTGCCTGAAGCATATAATAATTCTCTGAAAATTTGTTCAGTAAGACTTCAAAAATTCTTGTATGGATTAAAATAATCTGAGCTTGTGTGGTATAAACTATAGTTCTGAAAATCGAATCGGACCGGCCGATTCAACCAGATTAACCAGAAACCGATCACCTAACCGGTCCGGGTAAGACCAGAAACTGCTTGGCAAAAAATAGGTGAAAAAATCGATCGAACCGATAGTTAACCGATGAACCGGCAAAATCGTCTGATTTTTTAGCGGGTTTTTTGGTTTAAAAGTAAACCCCCTAAACAGCGTCGTATTGTCTCTTAAAAAAAAAAGAAAGGCTAAACGTAAACGAAGTTGAACCCTAATCAGTAATCACCCAGAAGCCAGAAGAGGAATCAACACCCACAGCAACTATCTCTCCTCTCTTCGCAGTTGCATAGCCACCACCACCAATCGAGCAGCCCACCGCCATCGCCACCGCATCCCGCAACCACAGTAGCGATGACTTTGACCACCGCAACCACCACTGTGTCCTCTTTCATCGCCGAGCTCGCCTCCTCTTTCGTCGTCGTTACTCACCGCCGGTAAGTAATACTCTGTTATTCACTTATTCCTCCTCGCTGCCTTCTGATTTATTTATTTGTTGGATTCAAGATTTTGATTTATTTGTTATCTGTTCATGATTTATTTGTTTGCTGGATTCATGATTTTAATTTTTGATTTTCTGAGGTTATTTGTTCATGATTTATTTATTTGCTGCTTCATGATTTTGGTTGCTGAATTATTTACTTGTTCATGGTTTTCTGAAGTTATTTTTTGTTTTTGATTTTCTGATTGTTACAGATGGAACAATCACAAAGTAATCCACAACCACAAGATAATGCTGTTCAAGATTCTCAAACTAGTTCATCTAGAGGTAAATCTGATCCAGCTTGGCAATATTTTACAGTGAAGTATGACAAAAATAACAAGGCTCAATATACATGTATTTTCTGCTTGAATACTTACAATGGAGGGGGGATATATAGAATGAAATATCATCTTGCAAAAATTCCTGGACAAATTAAAGTTTGTACAAAGTAACTGAAGATGTTGAACTTCAATTCAAAAGGCTTTTGGAGGAAAACAAAAAAATAAGACAGAAAAAAATTTACAAGTGATTGTTATGATGTGGAAACACAAGCGGAAGAAGAGTATGAATCGCCTAATCCTCTACAACCTCCGGCTCCTGCAACAATGGGAGACAAAGGAAAGAAAAGAGCGATTGTTGCTACTCCAATTGGAAGTTATTTTAAGGGAAGGACTACGCCAGGCTCTCAACCAACTTTGAAAAGTGTCTTGGCCAGCAAATTGTGCACAAGGTTAAGTTGGGACTTGCAAAATGGATAATTGATGCACGGATTCCATTCAATGTAATTCAATCGCCTTACTTTCAACCTGCCTTGGACGGCGTTGCTGCAATTGGACCTGGTTTCAAGGGATCGTCATATGATGAAATGAGAGTTCATTTGCTGGCCGATCTTAAGAAGGAAAGTCAGTTTCTTGTTGAAGGATATAGGAGCTCGTGGAAAAGCACTGGTTGTACACTGATGGCAGATGGCTGGACTGATCAAAGGCAGCGTACGTTAATTAATTTTCTAGTTTATTGTCCTGCTGGTATGTCATTTGTTAAGTCTGTTGATGCTTCTGATATGATAAAAAATGCCGATACCTTGTTTAAATTGTTTAATGAGGTTATTGAGTGGGTTGGGTCTAGTAACACTGTGCATGTGGTTATGATAATGCTGCGAATTATGTATCTACTGGAAAACTCATTCATGAAAAGTATCCAAACATTTTTTGGTCTCCTTGTGCTGCTCACTGCATCAATCTTATTTTGAAAGACATAACAAGTATTCCTCACATAGCTGACCTTGCCTCTCGTGCTTCAAAAGTGACTGTGTTTGTTTAGAATCATATGATTTTCTTGTCATGGCTTAGAAAAAGAAAAGATTGGAAAGAAATTTTTCGACCAGGAGTTACACATTTTGCTACTGTTTTCATTACTTTGAAAAGTATATATGATCATAAAGAAGACTTGCAATCATTGGTGGTGGACAAATATTTCACTTCTCATAAATTATCCAAGAGTGTCAATGGGAAGATGGTTAGCTCAATTATCTTGGGTAGTAAGTTTTGGGATGATTGTCTTACTACTGTGATGATTGTTGGTCCTCTTATTAAGTTATTGAGACTTGTTAATGCGGATGAGAAACCTTCTCTGGGATCCGTGTATGATGGCATGCAAAGAGCCAAAATTGCTATCAAGACAATGTTTAAAAATAGAAAAGCTGCATACACACCTTATAGAAGTATCTTAAAAATGCGGTGGGATAACCATTTGAAGCGTGACCTCCATGCAACAGCATACTTTTTGAATCCAGATTGCTTCTATAGTGAGGAGTTTGTTGAGAAGGCAAATATCTTGAGGTCTTTACTTTATTTATTTGATATTGAAACTCTTTGCGATGACTCAGTTGCCGCAATGCAAGAAATACAGTTGTATCGAGATCGAAAAGAAAGTTTTGGAAGGGAAAGTGCTTTGAAAGCAATTAAGAGACTCGAACCTGGTAGGTTATTATATTTCTATGTTCAAACTTCAATTTACTTTGAAAGTTTTTTAAATATTGAATGAGAATTGATGTTTGACTTTCATATCCTGGTAGGTGAATGGTGGAGGTTACACGGTGGGAGTGCTCCTAATTTGCAAAAAAATGGCGATTCGTCTTCTTCATCAAACATCTTCATCATCCGGATGTGAGAGGAACTGGAGCCTCTTTGAACAAATCCATTCAAAGAGGAGGAACCGATTAGAGTATCAAAGGGTAAGTGACATTGTTTAGGTGACTTATAATCTACGCCTTCAATCTAGAATGTATCGCAAGAAGAAGAATTATGATCCAATTGACATTCAAAGTATTGACACAGTAGATTTTTGGGTAATGACGGATGAAGATGATCCTGAATTTACTAATGGAGCATCGAAGGCATTGAAAATTTAATTTACACGGATAATGCTATGCCTTCATATCTTAAAGGTGATTGAAATAGCAAAACTTGTTTCATTTACTAAAGATATCTGTTGTAAAGTTATAACTTTGATTTTTTCTTGGTTTTTTATTTTATTTTATTAGATGGAGATGTGAAAGTTGATGTGGATTTGTCTGATGTCGCTGATTCTTCAAATACCGCTTCTTTTGGTGGTACTTCTGATGATGGTGGCTTTGGATTACCTGTTTATGATGGAGATATTGGAACACTTAATGATAATTATGATTTTTGATGAGTTGCACCTTTGATTAGTTGAAAACTTGCTAGTAATTGTTTCTTTTGAATGTAGAACATTATGGGTTTGTCATTATGTGCGTTTTTTTTGTTTAGTTATAAACTTTGATTTTTGAAGTTGTTTGTGAACCTCTAATATTAAGTTATGGATAATTTATTATGTGAAATTTTAAATTTTATTAAGTTAGAAATTATTTAATTTATATATTTAAAATTATTTTTAGGTTTTTTAATAATTTTATTTAATATTTAATTAAACCGGTTGAACCCCGATTGAACTCCGGTCGAACCAGTGAACCATTGAACCAGTGACCTCATCGGTTTATTGACCGGTCCGGTTCTCGCAACCTTAGTATAAACGTCTCAGTAAATACTTATTGAAAGATGGGTACAAAAATGACCGTGTATTTCCATGTGTGTTCATAAAAAGGTTTGAATCTAAATTTGTTATTATTGCAGTATATGTTGATGATTTAATCATTGAATCTCCTGAAGAAATTCAAAAAACTGTAAATTATTTAAAAAGAGAATTTGAAATGAAAGATCTTGGCAAGACAAAATTTTGCCTTGGTTTACAAATTGAACATTTGAAGGATGGTATATTCATCCATTAGTCAACTTATACTGAGAAACTTTAAAAAAAATTTACAAAGACAAGGCACACCCATTGAGTACTCCAATGGTAGTGAGATCACTAGATGTGGATAAAGATCCATTTCGACCTTGTAAAATTAAAGAAAAACCCCTTGGTCCTGAAGTACCTTACCTTTGTGCTATTGGTGCATTAATGTATCTCGCAAACAATACAAGACCAGATACAACATTTTCAGTAAACTTATTATCGAGATTTAGTTCTTATCCAACTAGAACTAGAACACACTAGAACAGTGTTAAACATATATTAAGATATCTTCAAGGATCTATTAATAAGGATTTATTTTACTCTAATAAAATAGTATTTCAATTAGTTGGATATGCATATCCAGGTTTTTTTTTCTAATCCACATAAAGGTAGTTCACAAACAGGTTATTTATTCACAAGTAGAGGAACAACTATATCTTGGCGCTTAACAAAGCAAACCATAGCTGTAACCTCCTCAAATCATGCAGAAATATTGGCAATTCTTGAAGCAACTCGAGAATGTGTTTGGCTTAGGTCAATCACCCAACATGTTCAAGATATATATAGTTTACCTTTGAAGAAAATACTAATAGTCATATACAAAGACAACTCTACTTGCATATATCAACTAAAAGAGGAATACATCAAAGGAGATAGAGCAAAACATATTTCACCAAAACTCTTCTACTCTTATGATCTCCAACAAAGTGGTGATATAGATGTTTAACAAATTCGTTCTAATGATAATTTAGTAGATTTGTTCACTAAAACACTACCTACTTCAACATTTAAGAAGTTAGTATATAAGATTGGGATGCACCGACTAAGAGATATCAAGTGATGTAATTATCAGGAGAAGTAATACGGGCTGTACTCTTTTCCTTAACCATGGTTTTTATCCCACTACGAATTTTTTCTGGTAAAATTTTTAACGAGACAACTATCTAATATATTATATGGACATCTAAGGAGGAGTGTCATAAATATATTTATTATGGATATCCTAGATTGTAACTATAATTTAAATTTCAAGTAAATAGAATAAGTTATAGATGTAACCTAACTGAGTCAACTAGAAGTTTGGGCCTTTAGCTATAAGGTAGTCCCCTTATAATGTTATGTGTACATCACTAATTAACAAAATCATCTCTTATTCTTCCTAATCTCTTTCATCTTTCTTCTCTTCTCAAACCCTAATCTTTATTTTCATAACAGAATTTTAATATTTATAACTAAAAATTTTTATAATTATTATCATGACACTTTTAATATATTTTTATTGTATTTAATTAGTACTTTATGTTTTAATTGAATAATAATAGATAAACTTTTCTTTTGATTCTTTTAAAATCATTTATTAAAAGATGATTGGTTGATTTTCAAATTTTACCAAGTAAATAAAATTGCTGACATGACATCACTAAAAGAAAAATGACTTAAGAGAACTAAGATATCAACTTTTATTAATGACTTAAGAGAACTAAGGTATCAACTTTTATATAATAAGAATAGATAGATGGGTGTTTTGTTTTAGAAAATTATATTAACTAATATCTACATATTCGTACACTTCATCTAATCTTGAGCGATGATAAATTGAAAATTGTAACATCTTGCACATGAAATCGCCGGAAAAACTCGAGAATAATATCAAGCACCATGAAAATATACAACTTTCGTTGGATACTTTTTAGAAGGGTAACAGGATTAAGAGCACATTTTTGTAGTAAGAAATAAGCAGTTAACAAGAAAACTGTAACGTTAAAGGTACATTCCATGTAGATATCAGGAAAACTCAAAAATTCGAAGGCAATTTTGGAGTTTAACTCCCCTTGTAAACATACCGGTATTCATAAAAACAAAAACACTTTCCCATATAAAAACACTTCCACGGAAGAGTCCAAAACCAACTGCTCAATCATTAAATTCTGAATATTCCTTAACCCAAAAAAGAAAAATCCAAATATTCCCTGTTGAGCCATCAATCACAATGATAAGCAAAAAATAACACGATTATTGGAAGCCATCGTTTAAGCAAAATTCGTGAATAGTAAATAGTACTATGACAACATCAATGTAATCTTAGATCAGATACACATCAATGCAGAGGTAAATAATTCCAAGTACAACCCAGAGACCGAAACAAGAATAGATAACAAAACTTAAAAAACTAAGAAAACAGTTTTTTAATGGGTAGGAACTCAACTAAGACCATAACATGTAATAGCATAAGGAAAATTTTAAAGCTTGTCCTCGTACTCAGAGAGGGGAGTCATTTGCTCCTTCAGACCTTTCCTCTTACGGATATCCATAACAAGCTGTGCAGCTTGTGATCCGGACTCCAATGGGTCTGAAGACATCATGTCCCAGTGATCAAAGACGCATTGTGGGAAAGCTTGACCGGAAGTTGCAGCTCTCAAGGTGCTGGAGAATCCAAAGGACTCGATGACAGGGAGGTAGGCCTTGATGTTGTAGAGGGGAGTTCCCGGCCTCTGCATTTCCTCAAACACATGTCCACGCTTCTGGTTCAGGACACTGTAAATACCACCAAGAGCCTGCTCAGGAGCTTGGATTTCGACCAAGTAGACAGGCTCGAGAAGTCTGGGCTTTGCTGTCAACTGGGAAGCATAGAAGACTCTCCTGGCAGTAGGGATAATCTGACCACCACCTCTGTGGATAGCATCAGCATGAAGGACAACATCACAGACTTCAAAGCAGATGGCTCTCATGTTTTCTTCAGCAAGAGCACCTTCCTTTGATGCCCATTGGAAACCGGCAACCACAGAGTCCTTGATTTCATTCAAGTATTGGACTCCCTTGCACATATCAACAACCATGTTGGGTCCAGTGGTCTCAGGGCCAAAACACCAGATTTTCTTGGCAAGATCCTTGTCCCAACCATACTCTTCAGACAAGATCTTGGAGCGGACTTTGGGGTCATCCCTTGGTCCAATCTTGCCATCATCAATGGCCTCTGCAAGACCATCCTCCATTGGCCTAGCTTCCATGTAGAGACGGTTGTGCTTGTTGGGTGACTTGCTCATCACAGTGCGGCATGACCTCTCGAGAACAGTCTCACGGAAAGACACAACAGGGTCAGATTTGATAATCTCAGCTCCTCCCATGAAATCTTCTTGCAAGTCCTTCAAGCAAATTTCCAAATGAAGCTCCCCTGCACCAGCAACAATGTGCTCTCCAGATTCCTCAATAGTACAGAGAACCATAGGATCAGATTTGGCCAACCTCTTGAGACCTTCAACAAGCTTAGGAAGATCAGATGCAACCTTACACTGAACAGCAACACGCACAACAGGTGAGACAGAAAACTTCATGGCTCGAATGGGGTGGGCATCAACTTCCTTCTCATTTGTCAATGTGGCATTCTTGGTGATAAATTGATCCAACCCAACCATGGCAACTGTGTTACCACAAGGAACATCCTCCACTGTTTCTTGCCTCTTTCCCATCCAAATGACAGTCCTTTGCACACTTTTAACATACAGGTCTTTCTTCTCACCAGGAACATAATTTGGTCCCATAATTCTGACCTTCAGACCAGTTGACACTCTCCCAGAGAAAACACGACCAAAAGCAAAGAACCGACCCTTGTCAGAAGCAGGAATCATCTTAGAGACATAGAGCATAAGTGGACCCTCAGGATCACAGGCTCTAATAGCAGCAGCATATTGATCATCCAGGGGACCCTCATACAAGTTCTCAACACGATACTTTTGGGCCTTAGCTGGAGATGGAAGGTGAAATATCATCATTTCCAAGAGTGCAGTACTTGCTGGAAGCCACGTTTGCATGACACGTTTCATCAATGCTTTACCCATCAAGTCCTTTTCATCAGATTTCATGGTGACTCCTAACTTCTGCAACATAGGCCAGAGCTTATCCTTCTGATCATTCATACAAGTGTTGATAATCTGCTTGATGGGCTCATAACAGAACTGTACAAACCCACGCTTGCATGTGGCAGTACCTGTGTTCTTGCTGGTCCATTTCTTTGTAGCAGGATCAAAGAAGTTTTCACCCCAGAGCCTTTCCATCATCTTTGATTCATCAACACCAAATTTTGAGGCATACATTTTTGCAAAGTTCGTCAAGGTAAAGGCCCAGCCATGCAAACCAGCAGAGAAAGCAACTGTTCCTTTCTCTGGGTACACCTGGCAATCACCAAGCAATGGATCTTCATATGTAGCCATGATCACATTGGCATTCTCAATAACCCTTGAGAATGTCTGGTATGCCTCCTCTCCATCCACCTGGAGCTCTAGGAAGCATCTGTCCATCTTGTTGACAGTCAGAACAGGCCTAATCCTTTCTCCAAGGGCCTGTCGCAGCACAGTTTCGGTTTGCACACAGACACCTTCAATACAATCTACCACCACTAGCGCTCCATCAGTAATACGGAGTGCAGCAGTAACCTCAGATGAGAAATCAACGTGCCCGGGAGAATCAATGAGATTGATGAGATACTCATTTCCTTGGCGCTCTCCCTTGTAATTCTTGAGAGCCTCATCACTCATTTCATAGTAGAGAGAAATACCAGTAGACTTGATTGTAATACCACGCTCAGCTTCATCTGCCCGGGTATCAGTCATGCGGACATCCCCTGCCACTTCTTGTGCAATAATTCCAGCAGCAGCCACCAGAGAATCGGTGAGGGTTGATTTTCCTGCAATTTGTTTGGAAAACTATATATAGTGTAGTTCATATAAACCAACCATAGAAACTATATAATATAACAAAACAATACATTACAACTCTTATAAAAAGGAAAAACAGTAGCAACAGATGTGACAAAAGCATTTGTTGATGTTGTATACACACCAAAAAACACACACAAGGAGTATTAGAAAAAAACATGTTTTCTCTATCAAATATCCAAGTAAAAAAGTTAAAAGTCGCTACATAAAGGCATTGTTTGTGTTTGCAACAGTATGTTTTGGTTGAAAAATATATGCCTGATTTTTGTTTAAGAAAACATATTTTTGGTTTAAAAAAACCTAAAGAAAGAAACTGATGTGGTTTAAATCACGTAAAAAATAACTTTGAAAAATAAAAAGAACTTGGACAAATTTCATATATCATGAAAATAACATTTTAAACTTGATCAAACACAAAATACCAATACATATTAAATACGCATAGAGGGGGAACATCATGTAGATGCTGAAAGTGCACCACAGAGGAAGTAAACATAACAAAACAAGCTATCGAAAGAATCCATACCGTGATCGACATGAGCAATCACAGACATATTACGAATGTTGTGTTTGTAGTCCATAATACGACGGAGCTCTTCAGCTGTGAACTTCACCTGCAAATACATAAGCAAAAACACAGTTAAGATATTAAGCAAATTCATCCTATAGAGATGAATAAATCGAATGTTAAAACCCATGTTAGTATTCAACTTACCATCTTGACTAATCTTTATTTCCCACAGAAGAAATCCTTCAGAGCTGAAACACCAAAGTCAAAAAATCATTAGCTAAACAGTAAGACATCACAGGCAAAATAAATTAAACGAAAATAAACAATTTATGGTACACTTAAATATGACTCTGCTGCGGTCTAACAAAACTTAAAACACAGATGAAGGAACTATACCTAGTTTCAAAGATATTTTATATGAAAAAGAAAATCATCACTTCCAAAGACGCAAGTGAAAATACTTTGTCAAAGGCTACATATCATATACGTATATCCAACCACAATCTATCACTCACAATGAAAAAGAAAAAAAAAAGTATTAACAATCAAAACAGTGAAATTACAATAACAGAAAAAAACAGATCTTGTAAACTACAGAGAGCTTTTAAGAAAGTCACATCGGAAAAGGACGCATGTAAGAACTGAATCTACAAAGACAATTCAATTTAAAACATAAGAATCGAATCGACACAAATAAACACATTCGGAAGAGGCAGGAAAAAAAAAAACAAAATGAATCAGTATGAAAAGATGGAGAAAGCATCGAAAAGTAAGAGAAAAAAAATGGAGAAATTTTGTAGGGAACGAACCTGAAAGAGTGAAAGCAAAAATTGAGAAGAGAAGAAGAAGAAGACAATATAGAGCGGCGGCCAAGGGTTACGGCTTGGCCTCTCTCTAAATTGCGTTGAGAACGAGAGAATAGTATGAAGTGAGGTGTGTGAGGAGGCTATAATGTCTACCAAGAAAACATAATCCACTACTTTTGGGCCTTGGGCTTTTTATTTTATTGGGCTTTTCTTTTGATCCGTCGGTTCTTAATTTTTATTAGGACTATAACTATTAAAAAAAAATAAACAACCACTTTTATCTACAAATATTTAGAGCTTGTTTGGGTGAGCTTTTTAAAAAAGATCTTTTTTTTTAGTTATCTTTTTTTAAAAGATCTTATGGAGAAGTAAAAGTAATTTTATGTTTGGATATCTCATGTAAAAAGGTCTTTTTATCAATCAATTATGTTTGGGCATAACAATATAAAAGTACTTTTTTGTTTATTTATTACATGAAAAACATCTTTTTTTTTATTTTACTAGTGTTTTTACTTTTACTACTAGAAATTTGCCAAACACGTTAAAAAATAAAAATAAAAATATCTTTTTTCATTGAAAAAAGATCTTTTTTTAACAAAATAATGGCGCCTAAACATGCACTTAGAACACTAATAAATTTATACATAAAAATACAAAACTGACTTTATACCCATAAATGATAGATTTTCGCCGACAAAATTATCCAAATCTTAAAAATTATTTAAAATACGGTAATTACCCCTCTTAATCTAATCTAACCTAACTTGCTCTGTCCCATTTTTAATCCTCCACTCACCAACACCATTATCGCCATCCCAAACCTCAACCTTTTATCATCACCCCACCAAATCTTCTTTCCTCCAACTCTCATCCCATTTAACACTACTCACACGGCCACTGTCATTTGTCGTTACCATTCCTACCACTACACCACTTCTTTCTCTTTACCATCACCATTACTAATTTTTTTTAGGAAATTCTTTTGCGAGTTGAACTATTTGTAGAGTTGTACATAAAATAATCAAATTGTGATTAACCAATTAAAAAATCTTAATCAATTTAATAACTGATTAATAATCAATTTTATCATATAAAATTAATTTAATTAGTTAATTAAATTATATTTTTGATTAATAAAAAATAAATTTAATTTTTTAGATTAACAAACAATGTACCATCCTAATTCTATTTGTGCAGGTTGGACCTTACGAGGAGTTTAGGAGAGTCTGAAAACGACGACAACATGGTCTTGAGGGATGCGATGGGGTGATTTGGTGAACTCTGTGGGGATATGCGGGATTTTTTCTGCTGCTTCATTTCCTATAAAGCAGCCAGGTGTCCATTGTGCTTCAAAAGCACAAGGCCGGGCCCAATTATGATGAGGGGGGTGGATTGCACACGCATTGCACCTAGCCATGTCTCGCCTTTGGCACCCTCACAGTCACTAGGTACTTTGGCGTTGAACAACTGGTTCATTAAGATGCCCCTCTTTTCTTTTTTAATTATTGTTTTTCTTACATAAAAAGTAGGGCTGTCCATGAATCAGATCATATCCGCAGATCCGCGGTATTTATCCGCATACGATCCGATAATTGCGGATATGATCCGATCCGCACCTATTAAGGATCGGATCGCGGATTTCTGTGCTGTATCCGCGTATCCGATCCGCGGATCTGCAGATCCGCACAAAATAATTAAAAAATAAAAAATAAAAAATATATATACGTTAGTTACTTTGTGTTGCAGCCACCTAACCTAACCCTAATCTCATTTTCACATTTTGCACTTCACGTCTTCACCCTTCGTCCCTTCCCTTCCAGCCTTCCTTGTTCCTTCCTTCACGGCGCTGAAATGTGAAAGCCTGGAACAAAGTGAAACCCAAATCTCCAGACCCCAATCTCACCCATTCACCTCCAATTTCTGAAACCGTTCACCCTCTGACCCCCAATCTCTCAGACTCTCACCTATTCTGCCGTTCACCCCGCCGTTCACCCCCTGACCCCCAATCTCTCAGATTCTCACCTATTCTGCCGTTCACCCTGCCAGATCCCGCCGTTCACCCCCGCCGTTCCTGCCTGCGCTGGTCGGTTTTCTCGTCAACGTTGACGACGATGTTCAGATTCTTGAGCAGGCTGTTATGGCGTTGAATCTTGGATATGGATCCGGATAAAATCGAAGACGGCGAGCTCTAGTGGAAAACCTTGATGCTCAAGAACCAGAGCAACACTAGCAGCAGCTGCTTGGATTCTCTGGTGAAAAACCCCCAATCTCTCACCCTTAGGCCCTAATCTCTTCACCGTGTTCAGGACTTCAGGTAATTTTCATGAGTAACCTGCTGAATTGAAATGCTCTATTTCTCTGTTCTGTATTTGGACTCAATTTTTTGACTTATTTTCAATACATAATAGTAACTTGTTGTAATTACCCTTACTGTTATTGTGTTTTTTTAAAGAATTCTACTCATGTTATTGTTTATATGAATTATGTGAGATGCTGGTATTCTATTCTATGTTTATATGATTTATGTAATTATGTGAGATGTTTCTTGTAGGATTGTGTTGCTTGAAATGGCTGATAAGTAAGCAGTTACAAACAATACAAGTGGATCTGAAGTAGGGAGCATTCCTACTCCACCAAATGTTGCTGCATCGACACCTACTGAGTTAGCAAGGGGAGGAGAATCAGTGACTAATCCAACCTCAAGTGATGCTCCTACTGCTGGGACAGAGACACAGACAGGCCAGCCAGGTAAACGAAAGGCTAACAGGCCCCCTTCTATTGTTTGGGATCACTTTAAAAAAATGCGGAAGAAACTAAAGCTCAATGTAGACATTGCTTGAAATGGTTACAATGCCATAGTCGTAGGGATGACACCTCTAATCTAAAAAAACACATTGGAACTTGTGCGAAGAACCCAGATAATCATGTTGATAAAAAACAAAAAACCCTTGTGTTCACAAATTCTAATTTAGATGAACCACTAACATTGAAGGCAGTAGACTTTAACCAGGAGCGGTGTAGGCTTTTACTTTGTAAGATGATAATAATTGATGAACTCCCACTTAGGTTTGTAGAAAATACTGGATTTAGGGACTTTTGTGGTGATATGCAACCTCAATTTAAAATCCCGAGTCGTCAGACAGTTGCTAGAGATTGTATGTAATTGTATATAGAGGAAAAGACCAAACTTAAATCCCTCTTGGAGTTGAACCATCAGATGATTTCCCTAACCACTGACACTTGGATGTCTGTTCAAAATATGAACTATATGTGTGTAACTGCTCATTACATTGATGATGGATGGACGTTGAAAAAGAAAATATTGTCTTTTAACTTGATTGCTGATCATACTGGTGCTACCATAGGAAAAGCGTTAGAGAAGTTCCTGAAAGATTGGGGTATTCTGAAGCTTTGTACTGTAACTGTAGATAATGCTAGTGCCAACTTTGTTGCTGTGAATACTTTGGTTAAAATTATGCGAGAATGGAATGGTTGTACTATGTTGGGTGGGGAATTTGTCCATCTGAGATGTGCTGCCCATATTTTGAACTTAATTGTTTGCGATGGTTTAAAAGATTTAAGCTCTTCTATTGCTAGGATAAGAACTTCTTGTAAGTTTGTGAATTCCTCTCCATCTAGATTAGCAACCTTTAGGAGGTGTGCACTTGAGGCAAACATTACTAGTCGTCAAATGATTATTCTTGATGTGCCAACTAGGTGGAATTCTACTTATATAATGTTGGAAGTGGCTGAAAAGTTCGAAAAGGCATTTGCTCATCTTGCGAGAGAATATGCTCATTTTGAGAGATATGTTGACGATGAGGGGGCCTCCTAGTGATGAAAATTGGAGTAGAGCTCGTATTTTCATGCGATTTTTGCAAATTTTCTATCATGCAATTCTTTCATTCTCTAGTTCTTTGAATGTCACTTCAAATACTTTTTTTCATGTATTGTGTAAGATATTATGCACTTTAAATAAATGGATTGTAAGTGATGATTTGGTGTTGCGTGAGATGGCATCAGCTGTGAAAGCTAAGTTTGATAAGTATTGGGATGATTCTGATCACCGTTACTCTTCTTCTTCTTTCACTTCAAGTGACAAAGTCAATAAACCATCTTTAAATTATTTAGTGCTTGTTGCTGTGTTCCTTGATCCCCTTTATAAGTTGGAATATATTCAGTTCACTTTGTCTGAGATGTATGGTGAAGGTGAAAAGTCTTCAAGGATCTTCAAAAAATTGAAGGATATTATTACTAAATTGTTTGAGCAATATACCATATGGAATCCTCGCCCCCCTGAAGATACTCAAGATACTAGCTTTTCTTCCGATACTACACCAAATCCTAGTTTAGACACAAGTGACATTGATAGCATTATGATTGAAGACTCTATGAGCAAGTGGAAACAAACACAAAGGATAAAGTTAAGTGAGCTCAAGAAGAATGAGATGGATAGGTATTTGGAAGATGAAGTGGCAGAAGATTTTAGTGGATTTGATATATTGAGATGGTGGAGAGGAAAGACTCTGAGGTATCGAATTCTGTCTTGCATGGCTAGAGATATATTAGCCATTCCTATTTCTACTGTGGCGTCTGAGTCAGTTTTTAGCACCGGAGGTCGTGTCCTTGACCTTTATCGTAGTGCTTTGAGTCCCACCACTGTAGAGACTTTAATTTGTACTCAAAATTGGTTAAAACCTACTAAGATTTTGGTTGAGCTTGATGAAGGAGATGCTGCGGTTGATTCAGGTATATAATGAATTGGTTCATTTATTTTTCGTCATTCTTTATTCTTTATTTTATCCCATTGGCTTTGACATATTTGGTTGTTTAATTGAATAGAATTTTCTGGAGTTACTAGTGCTGAAGATCCTGAAGTTCAAAGTCAATTACATCCTCTTGAACCATCTTAGGTATTATAAGTTTATAACTAAGTACTTGTATTAGTGTATAATAACTTAGACTGTTTTTTTGTTCAATTTATTCTAACATGTTTAACTAATTTTTCAATATGTATTATTTTAATAGGAATACACGATTCATGGTTGCCTGATGTCTGCTGCCTGCTGATTTAAGAAGGGATGAATCAAGTTGTTTTATTTTTAAGTAGCAAGAAACTTCATTCTCAATGTTCTTTCAACAATCTTAGATTTTAGTGTGTTATAATCTTGGATCAAGTTGTTTTATTTCTGCTAATGGTTGATAAGCATTTGCAGATTGTTTAGATTTTAGTGTGTTATAATGTTGCTGTTTTATTTTAAATGAGGCTTTTAGTATTTTAGTGCTTGTTGTTTTCACTTATTGGAAGTGTTTGTTGGAAATGTTTGTTATTATATTTACTTATTTGTTAGTTTGTATGTTTTAGTTAGTAGTTGTTAAACTTGTTATTTATGTGTTGTATTATTTTATTTTTGTTATTTAGAAAAAAATTGATTAAAATTATTTTAGGAACAAATAAATTTAAAAGTGTGAAAGAAACATTTTTTATTGAATTTTTTACTTAAAAAGATAATAAAAAAAGAGCTTAATCATACGGATATATCCGCAATCCGATCCGATCTGATCCGACACTAAAAAACGCGGATATTGTATCCGATCCGATCCGATAGAAATTATGTAGATCGGATCGAATTTTCGGCCATATCCGATCCGATCCGTAGACAGCCCTAATAAAAAGTAACAAGATTTGGATATTTATTTTTTTTTACACATCATTCAAACCCAAATCTCAGTTTATAATTAAAAATTATTAAATAATTTAATAAATTTAATTAAATTATCATCTAATAACTTCCAATTATTAACTTCACATAAGGCTAATTGTACTTGAGTTTCTATCTTATTATTATTGAAATGAGAACAAAAAAAAGATGGAAAAAACTTGTCAAGTAGTTTATTTACTAATTATTTCTCGTCTCTTTTGGTTCGGTGTCTTTCTAATTTTGCGTGAACAAATCATATATTTTTCTGAATTTTTAGAATTTAGATTGTCGCTTGTTAGAAGAATAGGAAGGTCTGACTTTTTGGAAATGGAGAATTACTGATGGTGGTTGTGGTAGTAAAGAGAAAAGGACATCAATAATGGTGATGAGGTAGCAGTGATGGTAAATAAAAATGGAAGTTTGATGAGAAAGAAGTTGGATGGGGTGATAAGAGATTGAGGATTGGAATGGTGGTGCTGAAAGGTTGAGCATTAAAGGTGGGTTAGATTATGCTAGGTTAAATCGAGATAATTTTAGAATTTAGGATAATTTTTTAGAATTTACATAATTTTGTTAATAAAATTTATTTTTTATGAATATAAAATTAATTTTATTTTTTTGTAAATAAATTTATTTGCGTTTTGAACATTCGTTCATAGAAATAATAGTTTACTTTAATTATAATTTATAAATTTCTAACCATGTGAAAAATATGCCAAAATTTTTTTCACTAATTTTCTGACATTATTGGGCAAAAATGTGGCCATTGCCATCAACTCGATTTTCATTGATTTAGAGGGAATAAAATAATGACTCTGTGGTTTAATTGTTTATCAAATGGTTCTTTCTTCTAGTTTATTTATTTATTGATTCAACTATGGTTTAA
>NC_029792.2:76655916-76689789 GCF_000816755.2 Arachis ipaensis
TCTATGAAGTATAAACACTTTGTTAAATTTTCATATTCACGTGTCAGATACATTTTGGATACGACACTCATCAATATTTGTCTAACACGCGTGTTTGCTGTGTCCAATCGTATCTTAATAAAAATAAAAAATTCTTTTTCGGACACATTTAGACACAAATAAATTCTATTAAGCTGCGTTTGTTTTCAAAGACAGGACAGAACATGACACTGAGACACAGAGACAAGAAGACGGAGACACTAAAAATTATTGTTTGTGTATTGTGTTTGGATACGATGTACAAAACACTAATATAATGTCCAGTGGACAAAACTAAAATATTATATGAAATGACTAAAATAATCATATGATTTCAAATTTTCTACATCAAGTACAAACTAATTTAATAGATAATAAGAATACGTAGGAGTACAGACGAAACTTGAAAAAATGTTTGAAGAGACAAAAAATTTTAATAAAAAATATATATAATAGTATTTATATTAAAATAAAAATTATAAATATATTTATTTTATTTTTAAATTTATTATTAATATGTAGGAATACATATGGTTAAGATTAATAAAAAAATAGATCTAAGTTTGATTAATAAAAAATTTTGTTTAGGTTAATAAGCCAAATTAATTTTAAATAAAAATTAATTTTAAAAAAGAATCTGTTTTTACATGAAAAAAAATATTTTTTGCACATAAATTTTTTTTTTATTTAGAAAACTAATTTTTTTATCTAAAAACTGATTTTTTTAAATTATATAAAATTAATTACAACTTATAAATTATTTTTTAGTATTTTAAAAGATCAATTTTACCTTTAATAATATTTATCTTTCAAAAGTTTCAAGACTAATTATAGGAAAAATAAGAAAGGATAATAGTGGAATAATAAAAAATATCTATGGATAAAAAGGAAAACAAAATTTATAAAAAGTCCGTGTCCACCCTTCTAAATCTCGTGTCCATCATTATTCTTGGTAAAAAAGTGGACACAAAAACATGAAAAACTATCTCGAAAACAATGTGTTCGGTGTCCATATCTTTGTATCCTATCTCTGAAAACAAATATTACCTTGCATATCAGTATGTCCAACCTTATTCTTAACATATATTATAAATAAAACCCAAATTTACAAACAAAACACTAAGCCTAGCACCCCCTCACCATCAGCAGCCGCCACTCCCTACCCCCTTTCACCCTCAGCACACTAAACTCACATACACGGCAAAATCGGAGAGGGAAAGAAACCCGAGGGAGGAGAAGAAGAATGAAGGAGAGGGGGAAGAAGGAGAGGAGCACAGAGTTCAAGGAGAGAGAGAGAAACTGAATGCGAGGAAGGAGAAACTTCCGTCGTCGCGTCCTGGTGCCACTGCTGAGCCGCCGTCGACGCTGTTCAGAGAGAAGCAGAGGAGAAGAAGAGGGGGAGGTCGTCGCCACTGCCTGGTCGTCGCCATCGCGTCCTGTTCTGTCATCGTCATCGTCGTGAGGTCCGCGTCGCCGTCGTCGAACTCTTGTCACCCTGCGCCATCGAGTTTCCTGTCACCACCGCCGCCCCTGGAAGCCGTTCCTGCTGCCACCGAAGCTTCAAAGTCGCCGCCATCGTAGTGGTGGAGGCCCAAGGAGAGAGAGAGATGAACCAGGAGCCCAACGGGAGAGAGAATTGGGAGCTTCGCGGGAGCTTCGTCACTGCCCAGCCGTCGTCGTCACTACGGGTTGCATCGCTGAGCCCCTGGCTGCTGAAAAACGGCGTTGTCATCATCAGGATCCATTGTCAGTAAGAGTGTTCTTGATTCTAGTTTTCGTTCTTTCAATTTCTGGGGATACTGTTGTCACTGCATTGTTGCTACAGTTGCCGCTGAGGTTTTCCACCATCACCGGAGCCGCTGTTGTTCTGTTGTCACTGTTGTTGGAGGAGGCAGTCAAAGCTGCTGCTGTGTCATTCTGGTTGTTTCTCATGATAAGTCATTGTTTCTGTGATCTTGCTGTTTATATTGCTTGGAAATCAACGAGGTTGCTGTTGCGAATTAAGAATAAAAGGGAATTGTCGCGTTTAATTTCTGGATTTTGACTAATCGAGTTAGGGCCTTTTTTTAAACTAATTTTACATTCAAGAATTGTTACAAGTCGATATTAATATGAAAAATATATTTTTATGGTTACGTGAGTCTTATGGATTGAACTGAATTGTTTTGGATGGATGTGAATATTTATCTGATTGATTTATTGAATTATTGAGAAGGCTGGTTATTCTTATTTGTTGATTTAGTTTGTTGAATTAGTCGTTGTTGGACTGGTTTCTTGAAATTGATTTCTGGATTATGATAGAATAATTTGAGATATTAGGATTGGTCTGATTTTAGAAATGATGTGAAAAGAGTTTGAGAAATGGTTTGGTTGGGAACTGAGAAGGGTAGCAAAGTCCGAATTTTAGGGGAGGTGTTACCGAAATTTTTATGAGAATTCGGAAGTTTTATTTTTGGTTAATTTGATTGAAGAATTATTTTATTTGATTTTGATTTAACTAAAAAAAGAGTTATGATTTAAGAATTTTAATGAATTTAAAAGAAAATGAGTTTGGTTTGATTAATTTTAATCAAAAGGGATATGTGTTGAGTACTTTTAAAGATTTTCGAGCTATTAAAGTAATGGATTTGAGGATAAATACTTTTGGGATTTTTAATTAGGAGTTTCAATTTCTAATTGGTATGGCTTGAACCTTGTTGAAAAAGTTTTAAAACTTGAAATGGTTTTGAAGTTGGTTTATGATTTAACTTATTTAATTTTGAGACGACGATTGGAGTCCGTGAGGATACTTTAAATTGAGATTTTGATTCTTGAGAAAGTTTTGTAAGTTAGTTTAAAAAGATGAGATTGGTTGTCGCTCTCCTAAAGTCTAAAAACCTTGTTGAGTGATTTAACTAATAAATAATTTTCTTTTGTCTTTTGAAAGAGGTTTGAGTTTGAAATGGTTTGACTTAGTTTGGAAATTTTCAATTAAGTGAGAATTAAGTTTTGAAAGAAGAATTGATTATTGAAGTCGATTTGAGACTTTTGGATTTGGAATAAAAATGAGTCTTATTGAATTGATTCGAATCATAGATGAGGTTGAGAATTTTCTCTCTTGTTATGGTGGACAACCTTGAGGTTGAGGATTCCCTCGCTTGTCACACCGGAGAGTTGGATAGAAGGTCGAAGATTCCCTTCAGTTCAGTTTTGTATTGTTAATTCGATTTGATTATGTTTGATTGAAAAGAGATTGATTGATATTTGAGCTTTCGGGGTAGATGCAAGGATTGTGGTTTTGTCTCGCTTGCTCCTAGATGGTATTTGAGTTTCTTGGTTAGACGCAAGGATTGTAGTTTTGTCTCGCTTGCTCCGGGTTGGTATTTGTTGACGTTCCATCGCAAGATGTGGCCAGACACTTAAACCTTTTCGGATAATTCCTCCAAGGAAAGTGAATTTCCCTTGGGGTTGCGCGCACCAATGGACTGTCCAGGGTTCGCTACTGTACATATTGGGTTTGGCTGTATATCCGACAGATGAGCTCATTGGCCATAGAGCAGGCATGCATCATTTGTATTTACGTGACATTGTTTGTGTGTGCATATTGTATTTGGTTTGCCTATGTGAGTATCTCTGTTTAACTGCTAATTGTCATACTTGCTGTAATTGCTCTTGATTGTGTTTGAACTTTATTACTTGTGATTGTGACTGGTTGGTCCGGAGCGTGGTGGTTTAGTTGGTGATTTGGTTATGCTTTGGGTAGGAGGCCATGATTTGATTTTGTGTTGGGCCGGAGGATGTGATTTGGTTATGTTTGGGTCGGAGGCCGTGATTGGATGAATCGGTGGTGATTTGGTTAGTATGGTCCTTTGGTCTGTAATGAAACCCTTTTGATATTATGTTTGAATGGCCTTTATAAAATTTAAAATAGAAATATGGATTTTTAGATAATTAACCATTAGTTTTCAAAAAAATTCATAAGACGAACGATGATCATTGCTTTTGAGATTCATTATTCTTTTCATTCGTATCCTCTTATGACAATTCTGAAATCCTCTACTGAGAACCTGCAAGGACGATGTTCTCACCCCCCGATAGACTTCTCTTTTCAGGACGGACGAGAAAGCTTATGAAGTTTTTGTTGAGTTCTTAGCTATTGTGTTTTTGTTTGGATATATTAGTCATAGTTTACCTCTCGCCTTTGTTTGTAAGTTACTTGAATGAGAAGTCTAGTATGTTTATATATATTTATATATGTATATGAAGATTGTGATTGAATTTGGTTATATATGCATGTTTGAAAATGAAAAAGAACCTTTGGTTTTTCAAAGAAAGTAGCGATACGGTTTTCGAGTTAAATGTTCATATTTTAATATTAAATATATGGAAGTTGTCGTAATATTTCTTGCTATTAGAGTACACTACAAGAAATAGTCTAATTATCGACACAAAAAATCGATGGTTAGATTTTCCGTCGATAATTTTCGACGGCTTGTTGTCGAATTTTTATCGTCACATTATCGACGAAATGGTGGGTGAAATTTTTTTTCTTTAAAATCAACGGACTGATTGTCTATTTTAATAATTATAATATCAGCATCTTTTTCCGTCGATAAATTTAGACGATTGAGATTTCTTTCTAAAATTAAGTGGAAGGTATAAATTTATTATATAAAATAGACGGCTAGAATGTTGATTTTTATTTTTATTAAAATCGACAAAACTACCGTCTATTTTTATCAATCAAAAATCATACCCGCATTTATTTCCTGCATCCAACGTATCACTCAATTTCTCCAAAATTAATCCCAAACCTTCAAAGATTCAGAACATACATACACTAATTAACCCCAAATCTCAGTGAGGTTGCTTCTTCTTCTCCAACCCGAGATTAGACGCCAAAGATGGAGTCACGGTCACGGAGAGAGGCAGAGAGCTGCCGGAGAGCAGAGCTTCTTCTTCTCCCCCGCCGAGCCTGCCGCCGCGCCATCCTCTTCATGTAAGTTCCTCTCTCTCTCTCTCTCTATCGCTCTCTCTCTATCTCTATCACATTGTGATTTGTGAATCTGCATGTAAGTTCTTCCACAGATTCGTCGTTGCAACATCTTTGCCGGTCGCCGTCGCTATGGGCCTGTCGCCGTCGCAGCTTCTTGTAAGTTCCTTTCTGTCTCTCTCTGATTATTATATTTATTTTTTCAATTTTTGTATCTACTATTTTCATCATGAAATTCTGAATTTGCGTTTGTTAATAACAATCGCATCAATATTATTGAAACCTAGTTAGCATAATCAATTCTTCTTGATTTGGAGATTCAATTTACCTATTGAGTTTTCATCTTTTTTTGCTGGTCACTGTGATATGGTAGGATTCCTATTTTATTTGACATTTGCTTTGGTGAATTTATGCTCTGGATTTACCAGCTTGTTATTTATTTTGTCGTTGTTGATGTGGAATCTAGAAACAAGAATCAGAACAGTTTCGGCAATAGAAAGCTTCTAGAGAGAAAGAACTTCTGCAAGTATGTCAAGCTTCCTCATTTTTTCATGATTTTGTTTAATTTGTTCACAATACTTTCAACTAACTTAAGGTGATAAAAGTTTATTATTTTTTTCTTCAAAAAAAAAAGGAAAGCGTGAGTAAGCACGAGTTAATACTTAATTTAGGGTACAAACTATTTGCTTCTTCGAAGTTTTCAAACAACTCATATTCAATAGGTAGAATTAGTATACAGAGATGGCCATGTTTAGCTAGACTTGTGTCTTGTGCTAGTATGATAGCTGATCATGATCAATCTAACACTTCCCAACATGATTTACCTACCTGCACTGCATTATTCTCTATGTCCTTTACTGGTTATATGTTTTGTGAAACAGTTAAGGAAGGAGGGAAGGAAAAACGAGTTTGAAAGGCACAAGCTGCAAGCATTAAATCAGCGCCAAAAACTGGTGAAGGTTCCTAGTTGTTAGATGATAGTTTTTATATAATTTTTAACTTGAACTTTTTTGTTTACACTAGAGATAAATATACTAAGATTGAAGATTTTGTGGTGGTGATGGCGGCTTTATGTGCATTTACTTTTTCACCTTTTATACGCAACACCTGTACTTAAAAATATAGGAAAAATTACTTCTTAAAGAATGAAATCTATATGATGATATGTTTCAATTTAGTGGTAAATAGCTAAGACTCTAGCTATTTAGGCTCTAATGAAAGTTGTGAAGATGGGCAGGCAGGCAGCAACATGATGGTTATGTCACTGCTGTTAATTGGATCAAGTATTACTTCAAGGGCATATTGGGTTCTGTCATCGAGTCTCATTTCAAGGAGGGTCTTGTAAGAATCCATTGCTCTGTTACACTTTCATTTCCATTCCTTGTTGTTCCATTTTGTTTTTTATGCAACACTGTCTATTTTATTTTGGACAATGAATTTCTAGAATTTTTCCTAGATTTAATTTACTTGTCTTTAAACATCGATTTGGTGTAATGCTTATAATCTTTTTATTGGATTTTCCCTGTTAGACATGGTGAGAGATTGAAAAGCTATGCTTCACTGATAGTTTTTTTTAAATCTTTGTTTAATTTTTCTATCTTCTTGTTCATTCTTGCCTTTGTCTTAGTAATATTCTTCTTTTATTCTAAATATGAAAAACTACTCTCATTTATATTTGAATGGTGGATAGTTATATGATGCTTTTGAATATCTTTTAACCCCAAAAAGATTATTGATTTGTTCACTTTTATAAATATTTTGTTGGCATGCTGTGCTACAAGAATGTGAATAAATGCTTACAAAGTTCTTCTATTTGCTTACAAGTTGTAACAAGGTAGTTGGATCTATGCTTTCTTTGATAATTAACATTTATATAATCTTTAATAAAAACTGTGGAAGAAACTTTTAGGAAAGCTTAGATTTAATTTGAAGTGACTTATCTCTTGATATGTTTTATGGTAAAGCACAATAGTGTTGTTTAATCTAAGTAGTTAACTCCACTTTGTTTTTGTTCTTAATTCTTTTAATGGTCGGAAATAGATATGGAAATTGAAAGGTGTGCTCACAGGCTTTATTTGTACTTCTCCTATACTAGGTCCAAATGGAGGACCCAATTTCTGACAATAATTTATCTCAAAATGAAGAGCCCAGGAGACCCTTGCGAAAGGTATTAATTTTTACTGTATACTTTTTCATTTTGTATGACGAACTTTGCTTTTGATAGTTTCATATATGTATGTTTTTTTTTTCTCAGTCAAATGCTTATGATAATATGCTTTGCTTTTGGGTTTAATAATACTACAACAATACAGCTTCACTACAGATTAGACCTAATGAAGTAATAAAGCAAGGGGCAAGAATTCATATCCCTGTGCCAATTGCCGAGGCTAGAATTTCCAAAAGATATGATGTTATACCAAGTGGAACACTATATCCCAATGCTGATGAAATTAAGTATCTGCAAAGGCTTGTCATTTATAAGGCATGTCTTGCATCCAATGTCAAAATTATTTTATTTTATAGTTTCTTGTTACTATTCTTATTCTTCAAATGCATGGCAATATATTTATTGATTGCATGTTATGTTCAATGTATTATTCGAAGGACTCAGCTATCATGGTGCTAAATAAACCCCCAAAATTGCCGGTTAAGGTTTGTAAACCATTTTTCAGATATACAGAAATTCATTGAGTATGAGTTTAGTGGGATTCTCATTTCTTGCTGATGACCTTCTTGGGGGAGTAACTATCTTTTTGTAGTCTTCTTTTCTTTGGTGGTCTTATCTGAGCACTTAAAGATTTCTTGTCAGCCATATATACTACTTAAATTTTACTAATATTTGTTTGTATTATATTTTGCTTCCATGTTAATTCTTGTGTTCCAGTTAGCTATTCGACCTCTACATTTTGCATTTTTGTATTCTTGTAAGAATTTTGTATCTACTTAATTTCATCATTTTGCATTTTTGGATTCTTGTAAGAATTTTGTATCTACTTAATTTCATCCATGATCGCTTAGTTGGCCATTGAGATTTAAATAGTTATATTTTAGACAGAATTTGTTCATTACTATTTTGCATTGAAAAGTTTACTGATCATTTCTTCTTTAGTCTCTTACAAAGTTTGCTGATCATTTCTTGCACAGTTCAAGTGACTGGATACACGGAAGCAGTGTCAACAAGACACCTTCAGTAAGCTGTTTTGATTAAGAGTCTGTATCTCCTTTGAAAGCTACTGTGAGGCACAGAATGTTGAAGTGTAATAAGCTTATATTAGTAGTCCATCAATCCATTTATGTGTAAATTCATTATCTAATATTTAGTATAAATTATATTTAAAAGTTTATTTGTCTTGTTATCTAATATTTTGTATAAATTTTATTTGCATTAGTTGTCTACTATTTTTCAAATAGAAAAAATAATTAAAAAAATGTGACTATTAAAATCGACGGTAAAGTTGTTGCTTTTTAAATAGACAAAAGGAAACAAAATATAGACAACGAACTTGTTGGTATTTTAATAATTAAATCGACGGTTTTTTTGTCGATTTTATTGAATCAAATATCGACGGAAACGGTGTTGATTTTATATAATAATATCGATGGATTTTTTGTCGATTTTATTGAATCAAATATCAACGGAAATAGTGTCGATTTTGTATAATAATATCGACGACAAAACTGTCGATTTTATTAAGGTGAAATTCTCACACTCATATTATAGACGGGAAGATCGTCGATTTTAATGAATTATTATCGATGGCCTGGTAAGCCGTCGATTTTATTAGAATTTTGAAAAATCGACATGCTTAATAGCGACCTTGTCCATCGTGATTTTGCCGTCGATTTTTAATATTATCGACGGCCTAGCCGGCGATTTGGCCGTTGATATTAAAGGTGTTTCTTGTAGTGGTAGTGTAGCCGGAAGCGTGACATTCTGATAGTAATTGTGTTATATGTATTCTTGAAATGAGTTTAGAAATAATATTTATTATTATTTATTAAAACAAAAAGTATTTTTAATATTTTTAATAATTAAAAAAGATATTAAAAATAATTAAAAAATTATTTTATATTTTAATATCAATAAAAAATCAAAATATTATAACACTAAAATAAAGAAAAAGTTTTTTAGATAAAATATTTAATTATATAGTAAAAGACATCAACTGATTTAACTGAAATTTAATTATATTAATCATCTAATTATAATAAAAATAGGTTATAAGATAATTAAAACCCTTCAATTGTAATTCTAATAACTACTTATCTATTTTTTTCTTTGGTAATATTTTTTTGGTTAAATTACACAATTGGTCCTTATACTTTAAAAGTTTGTAATTGGGCTCCTAAAGAGAATTAAAATTTGTAATTTAGTCCTTACTGTTCAAAAAGTGTTGATTTAACAGAATATTCTCAAAATATGTTGAGAATATTTTGTTAAAATAGAGAATATACTGAGAATGTTCTATTAAATTAAACACTTTTTGAACGACGGGGACTAAATTGCAAATTTTAATTTTCTTTAGGGACTCAATTACAAACTTTTAAAGTGTAAGGACTAATTTGTAATTTCACTGAAAGTGTAGGGACCAACTGTGTAATTTAACCTATTTTTTTTTTGGTATTGTTGGTCATAAATAGTTTTTTTATCATACAAACTCATTCATACACACTAACCTAGTCACTATTGTTAGGATTTGAACTAGTATGACTTAGTTTGAGGCAAACACCTTTGCCACTACATCAGATATCACAATTTAAGCAATTCTCTCAATTAAAGGAATTTTCAAACATATGCAATTAAGTTAGTATCCTCTCATCTGATTGGCTAAGGAGAAGGATCATGGATCACCACTGTGGGGAAATCATCTGGTAAGTTTCGATTAAGCATGCGAAAGATTTTTCATATCTCGCGTGAAATCATGATGGCAATGGCTAATGTTTCGAATGGCTCAAGCCAGCAAGTTGATCGAGTTGTGGATGTGAACCCGTCCAAGCTAGCATGATCTCTGGTGGTTGGAGTTGTTTGAATGTATGAGGTTCCAAGTCAATGGAATCCAGACGAAGTGTATAGCATTGAAATGGTGCTTCAGGATGACTGGGTGAGTGATCGGTTACTTAGTCCTTGTTCTGAATTTATTCTATGATGAACCGTGTTTTTCATTTTTGTGTCGTGGGATTTGTCTCATTTAGTATTATTTTTCATTGCATGCAGGGCGACTAAAGGCATTGTGGCGTTTCGAGAAAAAGTGTAATAATATTCAAGAACGTGATTCGCAAGCATCAAATATACTCAATAAGGAATTTCATTTTGCAGGGTTTCGGGAAATCAGTTAAGACAATTCCTTTCAAGTACAGATCAAGTTTCTATATCAAGACTTTTGTTAGTCTCCTTTCTTGTGAGATATTTCCATTCAGCCCTTACAGCTTTACCAAGTACGAAGATATTGAGTCAATGGCTTCGCTGAATCAAAACCATCTTCTTGGTCAGTTTATACGCGCTAATAAAGATTAAATGTTTTGTTGTTAGTCTTTTTATTAGTGGTCTTGCTAGGAGGATCACTAACAAGAGAATTTTGTTCTTGTTTTGTAAACTGTATTGGTCATGTGGTAGACAAGGAAGATGCAAAATCCAAACAACAGAGTAAACACATGGAGTTTTATTTGGAGGACCTAGAGTTTGTTTTTTGGAGACTTTTTTTTTGCATGGATAAATTGATATTGTTGGATTAAACTTCATCAGATCAAATATTATTTTCGTTGCTTGATTTGTGCCCTTATTCTTTTCTTATATGTATTTGTTTAGGTGAAATAAGATGTAGTGTACACTATTTGGTAACTTCGTTGATCAGGTTGTTGCAATTAGCTAGGATTGATTGTGAGTCGTTTGTCCTTGTGGCCCAGTTTTTTAAACCCAATGTGTACTTGAATGATGTTAATACTCAGAGTAGCTTTGATGTTTCTCGAGTTTATTTCAATGTTGATTTTTCTGATGTTGTTTCTTTTCGAAAAAGGTGTGGGAATGACACATGATTTTTTTCTAGCTTTTTGTCGTTTGTCTTGCAAGCTGTCAACATATGATATTGACTTACTATCTCATTTTGTCCTTTTTAAGTTTGTTTGTCCAAGGAGATCTAACCTCTCAAACAATTAATGTTATTGAGAACCAACCCCAACTTTCTGTAGATGATGAAGTATCAAAGGGTACCATTCTAATTAGGACCAAGTGAAATCCTTTTTTAAGTTGTTGAATTTTCTTTTTTGATTGTTTGTTGAAAGCATGGTTCTGAAAATCAAACCGGACCAGCTGATTTAACTGGATTAACCGAGAATCGGTCATTTAGTTGGTCCAGATAAGGCTAGAAACCGCTTGGCAAAAAATCGGTGAAATGAGAGTTCATTTGCTGGGCGATCTTAAGAAGGAGTGTCAGTTGCTTGTTGAAGGATATAGGAGCTCGTGGAAAAGCATTGGTTGTACACTGATGGCAGATGGCTGGACTGACAAAGGCAGCGTACGTTAATTAATTTTTTAGTTTATTGTCCTGCTGGTATGTCATTTGTTAAGTCTGTTGATGCTTCTGATATGATAAAAACTGCCGATACCTAGTTTAAATTGTTTGCTGAGGTTATTGAGTGGGTTGGGTCTAGTAACATTGTGCATGTGGTTACTAATAATGCTGCGAATTATGTATCTGCTGAAAAACTCATTCATGAAAAGTATCCAAACATTTTTTGGTCTCCTTGTGCTGCCCACTGCATCAATCTTATTTTGAAAGACATAGCAAGTATTCCTCACATAGCTGACCTTGCCTCTCGTGCTTCAAAAGTGACTGTGTTTGTTTACAATCATATGATTTTCTTGTCATGGCTTAGAAAAAGAAAAGATTGGAAAGAAATTGTTCGACCAGGAGTTACACGTTTTGCTACTGTTTTCATTACTTTGAAAAGTATATATGATCATAAAGAAGACTTGCAATCATTGGTGGTGGACAAATATTTCACTTCTCATAAATTATCCAAGAGTGTCAATGGGAAGATGGTTAGCTCAATTATCTTGGATAGTAAGTTTTGAGATGATTGTCTTACTATTGTGATGATTGTTGGTCCTCTTATTAAGTTATTGAGGCTTGTTGATGCTGATGAGAAACCTTCTCTGGGATCCGTGTATGATGGCATGCAAAGAGCCAAAATTGCTATCAAGACAATGTTTAGAAATAGAAAAGTTGCATACACACCTTATAGAAGTATCTTGAAAATACGGTGGGATAACCATTTGAAGCGTGACCTCCATGCAGCAGCATACTTTTTGAATCCAGATTGCTTCTATAGTGAGGAGTTTGTTGAGAAGGTAAATATTTTGAGGTCTTTACTTGATTTATTTGATATTGAAACTCTTTGCGATGACTCAGTTGTCGCAATGCAAGAAATACAGTTGTATCGAGATCGAAAAAAAAGTTTTGGAAGGGAAAGTGCTTTGAAAGCAATTAAGAGACTCGAACCTGGTAGGTTATTATATTTCTATGTTCAAACTTCAATTTACTTTGAAAGTTTTCTAAATATTGAATGAGAATTGATGTTTGACTTTCATATCCTGGTAGGTGAATGGTGGAGGCTACACGGTGGGAGTGCTCCTAATTTGCAAAAAAATGGTGATTCGTCTTCTTCATCAAACATCTTCATCATCCGGATGTGAGAGGAACTGGAGCCTCTTTGAACAAATCCATTCAAAGAGGAGGAACCGATTAGAGTATCAAAGGCTAAGTGACATTGTTTATGTGACTTATAATCTACGCCTTCAATCTAGAATGCATCGCAAGAAGAAGAATTATGATCCAATTGACATTCAAAGCATTGACACAGTAGATTTTTGGGTAATGGCAGATGAAGATGATCCTGAATTTACTAATGGAGACATCGAAGGTATTGAAATTTAATTTACACGGATAATGCTATGCCTTCATATCCTAAAGGTGATTGAAATAGCAAAACTTGTTTCATTTACTAAAGATATTTGTTGTAAAGTTATAACTTTAATTTTTTCTTGGTTTTTTATTTTATTTTATTAGATGGAGATGTAAAAGTTGATGTGGATTTGCCTGATGTCGCTGATTCTTCAAATACGGCTTCTTTTGGTGGTACTTCTGATGATGGTGGCTTTGGATTACCTGTTTATGGAGATATTGGAACACTTAATGATAATTATGATTTTTGATGAGTTGCACCTTTGATTTGTTGAAAACTTGCTAGTAATTATTTCTTTTGAATGTAGAACATTATGGGTTTGTCATTATGTGCATTTTTTTTGTTTAGTTATAAACTTTAAAGTTTGAAGTTGTTTGTGAACCTCTGATATTAAGTTATGGATAATTTATTATGTGAAATTTTAAATTTTATTAAGTTAAAAATTATTAAATTTATATATTTAAAATTATTTTTAGGTTTTTTAATAATTTTATTTAATATTTAATTAAACCGGTTGAATCCCGATTGAATTCTGGTCGAACCAGTGAACCAGTGACCTCATCGGTTTATTGATCGGTCCAGTTCTTGCAACCTTAGTTAAAACTGAAAACCGAATTGGATTGACTGGTTTAATCGGGTTAATCGGGAATCGGTTTTCTAATCGGTCCAGTTGAAATGAAAAATCGCTTGACAAAAAGTCGGCAGAAAAACCGGTCGAACCGATAGTAAACCGGCAGACCGATGGAACCGAACGGTTTTATAACAGCATATAAAAAGGGCAGGCTGAAAGCAGCATCCTTCTCTATTCCCCTCCCTCACACAAAAACGGAACCCTAACCCACTACCCCTCTCTCTCTCAGCCATCAGCAGCAGCAGCCACCGCCTCCGTCGCCGTCGAACTCTACTTCTCGTCAGCCAAAGGGTGCCGTCACGCCGGCAGTGACGGACAGAGGGTCAGATCGATGTCCTTGGCCGTCGATCCTCTTCTCCTCCACGCCGTCGCCTCTGTACCTGCATGTCGAAGCTCGTGGCCGTCGTCTACTCTTCTCTACGTCGTCGTCGTGGTTGTGGACTTGCAGATCGAGGAGCTGTCAGTTTGAATCCTATCCAAGTCTCCGTCTCGCCATTCTACCCTCCCCGGCAGATGAGTTTCGTTCCTCCCTCGTCTTGGTCTCTGTCTCTGTCTCGCCATTCCTCCCTCGTCTCTGTCTCTGTCTCGCCATTCTTCCCTCATCTCTGTCTTTGTCTCGCCGTTCCTCCTTCGCCAGCAGTTGAGTTTTGTTCTAACCTCGTCTATCTCTGTCTCGCCTGTCTATGAGTTTTATTATTCCGAGTTTCTGTTTTTGTATGATTCTGGAACTGAATAATGTTCATGATTTTGAGTATGCATGGCTGAAATCTAT
The DNA here is from genome assembly GCF_000816755.2 of Arachis ipaensis. NCBI lineage: Eukaryota > Viridiplantae > Streptophyta > Magnoliopsida > Fabales > Fabaceae > Arachis > Arachis ipaensis. The sequence goes on from NC_029792.2 coordinate 76,670,272, forward strand.
GTTTGCTTCCATTTATGTTTGTTCATTTTGTTTATTTTATTGATTCTGAGTTACTGTGATTATTGAGTTGCTGTTCTCTGATGATCGAGTTGCTGTTCTTTTGTGTTTTCTTTTGGATCTAAGTTAGGGTTATTGGGGGTGTGATTTGTTGAATTTGAATTGTTAGTGTATTTGGATTGTGAGTGTATCTGAATTTCAATTTCTGATGGTTGAGTTGCTGAATTTTTTTATGCATTTGGATTCTCTGGCTTGTATAGTTGTATGTATTTGGATTTGGGAGTGTTTATTCTGGGTATTTATATTGATCATTTACTAGAATTTGAGAGTTAATTAGAAATTTTTAATATTTAAAATTATTGTTTATGTTAATTATTTTATTTGAACATTTAAAATTATATATTAAATTTTTAATAATTTTATTGTATATTTAATTAAACCGGTCTAACCACAGTTTGACCCCGATTAGACCATTAAACCATTAAATCAGTTATTTGACCAGTTTAATGACCGGTTCGGTTTTTGCAACCTTGGTTGAAAGTCATGTATTTTCACATGTTCTTTCTTCCAGTAGGAAACATCTTGCTAGATTGTTGGTAATATTGTTTCTGTAAAAGCTAGTCACAAGGATTGGTTCTATATTTCATGCAAAATCTATTCTGAGTGTTGCGAAGAAGAAGAGCTCTATGTTTGGTGAAGAAAAGAATGCTGCTGCTGATGATGATGGTGATTTTGATAAGCAAGTTGATATCACTCTTCTCTTCTTTGGAGGTGGGGGTGAACTTTTTGTTGAGACCTCTAGAATTTTGAACCTTTTAGTCTTTGGTGTAACACACCCACTTCTTCTTGATGATAGAAAAACATTTTCACCATTGTCATGATCCTCATTGATAGTAATAGGCATTGCCATTATTGTTTTAGAAGATGATGATGATGATGTCATTTCTCTATCATAGTAACAACTAAATTCCAAATAAATATCAAAGATAATTATGAGTTAAAACTACTTAATCCTCCATAATTTTAACACACTTAGAATTTAATTTGCATACACACAACTCTAATAATAAACATTACACTTAGATAATTTACAAAAACCAGACAATTCTACTACTATACTATACTATATATTAAGAATAAGATAGTCATCATTCCTAATAATGAAATCAAAGTATCTAGTTTTGCATTCTATTTAACAATAAATCAATAATACACTATCATCACTTGAGAGGATCATTAGCAATTTCAGGTAGTAATACTAAATTAATTAATAATAATCACCACCTCTAAAATTATTCAAGAAGTTAAGCAGAGACATTTTTGAGTGCTGAGAAGAAGAAAAATTCTATGCTAGGTAAAAAAAAAAAAGAATGCTGATGATGATAATGATGCTGGTGATTTTGACAAAGTAAGTTGGCATCACTCTTTTCTTCAACTTTGGAGGGGAGGATGGATTTGTTATTGAGACTTATGGAATTTTGAACTTTTTAGTCTTTGGTGTAACACACCCACTTTTTCGTGATGATGCACAACCATTTTTACCATCATCATGACCTCATTGATAGTAATAAGCATTGCCATTATTGTCTTAGAAGATGATGGTGTTGATGATGATGATGATGGTGCCATTTCTCTATAACAATAACAATTAAATTCCATTCAAATTAATAATGTTAATGGGGTCTTATACTCTGAACTCTATCACTCACTTGCTACTTGCACAACTATTTAGTTGTGAAATCAATATGCATGCATAATTGCATATTCTGATCTAGAAAGAAGCATATATCAAAAGAGTTATACTAGGTATCTAATGACTTTCTTGAACAACATGAACAACAACGGGTCTTAAAATTAGTTCAATTCAACTAAAACACACTATCACCAATTAAATTTAGAAGTAATTTACTTTCTTAACTGTATTGTACACATTGTTCAGTAATATTGTTGTTTACCTATACTTTTTCATATCAAAATCATAAGATTTTCAAAGCCAACAGCCATAATAGTGTTAGACGTGTTGAAAAATATATCCTCTGATCTTCTCTCATGCCATAATAATATATAACCCCGAAAATTGAAAAATCAAAAGCTACTACCACTATCTAGAAATAATAAAACTAATAAATTTTATTACAGATCCTCCAAATACCAAATGAACATGGTCTTTGTTATAACTCTTGTAAAATTCTGAATTTTTGAAAAATTAAATGATAAATTTTTTACGATTTATTTTATTTATTTACAATTATTACTCTATTTTTTAATTTTATTAAAATTCTTATACTACTTTAACCTTCTTAAATCAAAACACAAACCCTAACCCTAATTTTATGCTAACACACACTTTCTCACCACACATTAGCTGCCATCCTCTCACCCTAACATACCCGTCCAATAGTACAGAGAAGAGAGTGAGAGAGCACAAGAGAGCAGAGAAGCAGGAGAGGGTGATGGCGCTGGAGAGGGAGGAAGATATGCCACTGCCACCATTGCCATTGACACCGTTGCAAAGAGGGAGGAAGATATGCGCGAGAAGAGCAAGAGAGTGCGCGTCATGCTTGTTGCCATGTCTTCACTACTAGAAATTAGTATTTTTCGATGTCTTTATCACTACTAGAAATTAGTATTTTTCAGACGAATTTTGAGACGAAATTAAGATAAATTTTAAACAAATTAGAGATAAATTTTTCTTTCGAACAAAATTGAGACATTTTTTTTTTGTCCCAAAAACCTTTGTTGCTAATCTACATTTTGTCCGAAGTTTTATCCGAAAATTTTTTCAGACGATTTTGTGATAGATTTTGAATAGGCATTTAACTGCTAGATTTTCAACTATTATGATGTATTTTAGACATTTTAGACAGATTAGCCAACACAAAAACAATGTATTTTAGAAAAATTTCAAACGTAAAAATATTTCATTTTAGACAAATTTCAAACAAAAAATATATTTCATTTTAGAAAAATTTCTATCGAATTTAGTCAAATATAATAGATTTTTTTCAAACAAATTTTAGACAAATCAAATATTTTTTTCAATTAAATTTCAGACAAATTTAATTTAATATAATTTACGTATTTGAAACAAATCTCATACAAAACAAAAAATTATTTTTGCACAAATTTTCTACAAATTTAATATAATATATCAAACAATTTTCATACAAAATAATTTGCTATTTAAATATTTTCATAATAAAGTCGTGAAAAAGGTAATTATCATAAAAGAGTTAAAAAAATATTTATTATTAAAATACTTTTGCCTATAAATGCAATCAAACTAAAATAAGAAAAAATAGTTAAACTAAAACAGAAAAAGTCTTTAAAAATGTCAAATATCATGAATAAAATAAAATATACTAACTAATTCACCTAAAAATTCCTAAATCTAAATAAAAAATTATATACTCCAGACGCCAATCGAAGAGCCACGGTTGAAGGAAGTGGGAGATTTAACTTTTTATACAAAGCATGAAGTGTCTTTTCAGTAGAATCAATTCTTTTCTGTTAAACTTTTAGTTGACATCCTTGATCTTTTAACTTATACTCAGCATCATTCAACTTAACCTTTTGCTCTTCATTGATCATTTCTTGCTCCTTTGCCTTTTCTTTTCACATGTGAAGTTCTTGCTCAATATTTAGATTGTCTTTGGATGTTTCTAAGCAATTTCTGGAATCCAACTTTGAAGAGAAATCTAAATCAAAAGCAGCTTTCTTTTTCACTTTTGTCGCAATTTCGTTCCAAATAATGTAATCATTTGACATATCTAGATAAAACATCAGAACCAGCAATAATAGAAGTATTTTAACCAAGTTTAATGCTGCTTGACACCGACTATTATTATACACCCTTCTACATGACATAAAAGTGAAACATGAGAAAGTATCTCCAAATTTCCAACACCAAATATGTTAATATCATGATTCAAAGTATGAGTTGAGCTTAGCAAGCATGTGGTATCAAAAGATCCTACACCTTCTAGGTCCTCACAAGAAACTGATTCAATCAATGAGAATGAAAAAGTTGATGATTCAGCAAATGCAGAACCACTGAGTTGAGATGTATATCTTAAAAGTGACCCAGAATAACCCAATCAATCCTCTAAACCAGTACTCCTATTCAAACTCTGTCCTGGATCAAAAGAAAGGCAACATATATGAAGATACCTAAATAGAATACAGCACCAGAGGCACCTATGCATCACCACAGCTTGCATCACCACCTAGGCCCAGTATATATAAAATAGAAATTAGAATGAGTATAAGCTTCCAAATGGATCAGCAACTATATTATAGACATAAGTTTTACAGAAAGCTAGATCCATAGGTACTGGCACTCCAGGCAACCACTTTGATGTTGTGTTCTGCGACAAAATGAAAATGAAATATCAATATCAAGCAAGTAGACGAACAGAAAGATTACAATACTTTTTCCTTTCATGTTTTTACGTACAGAAACCATATTCCATAAAAATAAAAATAAAAAATAAAGAAATAAAAAAAAAAACTAAAGTGTCATGTATGTAGAAGCTTAAAAAAATTCCAAAGTTTCACCGAGAAACTTATCCAATGAAGAACTTGGAAGCAAAGAATTACATTAAGATCGTCAAATGGACAAGGGATATCATTATATTGTTCTTAAACCTACTAAGAGCAAGGCAAGTCAATTTTATTATTTAATGGCTTAAGAAGTCCCTCTTCTGTGAGGTTTCCTCCACTGTTACTATCATTTATTTAAAATTATTATGATAAAAACATCTTAAATTTCATAGTTTGCCATTGACTAAAAATAAAATAAAATAAAATAAATAAAAGAGATACATATGTGAGAGAGAGAGAGAGAGAACATAACTTCAAACATATAAGACTGACTAAAATACAAATTAATCTCTGTAGTTCCCCGGGTCAAAGTCACTCTAAATTCTACAGCACCTTATCTCAAGTGGGCACCATATTGAAGGTTGAGTCCCGTTGATCTTCTCTGCTAAAAACTGTAATATAGGAGACATATACCTCAAACAAATCAAACTTTGAACCAGGGAGATTACCAAATGAATATTGAATAGCACAATATATCCAGCAACAACATTTACATATCGATCCATATATCTAGATATAGCAACATCTTTACTTTTTATTTTTTTTATATAACTGATGAATGATACACAATCTACATAGATGCATCTTCTCAATCTCAGTCTCGGCATATACACACATTGAATTGCTTGGTTACTCGCACATAAAGATTGAAATATTATTGAAATTGAAAAACATGCATAAATAAAAGAATAAAACCACAAATCAAGCTGGCAGAGGACGCACAAAAATTAGCAAGCAAATTAATAATGAACAAAGTCGAGTAACAATCAAATAACAATGAATAAAGCTAAGTAACAATTACTACTCACAAAAATTAGAAGCTGGCAGAGGACACACAAATAGAAGAACGAGGCAAGGGCAATCTAGGGAAGCACGAGGGTAGTCGCCTCAGAGGCGGGTGTCTGGGGCTGGCGGGGGTGTGAGTTCTGAGACCGGAGGAGGCAGCCACATGCAGGAGGCAGAACGGTGTGAGCTCAAGCAAATCTAAGATCACAATCATAAAGGAGTATAACACACAAGAACAAAGTTTGTGGTTGAAAATGTGCAACCACACAATTAAAGCTCAAGTCTCACTAGGTATTTTGTACAGGCTCTTTTCTATGTTCCATAAAAATAATACTTCAAGCAAGTTCAAAAACAAGTTTTCAAATCTAATCAATGGAACGCCCTAAAAGAGATTTCTTGAAAATTCCTTGTTGTTTTTAACCATACTTATTTCCTATACTAAGCAACATGCAAATATTTACTACTATAAAACTATAAGCAAGCTAAGATATATACAAGCAAGCTCAGCAAAGTGCATTGTAATAAAATACTAACAAATATTCACAAAAACATAACTACTAAAAACTAGAACATAGTGCAAAGTGTTGAGAAAGAGAAATTTACGCCCCAAGAATTGCGGATCCTCCCCCACACTTAAATGTTGCACGGTCCTCCGTGCATGCACTGCATCCGGGGGTGAAGAGATGTGAGGCTCCACCTTCAGCTGGTGGGCACTGGGGCCAGACTGCTGTATAAAATAAATAAACAAGGATTAAGGAAAAGTTAGATGTGTGTGGTGTGATAAAAGACAATGTGTGCATTCTAAGTATGCACGGTTTAGGACACACACATTGGCCGAGTAAAATGGTGACCACACTATCAAAAGAAAAATAGCATGTGTTCCTCAATTAAGTAGCCTAGGTTGCAAGTAAAGAATAAGCAAGAGATACGACACAAACAAACCTAGGTAACCACAACTCAAGTGAATTGAATATATGAGATGTTGGTTATTGAAATTGTGCAAGTGAAAGCGCAACATGAATAGAAAATGGCATAATCAATAATAACTAATTCTGTGATGAAAAGAAAACTCCTTATTCATCTTGACACATAATGCAATAGTCACAAGATACATGTACTTATTGCAAAAAGTGATAAGCTTGACAAGAATCAAGTTAAGTCACTCAAACAAATGCAACGCATTAAAAACAAACAAGTGCCTTGTAATGTGCTTGTATTGATTTTAAAACCATGATGAACAAGTAATTCAACTCAACTCACTAAAGGAAAAGTGCACAATTTATGATTAAGATGCCAAACAAGGATATAGTTTAGTGCATCTGGTAGCTACAACATATGAATCAAACTCACGATTCTTTTAGGCAATCAAACAAAGACTTAATGCTCAGTGCACATATTCATCAAAATAATGAAGCCAAGATTCAAGTAAGAAGTAACCCAATCAACATCAAACAAACACTTGCAACTTATTCAATTAACAAATAACTAAACCAAACCATATATAATTACTAAAATGAAAAAGAGATGCAATAAAGACTATGTAAAACAAGTAGAAAAAACATGAAAAAGGCAAGAGAAGAGAGGGATGGAGGGGTTGAAGTGCGTTAGGGCTTGGTTAAAAGAGCAATGAAAAGCATGCCCAAAACAGCACTTTTGCGTACGCACAGACATGTGTGCGCACGCACACTAGGCGAAACAGGAGAAGTGAGCGGATGCACAAGGGTGTGCAAATGCTCTGGACAGAAAGGGAATTAAGAAGTGTGCATACGCACAAAGGGGTGCGTGCGCACAGAACACTCTTTTTTTTAAGGGAAAAGGATCATGTGTGCATGTGCACACAGGTCCGTGCACACGCACAAAAACAAAAAGTGGTAGGGGTTCATACGCACAGGGCATGCCAGCGCTCCCAACAGAGGGAGTGTAATTGAGTGTGCATATGCACGGATGGGTGCGTACACATGCAATGCGCGAAGAATGATTAGTGTGTGTACGCACAGTGGCATGCGCATGCACAAAGCGCAAGACACAGGGGAATGCGCGCGCACAAGGCGTGCGAGCGCTCCTAGCAGAGGGCATAAAGGCTGGTGTGTGTACGCACAGGCGGGTATGCACGCACAAGATGCGGATTTTAGTGATTGTGGGTGTACGCACAGTGGTGTGCGCACGCACAGCGCCCTGTTTTTCCAAAAATTTTTCTTCAAATTCCAAGAAACTAAGCCTTAGCTCAACAAATGCTCAACCTCAAAACATTCAAAAATCCATAAGTTCATGATCCATACAGAAATTAACCTAAAAAATCTCAAAATTAAACTAAATCTAAGCTAACTAAAATAAGCAAAATGCAATAAACTCAAATTATAAACAAAAAGAGAAGGTAAGAACAATGTACCATGGTGGGGTGTCCCCCACCTAGCACTTTGGGTTATTGTCCTTAAGTTGGACTTATCGAGAGCTCTAATCAAGGATACTTGTGCTTGTATTCATCTTGGAGCTTCCAACAATGATTGAATCTCCAAAATTCTCAATTGATTGCACCAAGCTTTGATGGAGTTTGCAACAAGCTATGAGCTCCCAAAATTAACCTTCTACACAAACAAAATCAAGAAAACAAACAAAAATTAAGATATTCATATACTAACATATTCACAATAGCCAATAATATAACACCATTGTAACTCCTTGGCAACGGTGCAAAAAATTTGATGGGAAAATTATTGCCAGTTTAGAATTAATCAAAACAAGAATCACTTCGTTAATAGCATAGTCCAAACCAACAATGAACTCTCACAATCAAATTTTAATTCCAAAGATGTCACAATCAATACAAAATAACCGGGAGTTTTAAGTCCCGGATCGTCTTCCATAGGAGTTGCAATTGAGTGCTCAATTATTGGCTATGGAGGATTTGAGAATTTTGGGATAGCAACAAACAAGAAATGTAAATAGCAAGAAAAATAAACAAGCATGCAAGGAAATAAATGAAAGTAATTAAAGCAATAAAAAGGGAAATAAATGGCAAAAAGAGCTCTTGGCAAGAATTAGGGAATTAAGGATTCCTATCCTAGTTATGGACCACAAACATGGTAATTGTGTAGAATTAATCCCAATTAGTCAATTCTAACATCGAGAATTAGTCAAAAGGGCATAACTGATCTCAATCCACAAGTCCTAGCCAACTCTATTAATGGAAGGCTTAGAGTTAGTGGAAACCAAATCAACTAACAATCCTCACACAATGTAGAATGGACATCCACCACTCAAGTTCACCTAATTACCCAATTTTCCAACCAAGAGTGTAAAAAACTAGGCAAAAATCCAACTAAGCATTTTATCAAACACTTGGAAGGTATAAAAGAGAAGCATGGTAAAATAACAAGAGATAATAAAATCTAGAACTACCAATTGTAAGAAAATAATAATAACAACTCAATTAAATAACAATAAACATAAAAACATCAATTTGCATTAAATGAAAATTAAAATAACAAGAATGTTCATCAACATAAAAAGTAACCAAAATGAGAAATTAACAAGATAACCTAAGAAAATTAAGGCAATAGAACAAAGAAAGCTAAAAGAAACTAGATGAAAAGAAGAATTAAAAGGAGAAATTAAAGAGAAATTAAACTAATAACCCTAATTTCTAGAGAGAAGGGGGAGCTTCTCTCTCTAGAATGGCCTACTACATGATACTAATTGCTCCCTCTTTGACATGGAGTGATGCCCCTTTGATATAGCACTCAATCAGCTTCAGAAAGTCCAAAACTGGGCTCTGGAGGCCCAGAAATCGCCCCAATGTTTTCCTTTAAGTGAGTCACGTGACTTGCTGATTTTTTTCTTGTGCGTACGCACAGAAGGTTTTGCGTACGCACACTTCAGTGTGTGCTTCTCCTTTGTTTTCTTCATATTTTCTCCCAATTGCATGCTTTTCTTCCCCTCTTATCAAGCCATTCCTGCCTATTATACCTAAAATCACTCATCAAAAACATCAAGGCATCGAATGGGATGAAAGTGGGATAAAATTGACTAAATTAAGCACAAAATAGCATGTTTTCCTGATTAAGCTCAATTTAGGGAGAGAATACAAAAGTATGTTATTTGGATGAATAAATGTGGGTTTATATGATGAAATCCACTCAAATCAATCTAAAATTTATCATCAAATATGGATTCATCAGTCACAATGCAAACCCAATAAAAACCGAGAGTATTTAAACCTCGGGTCATTTCTCAAAGAAATTGTAGGGAAGTGTACTTATTATTGGTTGTGGGAAAGTATTTTTGGGGTTTTTGAATGATGAATAAGGAATGTAAATAACGAGAAAATAAACTAACAACTAAGAAAAGTCCTAGCGAGGGTTGAGAATTGGAATTCCTATCCTCATTATCAACGTTAATTGTGATGGTAATTGCCTTTTGCTCTCACTTAGTGAACCTCTAACAATTGAAGGAAAGTCAAGTGAGCAAAATCAACTTAAGTCCACAAGTTCTAATCAAAGACTAGATTTAGTGAAGCTTAAGCCAACTAGCGATTTTCAATCACCAATCAACAAGAGACTTTGTCAATTCAAGAGTCTCTAAATTACTCAATCCAAGCCAAGAACACAAAAATCTATTTTAAAATCCAACCAAGTATTTTATCAAACACTTGGAAGCCACAAAATAAAAACATAGAAAATTAATAAGGAATAGTAAAATCTAAGACTAACAACTGCAAGAAAACACTAACAACAAATTAAAGAAAGCAGTAATAAATATAAAATACCTCAAAATGCATTAAAAAGAAATTGGAATCAACAAGGAGTCATGAACAATAAAGCAACAAGGTAAAGGCAACAACATATAAAACTAAGAAAGCAAAGAGGTAATAACAAGGAATTAAAAGAAGAACTTAAATCAAGATAAGAAGTAGAATCTAAACCTAGATGGAACTGAAAATAAAAGAAGAAACCCTAAACCTAGAGAGCTCGCCTCTCTCTCTAAAATCTACATCATCTAAAACTAAAGTGTGTGTGAATGGAATGGTTGGAATCCCCTTCCAGCTATACTCCCCAGCTTCTTGTCTTCATTTTCGTGCTTGAAACTGGGCCAAAAATAGCCCAGAAATCCCCCAGCATATTCCCTTTATTGAGGCACATGCCGCTTGTCACGCGTACGCGTTATTTACGTGCACGCGTCGCTTTGATAATGCACTGTCTACGCATACGCGTCAGTCACGCGTACGCGTCAGTGGACGCTGTACTTGGTCACGCGCATGCTTCAGCCATGCGTACGCATCGACACCAGCTTCTCAAATCTTTAATTCTTTGTGTTCCTTCCACTTTTGCATGCTTCCTTTCCATCCTCTAAGCCATTCCTGCCCTATAAACTTTGAAATCACTTAAGAAATACATCACAACATCGAATGGTAATATGAGAAGATTAAAAATTAGTAATTTAAAGGCATAGGAAGCATTTTTTTTCAATCAAAGCACAAAATTCGGAAGGGAACTTAAAGACATGTAATTTATATGGATAAGTGTGAGTAAAATTGACAAAATTCACTCAATTCGATCCAAAATAAGTCATAAAAAAGTGGTTCATCAAATCTCCCCACAGTTAAATATTAGCATGTCCTCATGCTAAACTCAAGGGAACCAAAAGAGTGAAGGGAAAATGGTAGGACTTATGCAATACGACCTATCTATATGAATGCAACTACATGCTAAATGCTTCTACCTACTTGGTTAAAAGTAAATCAACCTCCAAGAATATGTGAACAAGTAGGGCTAACATAGTATAATTATTAAAGAATTACACTAATTTAAATATAAAAATGAAGTACCAATAGACTTGCAAGAAGAAAGCTCATGAAAGCCGGGAACAAGGAATTGAGCATCAAACCCTCACCGGAAGTGTATCTGCTCTAATCGCTCAAGTGTTTAAGGGTCGGTTCTCTCAATTCTCTTCCAATCTTGTTTTCTAAGGCTTTCTCTTCTTCTACCAATCAACAAAAATTTAATGCATGAATACAAATATCAAGAGGTCTTTTCATGGGTTGTAATGGGGTTAAGGCCAAGGTAGAAATGTTTTTGTTTAAGTGGACTAAAATCTGAATCTTTGATTAACCTAAACTTCCCACCTAACCTAAGACAATCCATATAATCAAAATACAATACCTAACTACCCATTAACTATGTTTTCCACATATTCATGCATCCCAAATTTGAGTACAATACATATGCATTACAACCACCATTTACTTTGGGGTATTTTCTCCCCTTTTTATTGTTTTTTTTCTCTTTTTTATTTTTCTTTTATTTTTCTTTCTTTTTTTTCAGTTTTCTTTTTATTCTTTTTATATATGTAGTGGTTAATATACATATATGAGAAATCAATGCATATGATTAAAGTATTGAATGCAAGAATATGTGCTCAACTATCTTTTTCATATTTTCACAAAAATATACAATACCCAATTTCCAAACCAGATGTTCCCATATCCAATTTCTCCACACTTAAATCATGCACTCTCTCACTAGTCTAAGCTAACCAAGGATTCAAATTAAAGACATTTATTATTTTTTGCTTAGAGTTAGTGATGTGCTAAAATAAAGAATAAATGGGGTTAAATAGGCTCAATATTGGTTTGCAAAGGATGATGAAAGGGTATGGCCATATGGGCATGTAAGATTAGTGAAACAAAGGCCTCAATCACATAAATGAATTCATACATCAAACAATAAAAATATAGAATCAAGCAAGACAAATATAACAATTTTAGAGAGAATAACACACAGCAAAACAAAATATTGGTTAATAAGACGCAACCAATCAATAGGCTCAAAATCTCACTGGGTTTGTGTGTTCTAGCTCTAAAACCATGTTCCAACATAAATTTCTTCGACCAAGTTCAAAAATTTTAATTCAAATTAGTGAAATGCCCTAAAATAGTTTCTTGAAAAAGAAATTATCACTTCAACCAAGTAGTGGTAAAATATGCACAAACTCTAACTATAATGCAATCTATCATGAAAATGACTAACTACAAAAGGTAATTTATACTAACTAACAAAGAAAATTAAGATTTGGTATTGGAAAAAGGAAGTAGTTACCCACGGAAGTCGGTCTCGACCTCCCCACGCTTAAAGATTGCACCGTCCTCGGTGCATGCAAAGATGAGCAAGGTGGATTAGGGTGGGTTGCTACAACTGATGAGCTTCTTCAAAAGATTGTGTAGAGAAACTTTTTTGTTGCCCCATTTGGAAGCTTTTTCTTTCCCTTCTCGGTGGCCAGCCTGAAAGGGGAGAAAAGACGGAAGAGAAACAAGTCACGAGGTACCAAAACAATGCAAGAAATGTTAAACAGTTGAGTAAAAAAATTCAACACCAATGAAAAGATAGTAAACTTAGAAAAGAAAATAAGAACATGCACAAAGTTAAAATGCAATGAATGAAAGGATGCGAATGCAATAGACAAAAGAAATGAAAGGGGATAGAGATGAGAAGTGAAACTTTGAAAAGAGGGAGAAGAAGAAAGTAAGAAAGGAAGAAGAAATAAGAAGAAAAGAGAGAAGAAAGAAGAAGAAAGGAGAAGAAACAGGGCAGAAATGGGGGAGCAGAGGTCGTGAAGTCGACGTGCGCGCGTGAAAACAAAAAAAGGCAGGTGACGCGTACGTGTCCATCACGCTTACGCATGAAATGAATAAAAAGATACCGACGCGTACACGTGAGAAGCAAAAAAGAGAAGGTGACGTGTACGCGTCAGTCACGCACACGCGCGGAGGCTTTTCGTGCTTGATGCCCGAAACCTGCATAGTTCCATCACAACTCTCTGGTTTTTGTACCATGCGGCAGCATCAAAATTTTGGACGTTGACGTGCACGCGTCGGCCACGCCTACGCTTGACAGCCTTCTTTTTTTTCCAAAAGCTTATTGAGAAACTAAAAAGCTACCAAAACAATGCCAAATATTATTAAACAAGCTAAATCACAACTTAAACTAAATAAACCTAACTAAAAATGAAAATTTGAGTTATTATTAATACGAACAAAAGGGAAAATGGGAAGAATTTACTATGGTGGGGTGTCTCCCACTAGCACTTTTATTTATTGTTCGTAAGTTGGACATTTTGGTGAGCTCCTTGTCATGGTGGCTTGTGCTTGTACTCATCCTTGAACTCCCACCAATGCTTGGACTTCCAATAAGCGCCAAAATTCAAATTTAATAGCTCCAAGCTTTGATGAAGTTCCACACAAGCTAAGGGCTCCCAAAGTTGATCCTCTTGTATGCCGGGATCCCAGACCTTGTTCTTACACCCATCTTCAAGTTGATCATTACAATTCCAATCGGGTGACAAGCTCTTAGAATTCTCCTTTAAGCACCAAACTATCCTCATAGACTTAAGCATTTGAGCACCACACCAACCCATGCACTTAGACTTCGATGACTCAACCATAATGAACCTTGAATTATGGTGCCAACCACTAACCAACTTCTTCTTGCTTTCCATTCCACAAAGAGCTCTAAGTTGACCATCCGTTTCAAGTAAACCATATTCAAGCAAGAAGTTAAAGTTTAAGGAGAAGAGATTTACCCACTTGAATGAAAGATTGGGTGGTGATGTAGGCTTCACTCCCTTTGACTCCTCTTTGATGATCTCCACCTCTAGACAAGCTTCTTCAACTTCAACCTCTTCCACTTGGTAGCTTTCTTCCAATTCAATCTCTTCTTCGTCACTTACCAAGGGTCTTAGAGGTTGTGCACCTTCTTCCTTAACCTCTTTTTCAAGTCCAATGGGGGAGGATTCAATTGTAGATAGAAATTCATTAATTATTGAATCTATCTCTTGATCAACCTCGTCAAAGTCTTCCACCATGATATGCTTTGGAGGTTGTACACTCTCCTCAACATCAAATTCAAACTTCTTGGAAAGAGGCTTTATGAATTGAGATTTCCCTGGAGGTTCCACATCTCCTAAGTCTTCAACCACTTCTTTCGCTTCAACCATTACGACTTCCTCCACTTGCTCTAGTACAAAGTCCCATTCCTTGGTTTCCACCGGAGTCTCTAATCTCTATCTCATGCTCCGTTCTTCATTAGATTCTCCACATGGAGCCATGGGAGTTCCTTGAGTATCCAAATATATGGAGGGTAAATTATTTACTACCTCGATCAAGGTAGCCATGAATTCCAGTGTCGTCCTTTGCATCTCTCTTTGCCCTTGAAGAATAAGACTAAGGGTGTCATCCATTGGAGATTGGAGTAGATATGAGAGTTCATTGTTTGGGAGGAAGGGTTCATGACCAGAAGGTGATTCATCTTGATAAGGATATAGAGATGGTGTATATTGAGGTGGTTCTTGGGAGTATGGGTATTGGAATTGTTGTGGTTCTAAGTATGGCTCATATAGTGGTTGGTATGGTGGATAAAGATTAGGATCATATGAAGGTGTTTGGTGGTATGAGCTTGAGAGTATAGTTGAGAGCTATGTTGTGGAGGAGGTTCATAGCCATATGGTGGAAGTTGTTGATAATCACAAAGAGGTCCACTGGTGCACGAATCCCTACACTTTTGTATAGCTGTACCAGCAATGTATTCATGTATATATATGTATGCATGTTTGTACATACGTATTTTGAAAAACATTTCCAGATTTTTGTAGAAAATGTCTATGAGGATTTTCAGGTAAAGCATTCTAATTATTATATTTATATATAGAAGTCGTCATAATCTCCTCACTATCAGAGTGACGTAGCGGAAAGTGTGATATTCTAGTAGTAAGGGGTGTTATCACTGCAAATAAGTTAAAAAACTCTTTATTTTTCATTTAAATATTAATCTTAGTCTGACTACATGAAAGTGACCAAAGTTATAAATTTAAATAAACACATTTCCTACAAATTTATTTAGTACATCAGCGCTACTGAATCTCATATTCTAAAACATTGTCTTGTTGCATATCGGATTCTTCCAGCAACGACCTCTTGTATTGAAATAGAGGTGGTGGTGGATCAACACTCAATGCTTTGTCCATTATTATCATTACCTCCACCAATGAAGGCCTTCGACGTTCATCGCTTTGTGGGCATCAGAATACAATTCTTAAATCGCACTCAATCATATTGGCAATATTCCTTTCTATCCATTCTTTATATGACCTCTCACAAAGATTTTTGTGATCCCTACATCTGGTCAAAAAGTTTAGGGCTATAATGAGCGAAAATTAAAGCTCACGGATATCAGAAAGTGTACCGGATAATTCAAGTAATACCACAGTGAGTTGATATCATTCCTACAAGTTTATTTGATTCTGTTTTGTACTTTTAGAATCTCTCCTTTTTATTTTGAAAAACCTTCAATATGATGTATGTAAATGTGTATTTTTCAACTTGCCTATAGAGGCAATGATGTATCTTTGGGAGAGATAGGAAATATTGTTAAACCGATTTTAATTCTGTACCCTAGTCGGGCTAAACTTCACAGGTCACGACTAGGCTAGTTTACTTATGGTTATGTCTATATATATTGTCCTTGTCTTATTCTTTCTTAATGTCTTAATTTCTTATTGCTTTCCGAGCGCGCTCTATCTTCCTGTTATTGTTATACAGACGTTATTCGTTCGTGATTTTATTCTACTCTTTTTTAGGGTTCTCGTTTAATAATTCTTTCAATTACGTGTATGTATATATACTTATTATTAATCCACCTTGATTCGTGCCACCGTAATATCGTTGACTTATAACTCGAGCATAAAAATCTATATATTAGGGTGTTACATTATGATATCAGAGCAATTCTTCCTCGTGAGCCTGAGGGATGGACTGTTTATGCTTCAATGCATAATCTGAGTCTATGCATGTGCTAGTTAGGGTATCTAACTGATACGTCTAGCATGAAGTTCATGAGCATACCTTTGGTAATTGAAGCACTTAACTTGGGATATTGAGATTGGTCACCTTGGTATCACTTGCTTAGTGTAGACAGGACCCGAATGGCGTCTCATGGCTGGACATGAGCGAGGTACTCGAAATGGGAATCTTGGTTGTGGGATATACGAGATTGGTGTGTTGGTTTTGGATTATTGAGTGAAATACTTGGAGTCGAATAGTTAAAAATGATTTGTTTAATTAGGCATGAATTGATTGGATCTTGATGATTGAAAAGAGAGAAGACTTATAAATGGCATTGGTATATTTTGAATTTGAGCAATTATGTAGGAATAGGATAATGACTATTGTTAGAAAACCGATGTTATAAGTTTAAATGATTAGATAATGTGAGTGTTGAGGTTAAGGATTTTTAAGAGATTGTGATGGAGTCTTTGGGTGAGCATAAGCATTATTTAGGTCAGGTCGAGAAAGCTTAAAAGTGAGCCTAGGTTTTGTGATATGATAAAGGAATATGACGTGAATGCATGATTAGATTCTTGGTGGTTAATAATCAGAGTTGCGCTATGGAAGCACGGTGATTTTGGTGGCTTTAGAGTTGTAGTGACGTGGGAAAGGAGTCGTGGGGTATGAAATTGTTTCGAGGATTGACGAAGGATCGAAGAATGGAGGATGTGAGTGAGTGGTTTAGGTTATAGTAGACTGACTTAGACTAAAGTATTAGGAAATTGATTAGTGTTTGAGATAGTTGAGAAGAATCAGAGATTGATTTGATTTAGATGGAACCCATAAAGTATAAGGAAATTTATAGTCATGAGAGAGAGTTAGACAAAGCTAAGTGTAACACCTTAACTTTTAGCACCTCATGATCGTACCAAAAGTAAGGTGTTACTAACCTAATTCCTTTTATTATCTATTTAATATTGAGCCTTTACGCATAAATCTATCGATGGTTTTACTAAATCTACAACTTTTTCAACAAGTACAAACAACACATATTCACATACTTAATATTAATAATACGTTGTAGTGTTATATACAAAAGTAATTACAGAACCTACCCCTCTGAATAAAACTCTAACTAACAAGGCAAGGGAGAAATAAATTCTAACAACTCAACTCGTAAATATATTCGTCTGTGCTCCCGCAGCTTCGCAATAAGCCTTCGCACCTGTAGCTGAAAGGGGTGGAGATAGGGGGGTAAGAATTGGGGAGTTCTTAGTAGGATCGGGAGTAAGAGTTAAGTTCATTCTATATATACTTGGTCAGCAATAACAGTCAACAAGGTACCATCTAGTTCAACAATTAAAGAACACAGAACTCAAACAGTCATTTAGCACACCCATAATCACAGAAAATTACACTCACAAACAAATATGCGCAAACAAGTGTGATGCATGTCTATCCCAAGTGCCGGTAATGAGCTCATCTGTCGGTTTCGACCCGCTCCTGACGTAACTCAGCAACCTTTGTCTGAGTTTGGTTTCCAGTGTCATAACCTCTGTAAGCAACCTCTGTCTTACAGGTGCGACTCTCTTGAGCCGATTTATGCAAACATAACCACTGTAAGCAACCTCTATCTTACAGGTGAGGCTCTCTCTAGCCAATGTATGTAGCGATAACCTCTGTAATCAACCTCTATCTTACAGGTGCGACCATCCCCTGGATTGGCCGATGTATCTCTGGAAAGCAAATCTCGGTGGACTCACCACCATATATCTGCTCGTTTTAAGAGGTAAACAATCATCTCTGCTTATCTCCTTTTCTTTTCGTTCTTTCGTTCTTTTAAAACCAAAATCAGCTCTCTGTGACATTCTCCAAAACCTTTTAAAACAATTTCACTTAAACTAATTCTTCTTTCAAAAGACAAAGAGAAACTATTTATTAGTTAAACCCGTCAGTAAGGCCTCTAGACTTTAGGGGAGCGTCAACCAATCTCATTCTCTTAAGTTCATTATAAATCCTTAACAATAATTGTTTTCTTAAACTGAATTTAATCAAATAAAGTTTCTAAATGAAATCAAAATCAAATCATACAAATTATAAGTTTCGAACCAATTTCAAAGCCAAAACCAATCCCAATTTCATCCTTAAGACTAATTCTTTAACTTTTTCCAAGGCATCGTAAAACGAAACCATTCAATCGAAATTTAATTACTTTTAAAGTTCACTAAAACTCCTCTGAATGAAATTTTTAATTCAAATTCAAAAGATAAGCCCTTTTTATATTTAAATCAACCTTAAAACATAATACTTCTCTTAAATAATTTAAAATTGTAAAATAATTCTTTTCTAAATAAATCAAACTCAAAACATATACTTTTCTTAAATGAATTAAACTCGAAACATAACTATTTTCTTAATAAATCAAATAATATAATTTCTCAAATCCAATCTTTTTCTAAATAACATTTCAAACAAAGTCTTAAATTTTATAACAAAACTTCGGCAGCATCTCCCCTAAAACTTGCACTTTGCCACCCTTATCGGGTCCCATCCAAACTATTTCTCAAACTCTTTTAAATCATTTTCAATAAATCAAAACCATAATATCAAAACTTTTATAAAATCAAAACAATTAAAAATCAAACCGCCTCCAAAATCAAACCATTTTTATATCTCAAATCATGTCATCAATTCATCAATTCATTTCTTATTAAATCTCAATGTCATCATCAAATTTTACCAATTTCACTTGATCACTAACAACATTTCAGCCCCGAATTCATCAAAATAATTCAGTTCTTGGCTGCATTTAAACCGACCATACCCCCAAATTAATCACAAATATCAATATATCACAAAAATTCAACATAAATTTTGTCAAATTCAATCAACAATCAATCACAACATCAATTCACTTATCCAATACCAATTTAACCGATGATAAATTACCAAAACTACCTTCGTATGAAATCAAAATACTCGAGGCTACGGAGAAGCTTTCTGAGTGAGCTGCCGAAGAAGAAAATGCCAGAAATTGTTTGTGCTTCCTAGAACTCCAGTTGGTCGAACTCAAGAGGAAGGGGAGCTACGTCACCGTCAGCTTTCACTGAATAAAAGTAACGCCAACGTGTAGAGAAGGAAGATACAAACACTTTTATCGGATTAGATTTTTTAATGAAGTTACGAATCTCAAGAAATCGAAAACGAAAGTTCTTGGTGGGGTCACGGTTCTCTCATGCAAGCTTCGGTCTCTCTCTCTCACGCTCAGTTCCTTTCTTTTCTTTCTTAATTTCATTTGGTGGAATGAATAAATGGAGCTT
>NC_029792.2:76690987-76691331 GCF_000816755.2 Arachis ipaensis
ATTATTATTATAATTTTTTTTATTTTTTTATAATATCTCATTATAATAAAAATTATTTAAAATTTTAATGGATTTTAAATTCAAAGTATTATAAAATTTAATTTAATTACCTTTTGTAAAAAATAATTTTTTTAAAATAAAATTCTCAATAAATATAATAAATTGTAAATCATTCATTATTTAATTTTTAAAAAGTCAGTTTATTATATTCTACCCACCTTATAAAAATTTTTGCCCTAAAAAATTGATACAAGATGAAAAAAGTTCAAACTAACTTTACTTTTGAACACATTAGAAAAAAAAAGCAAAATATTTTGGCATATATAAGACATAACATATAAGGA
>NC_029792.2:76691337-76713563 GCF_000816755.2 Arachis ipaensis
ATTCTTATGGTAAAAAAAATATAGGGAAAAAGTCTGGTGCAAAGCGGAAGATACAAGATAGGCTTGACGCAGAAAGGTTACTGATAAACCACTATTTTATGATATATTTTGGACTGAATTGAGTGGATTTTTTCAACTATTCTCACACTTATTCAAGTAAATTGCATGTTTTTACGTTTCCTTCCTAATTTTGTTCTATAATTGAAAACATGCTTCCTAGGCCTTTAAATCACTAATTTTTAATTTTCTGTTATTATCATTCGATGCTGTGATATGTCCATTAATAGAGAATGAAGAGGAAGCATGCTAAAGTAGAAAGAACATAAGAATTTGAAGATTTGAGAAGCTGGAAGCGACGCGCGCGTATGGCTGAAGCGTACGCGTGATCTAGCCAGTTTTCCAGTGACGCGTACGCGTGACTGATGCTTACGCATGACCAAGAGCATCAACCACTGACGCTTACGTGTGACTGATGCGTACGCGTGACCTTGTGCAGAACCCACCGATGCGTACGCGTGGCTGACGCGTACGCGTGACGAGCGTCACGTGCTGCAATTAATAGAATTTGCTGGGGGCGAATTCTAGGCTGATTTTTGGCCCAGTTTCAAACCCGAGAGCGCAAACTAGAGGCTGGGATGGAGTTGAGGCGAGAGACACTTTTCACTTTAGCTTTTTTTTAGATTTGAATTCTAGTGAGAGAAACTCCTACTTTTCTTTAGGGTTTTTGGGTTTTCTTAGTTTACTTCCACTTGGATTCTGAGAAAAGCTGTGGTTACCTTCATTTGGAGTCATTTTTCTTATAGTTTTCTTCTCTAATTCCTTTATTACTTTTTTCCATTTGATTATTTTGAATTCATGTTTGGACCTTGTTACCTTTGGAATTTGTTCATGCATTGAGAATTTTCATATCTATTGTTATTACTTGTTTTGCTCTTGTTGATTATTCTGTGTGGTAATTTTAATTGAGTTATTTTATCATTTTTTATCATGTCTTTTATCTTTGCTCACCAAGTGTTCGAGGAAATGTTATCCAATATCATGGAGTAGATTTTCTTGCTTGGTTGGGGTTGAGTGATCGGAGCCACTTGAATTGTCATATTCAAGTGTTGATTGGTAAATGAATATTTCTAATTAGCTTGAAACTCACCAACTCTAGTTCTTCTCTACGAAGTAAATAGGACTTGTGAGCTAAGGTTAATTATTTCACTTGACTTTCCTTCACTTGTTAGAGGATAACTAAGTGAAAGCAATGAGCTTTTACCATCACACTAGGGGAAGACAATAAGGATAGAATTTTTAATTCTCACCCCTAACCAAGGCTTTTTACATTGATTATTTTACAACTCCTGCTAATTATTTATTGCTATAATTTCTAGTTATTTATTTCTCTTGTTCTCAAGTTCGAAAAATCTCCAGAAAAATCCTAACCAATAAATTACATCTTATGTCAACTCCTAGGGAAATGACTCGGGATTCTACTCTCGGTTATTGAATTTAAATTGTGAAATACTTTTTAACTCTGATTAGCAGAAATCTCGTCGGTTAAGACTAGCGACTTTGATTTGGAAAAATATTTTTGGTAATCTTGACCGACATTTATCGGCTCGTCAAGTTTTGGTGCCGTTGCCAGGGAGTTGCATATGTGTGCTAAGTTATTGGTTGGTGTAAATATTTTCATATTTGAATAGTTGCATCTTTTATTTTTGTCTTTTTTGTTATTAGTAGTATTTATTAGTTAGTTTGCTTAATATATTTTGTTGCCATGAGCTCTATGTTTCTTTTATTGAATGACACGTTCATTACTAGATCCGAGCTTAGCCCCATTTGATCCTGAAATTGAAAAAACGATTTCACATATTAGGCGAGCTCGGCGTCGGTTAGCTTCTGAGGGTAGTGAAGGGGTTTCTCCCAATTCACCAATCTTACCTGAGGTTGAATCCGAAGCATCATTTGAGGAAGAAACAAACTCCTCTCCTACTAAATCTATTGACGTCTCTTCTATTGATTTAGGTACCGATACCATGGCCGCTCCTAGAAGAATTACTCTCAAGGAGGCGGGAGCTCCGAATTTTACTCTTCAACCATTTCAAGCGCACCATCCGAACTTGAATGCAGATTTTGAGCTAAAGACTTCATTGATCAATCTACTTCCTAAGTTCCATGGTCTACCCACTCAAGATCCTATCAAGCACCTCAGAGACTTTCGAATTGCTTGTTCAACTGCTAGGCAGTATGGTGTGGATGAGGTTGCTATCTGGTTATATGCCTTCCCATTTTCTCTTGAGGGAAAGGCAAAGGAGTGGTTCTACACCCAACTCGAGAATGTTGTCACTATCTAGGATTTGCTTAGAAGGAAATTTTTGGACAAGTTCTTTCCACCGGAGGTCACAGATAGATTAAGGAAGGAAATCTCTTACGTCATTCAAGGTGAATCAGAGACTCTCTATGAATATTGGTAATGTTTTAGGAAGCTCCTTGATTTGTGCCCCATCACATGATTGACGAGTTTGTTCTTATTAGTTACTTTTCCCAAGGCATGAAGCCTCAAGATAAGATCCTTTTGGATGCTTCGACTAATAGTTCTTTGACAAAGTACAAGATGGCGGCGGAAGCGTGGCAGCTTATCACCGATTTAGCCGAGTCTACTCAACATGCGAGGCACAGGAATAATCATCCCAAGGCTATTACGGAAGTCTCCTCTAGTACTGAGTCCGCTCTCACCAAGACTTTGGGGGAGATGACCAATATCCTCAAGCAACTCTAACTCAATCAACAACAACCTCCACCTCTTCCACCACAACAATGTCAACAGTTAGTCCCTCAGAGAGTATGTGGGATTTGTTCTTGCTATTCTCACTATACTGATGAATGCCCACAACTCCAAGAGGACAACACCTTGGTGGCTACCAATGTTTATTACAACCGTCCGAATCAAGGGTACTATCAAGAAGGCAATAACTATAATTAAGGTGGTAACTACAACCAAGGTTGGCAAGATAATTCCAACCAAGGATGGAGAGACAACTACAACCAAGGAGGAAGAGACAATGGCAGAAACCAAAGGTGGAATAATAATTACCAACAAAACCGGTATCAACAAAACCCTCCTTACCAACAACAAAACAAAGGCCAAAGATACCAACCACCTCACCAAAGGCAAGCTCAAGCACATTAACTCAACTAAGCACAAGTCCCCCAAATTACCTACCATCTTCTTCCTTCAACTAAGATAAAACACTCCGTTCTATTCTTCAAGGACAAAAAGAGCTTCAATCCTCACTTACCTTTAGCCTCATCGGTCTCACATCTACTCTTCAAGCTCTTATATCCCGTATGGAACCACCCTCTACCTCTAATACTCAACCTTCAAGCTCTAGTTCACTTCCCTCTCAATCTTTACCTAACCCCAAGGGTGGAATCAATGCTATCACTTTAAGGTCTGGCACTACATTACAAGAGAGGAGTTCCGAGGAGCCAAGCTCAAGACAAGCTACTCAAGATGAAGATGTTGTTGAGGTAGAAGATGTGGAAGACGAGGATGAGGTACAAGAGGTGGTTGAAGAAGAAGAAGTTTCTCAACCATGGGATGGAGTTGCTAGGGAAGAAAATGTTTTGCAGGAGGCTATTCCTATCCCTTTTCCACACCTAGCTAGGAGGACTAAAAAGCAAGTGGAGCTAGATCCCAAGATGGTGGATATCTTCAAGAAGGTTGAGGTAACTATTCCCCTTTTTGATGCTATTCGTCAAGTTCCTAAGTATGCTAAGTTTATAAAGGATTTGTGCATGAATAAGGAGAAGATTCATGATTTAGAAACTATTCCTTTGGATAGCTCGATTTCTGCTTTGATGGGTGCTATACCGGAGAAATGTGGTGATCTCGGTCCTTGTATGGTTACTTGCACTATAGGTGGTATACAATTTGTTGATTGCATGTGTGACCTAGGTGCTTTTGTTAGCATTATGCCTTTATCTGTATATGATGCATTGAAGCTTCCACCATTCAAAAAGGTCGGCAGCTCATTTTGTTTTGGCGGATAAAAGCATAATTTCTGTGGTTGGCATTGCGGAAGACGTCTTGATGAGCATTAAGGGGCTAATTTTTCCTATTTATTTCTACATTCTTGAGATGTCCCCTAATGACTCAGGAAGACCATCATCTATCTTGCTTGGGAGGCCATTCTTGACGACCTCTCAGTTTAAATTGGATGATTTTTCGGGTACCTATTCCTTTCAGTGTGATATTATTGATGAAATTGTGGCCGAAGTCAACCAGGATATAGTTGCTGAGAAGAACATGATTCAAGGTGCAAGTGTGGAGAAACTCCCTGAATATGATGAAGACGCCTTGCCATCTCCGATGCTACCAGATAATCAAGTGCCAAGCCATGAGCTGAACATGGAATTGAAACCCCTTCTACCCCATCTCAAGTATGCTTATCTTGAAGATAATCAAAAGCTCCTGGTGATCATTGCAAAGGAGCTTACTTCCCAACAAGAGGAGCGATTACTTGATGTACTGAGAAGAAACAAGAAAGCTATTGGGGGGAGTTTGGCGGACATAGTAGGTATAAGCCCTCAAGTTTGTGAGCACCGCATTTTTCTAGAGGAGGGAGCCAAGCCTATTCGTCAACCTCAAAGGCGGTTGAACCCCACAATTCTAGAAGTTATGAAGAAAGAAGTGACTCGACTACTTGAGGCCGACATTATCTATCCAATCTCGGATAGTGAATAGGTTTTCCCAGTACAAGTGGTTCCGAAGTAGTCCGGTGTCACCATAGTCAAGAATGAGAATGGGGAATCATGGCTACAAGGGTGCAGGATTCACGGTGAGTTTGCATCGACTACAGGTGCTTGAACTTGGCCACTCGCAAGGATTACTATCCACTGCCATTCATCTAATAATGCTTGATCGCCTATCAAGTAAATCACATTATTGCTTTTTAGATGGCTATACTGGTTATTTTCAGATATTGCTCCAGAAGACCAAGAGAAAACTACTTTTATATGCCCCTTTGGAACGTATGCATATAAAAGAATGCCTTTTGGTTTATGTAATGCACCGGCTACGTTTCAAAGGTGCATGATGAGTATCTTTTCGGATCTTCTTGAGCATTGCATGGAAGTGTTTATGGATATTTTAGTGTCTATGGTGATTCTTTTGACCTTTGTTTGGATAATCTTGTTAGAATATTAGAAAGATGTGCTAGTTCAAACCTTGTGCTTAATTTTGAAAAATGTCACTTTATGGTAAAGCAAGGTATTGTTCTGGGTCATGTTGTTTCTAATACTGGTATATCTGTTGATCCTGCAAAGGTTGATGTTATTTCTGGTTTACCTTACCCCTCTTCTGTGAGGAAAGTCCGTTTTTTTCTTGGTCATGCAGGTTTCTACCGGTGTTTTATCAAGGACTTCAGTAAGGTTTCACTACCCCTTTTCCGTCTGCTACAAAAAGACGTAGAGTTTGACTTGAGTGAAGACTGCATGGAAGCATTTGACAAGATGAAGATTGCCTTAAACCAAGCTCCTATTGTGAGAGAGCCTAACAAGAGTAGGCCGTTCGAGATAATGTGCGACGCATCTAACTATACGGTAGGAGCAGTGCTGGCTCAGCGCGAAGGTAAGGATCCCTTTATTATAGCTTATGCTTCTAAAACTTTAGATGGTGCCCAGTCTAACTATACTACCACTGAAAAGGAACTTTTAGCAATTGTTTTTACCTTGGATAAATTCTGGGCTTATTTACTTGGAACCAAAGTGGTAGTATATTCAGACCATGCGTCTTTGAAATACTTACTAGCTAAGAAAGAGTCAAAACCAAGGTGAATCCGTTGGATATTACTATTGCAAGAGTTTGATTTAGAAATCAAAGATAGGAGTGGTTCCCAAAATTTAGTGGCAGACCAGTTGAGTCACCTAGAGCATATAAAAAGTGACTCCACTCCTATCAATGATGCATTCCCACTTGATAGCTTGCAGGCAATATCTGAGGTGGTTCCTTGGTATGCACCCATAGCTAATTATTTGGTTTGTCGCACCTTTCCTTCAACTTTTTCTAAACATCAAAAGGACAAGCTCAAGAGCGAGTCCAAGTATTACATATGGGATGACCCATATTTGTGGAGATGTGGTGCTGACCAAATAATTAGAAGGTGTGTTCCACAATCCGAAATCCAGTCTATCTTAGAGGCGTGCCACTCTTCTGAGAGTGGTGGCCACTTTGGTCCTCAAAGAACTGGAAAAAAAATTTTTAGATTACGGATTTTGGTGGTCCACACTTTTTAAGGATGCTAATCTTTTCTGTAACTCTTGCCACCAATTCCAAAGGTTTGGAAACATATCCAAGAGGGATGAGATGCCTCAACAACTCATGTTGTTTTGTAAAATTTTTTATGTTTGGGGTATTGACTTCATGGGTCCATTTTCAAACTCGAATGGTTTCTTATATATTATGTTAGTTGTTGATTATGTTTCTAAATGGGTGGAAATAATTCCTACCCATACTGATGATGCTAACGTGGTTGTTTCTTTTGTGCGAAATAACATCATTTGCCACTTTGGATCACCACGAGCAATCGTGAGTGATCAAGGCTCTCATTTTTGCAACAAAAGAATGACAAA
Organism: Arachis ipaensis; assembly: GCF_000816755.2. Lineage (NCBI taxonomy): Eukaryota > Viridiplantae > Streptophyta > Magnoliopsida > Fabales > Fabaceae > Arachis > Arachis ipaensis. The sequence goes on from NC_029792.2 coordinate 76,697,956, forward strand.
TTTGATGAAGAAGCATGGCATTATTCACAAGGTGGCAAGGACTTATCACCCCCAAACAAATGGCTAGACCGAGGTGTCTAATAGAGAGATCAAGTGCATACTTGAGAAAATAGTTAAACCCCATAGGAGGGATTGGAGCTTTAGACTTGGAGATGCGCTATGGGCTTATCGGAGAGCTTACAAGACACCGATCCGCATGAGTCTGTTCCGCCTAGTCTACGGAGGCTTGTCACCTTCTGGTAGAGGTGGAATACAAGGCTTATCAGGCTGTGAAGGAATGTAACTCAGGATTGGGAGGAGTCGGAGTCGAAAGGAAACTGCAACTAGAAGAATTGGAGTGCATTCGGCTAGAAGCTTATGAAAACTCAAGGCTCTACAAAGAAAAGGTGAAGGCAGTACATGCCTATAACATCAAGAGAAGAGAGTTTAGAGCTGGGGATAAAGTCTTTCTCGATAACTCAAGGTTGAGATTAAAGCCAGACAAACTGAGATCAAGGTGGGATAGACTGTATGTAGTGGAGAAGGTTGAACCGTATGGAGTTGTCCACTTAAGTCACCCCTCAAGCCCTACCTTCTTCAAGGTCAATGGCCACTGTTTAAAGCTTTATCATGGTGAAAAAGTGAAGAACAACAAGGAGCTGGAGATCTTTCTCTTGAAGGACCCGGCCAAAGAAGTGGATTGAGCTTATAGACCGTCCAACTAAAGGACGTTAAAGAAAAGTGCTAGGTGGGAGGCAACCTACTATGGTATGATCTTCCCTTTTTACAGTTCTATTTTATTTATTTGCTTGTCTTTGTTTCATTGGGTGTTTGTGCTAATTTTCAAATATGCATGTTCACCTTTGTTTTGATATTTTCATATATAAAAAAAAGAATCTCACGCGTAAGCGTCCCCCACGCGCACGCGTCATAGTGATGCTGGCGCTTTCTGGTACAAAAACGAGAGAGTTGTGCTAAAATTGTGTGGATGGGGTGCCTGGGCGTACAACCCACCCCACGCGTACGCCTCGCTGACACGTATGCGTCACCCAACAATTTCACCTACCCACGCATAAGCATCCCTGACGCGCACGTGTCGTATGCCATTACTGCAATCCCTAGTACAAAAACCAGAGAGTTGCGCTGGAACTGTGCCAGCTTCGTGCGTCTAGCACGAAATGTAGTCACGTGCACGCGTGACTGACGCTTACGCTCACTGTGTTTTCTGGTTACCCACGCTTATGCATGACCGACGCGCACGCGTCGCCCCTTAATGTTGCCTCTGGTACAAAAACCAGAGAGTTGTGATGGAATACTGCCAGTATTGTGTGTCTAGCACGAAAACCAGTCAAGCGTACGCGTGACCGACGCTCACGCATCACGTTCACTTCTGGGCCTTCCACGTGTATGCGTGGTTGACGCGCACGCATCACAACACGGATTTAACTTAATCGTCGCGCCGCCTAGCCCGTTCATTCTCCTCATTTCTTCTAAATTCCAATCCTTCTTCTTTCTTCTTCCTACTTTCTTATTTCTTCCTTCTTCCTTCCCATCTTCCACCATTACCGGCGGACCACCACCAGCGACCACCTCCGGCAGCCTCACCTTCTTTCTTTTTCTTTTCTCTTATCACCCTTCCCTTTTTCTTCTTACTTACATTCAATCCCCTCTTTTCATCTTTTTTTCAAGGTTTCTTTTCTTACTTCCTTCTACTCTTTAATTCTTCTTTTGTTTCTTGCATTCGAATATTTTAATTATTTTTAATTGCATATTATTTTTGTTATTTGTAATTTTCTTTTAATTCTTTTCTCTTCTTGCATTTTTGTTTTGGTGTTGGAATTTCATCTTGAATATTCTGTGAATTGGTAGATTATTGATGAGCGGATATTTTATACGCTTTTTGGCATCATTTTCATATAGTTTTTAGCATGTTTTGTTTAATTTTTATTAAGTTTTCATAGGTTTTAGTGTTAAATTCACATTTTTGGATTCTACTATAAGTTTTTGTGTTTTTGTGCAATTTCAGGTATTTTCTGGCTAAAATTGAGGAGCTAGAGCAAAAGTCTGATTCAGAGACAGAGAAAGCACTGCAAATACTGTCTGGATCTGACCTTCTTGCACTCGAAAGAGCTTTTCTGGAGCTACAGAAGTCGAAATGGAGCGTTCTCAGTGGCTATGAAAATCTGACTTCTAGAGCTTTCCAGCAATATATAATAGTTTATACTTTGTTTCAGAATAAAAGGCCCAAAACTGGCGTCCAACGCCAGCCTCCTGCCCCATTCCAGGCGTCCAGCGCCCAATGGAAGAGACCAGCGTCCAAACGCCCAAAGAGGACCCCCTAGCCAGCTTTCAACGCCCTAGAAGCCTTCGAGCACGTGGATCTCATCAAAACTCAGCCCAAACACTCACCAAGTGGGCCCCAGAAGTAGATTTTAGTACTAAAAAGTCTGTTTTACCCTTTATAGTCATTAGTTTAGTATTTAAAGTAGAAGATCACTCTTTGTTAGGGATCTTCGTCCATCCTTTACCATAATTTCGTTTTTCACATTGTATTTTCTATCGGTATGAATTTCTAAACCTCCTAGGTTGAGGAGAGGAGCCTTGTTGAGTTTTATGGATTAATAAAAGTATTACTGTTTCTCTTTAATCTATGTTTGATTCTATATTCTAAGATGTGTCTTCGTTCTTCATCAATATGAATGCGTTGAACTGGCATAAGGTTATCATATTCTACATGGGTTCAGAGTGCGTCTTTCATCAGACAATGATGAACCACCAGCTTGATTATACATCTCTTAAACGGCTAATTCACAACTTCGTTGGGGCTTCTCGAGACACCAGTTCAGCCGAGGTATGGGGAGATTAGGGTCACTGTGGTAGAGGCTAGAACCAAAGGCACATCATCCTCTGATCCGAAAGATTCAACCTTGTCTGTGGCGTTTTGAGTAGGATCACTAAGGAGAATGATTGTAGGAGCTTCACCCTCAATCAGAATGGATCCATACTAACCCTGGGGTTCAGATCTGGAGGAGTATTGGCGGCTGCTCAAACCAGCGTCAATCACATACAGCCTACCATAGAAGAAATCATTCTCAATTGAAGAAGACAGTAATACCAGAGTTAATCCAGAAGGACAAAGCATCTCCAATCCTTAACCACCTTCTTATCATAGTTTACACTACTTCTGAGTTTTGATTACCCTTTTTCTTTATTTACTTTTAAACAATCAAACTGCATTTAAACAAATCCAACAACTCTTCTATCTGCCTGACTAAGACTTACAAGATAACCATAGCTTGCTTCAAACCCCAATCCTTGTGGAATCGACCCTGAATCACTCAGGTATTACTTGGACGACCTAGTGTACTTGCTGGTTTAGTTGTACGAAGCGTGGGAATTCATGCACCAAGTTTTTGGCGCCATTGCTGGGGATTGTTCGGGTTTGGACAACTAACGGATTATCTTGTTCCCTAGATAAGGTATTATCTTTAATTTTGTTAGCTTTTCTTTTTATTTTCTTCTTCTTTATTTTCGAAAAAATAAAAAACTTTTTAAAATTTTTTTTCTTTTCGTTGTTTAATCTTTGTTCTTGGTTTGAGTCTTTTGTCCTTGTTCTTGTTGAGTTTTTCAAAAATTTTGAATATTTCTTTCTAAAAATTTTCAAAAATAGTTTCTTTGTTTAAATCTTGTGTTAATCTTTAAGTTTGGTGTCTTCTTGTATCTTTTCTTTTGATTTTCAAAAAAATGTGTTTTGGTTTCCAAAAATTTTAAGTTTGGTGTTCTTTGCATGTTCTTGTGTTCTTTAAATTCTGAATTTTGTTCTTGGTGTTCTTCTTAATCTTCAAAGTGTTCTTGTTTTTCTTTTTGTTTTGATCTTAAAATTTTTAAGTTTGGGGTCTCTTGGTGTTTTTCTTTGCAATTTTTGTGGTGATTTGGGATTGAATAGATTTGGGCTATGTCCCTTTGTTTGGGCCTACTTAGGCTTCTTTGTGGTGATTTGGCCAAACTCTTTGAGAAGAGGTTAGGAGACCTGTCCTGAGGAGGTCGGTCGCTTTGTCTTCAACCAGTTCGGGTCACATAGCTCGACCCAGGGTATGAACAGTGGCCCTGCTTGAGCTCGTTCTTTCCTTTGAGGTCGTGTCTTTTAGACTTTTGGCCCCTTTTGGGGAAGTCGAGCTCGAGAATTTTTACCTTTAGTCGATCTCTTTGTAGAACTCCTCTTGTGGCTTTTTTGAACGCGAAGCGTTTCTTTCCTCTTTAGTTGTGGCGCGCATTTTGCTTTTTCTTGGAAACGTGCGAGGGTTTTTAAAAGCTCATAAATATCCCTTCGCTGTTTCCTTTTTTCCTCTTTGCTACTTCATTTTTGAAAATTTCAAAGTGTCATTTGGCAGTTTCTTTCTCTAATTCCTCTTCGTCTTCTTTGCTTTATCGTTTGCAAGGCGTTTTTGTTCCTTTTGGTATCTTCTCGTTTACACGCCCCCAAGCTTTTCATATCCTTTGCTCGAGAGCGTTTTGTTGGCGCAGATTTGGTTGCTTGCTTCTTCCTGATCGTTCTCTTGCGCTTGCTTCTTCTTCCTCCACAGGTATTTTCTTCCCCTTTTACATTTTTGATAGTCGCCTTCTTGTATGTCTTCTACTGTTGCGTGTGATTTTCACTGATTTTGTCTCCGAGAATCTTGACTCATTCGAAAAAAGATTGTGTCTTTCCTTTCAAAATTTTGTTTTCCTGATTTTCTGAAAAAAGCTTGCATCTTTGTGGTGATCCCTGCATTCTTTTGCTGTGTGCTTGGTAGTTTTTGATTCCTTAGGGTTTTATTATCGCTGTTCCTATTTCTTTCATCCTTCCATGTTCTCGTCTTTGGGTTCACTTCTTTTGTTTGAACTGTTGGTAAAGAAAGGTTGTAGCTTTGATGATTTTTGTTGATGGGTTTCTTGCTGCTTTGTGTGGAGTGATGTTAAAGGATTATGTTTGAGATGTTGGGGCATAGACCGTCGATTTTCTTCTTTCCTGGTTCTTGCCTTGTTACTGCCTCCAAAGGGTGCCCCTGGACTTTAGTATGAATCCTGGGGTTTCACTTTTGACTCTTGATGTTTTGTTGTTATTTGTCCGAGTTATTTTCATGGTTTCCGAGTTGTTTGGTAGTAACCCAATTTTTCTTTTTTTCTTACTGTAGGAATAGTTGACCTATGTCTTCTCGCAAAAACATTGTTGAGATGTCTACTAAGATCCTGGATGGCATGTCTAACTGGCTGGACTCCATCGTTTTGATGTGTGTTACCGTGGCTGATCCTGAGTACTGTGTGCGACTTAGGAGGCACCATATAATTTGTAGTAATAGGGATCAGGAGAAAAATTATGAGTTAGTATCACCTGACCCTGAGGAGAGGGTTAGTTTTCCTCCTTTGACTCAAGAAGAACGTCCCTTTTTCTATGCTTATGACTATTTCTTTAGTCAATTGAATATTACCATTCTTTTTACCCCTTTTGAGACTGAGTTGTTGTGGTCCTACAATGTAGCTCCTTCTCAACTTCACCCGAACTCTTGGGGCTTCATAAAAATCTTCCAATTGTTGTGTCAGGAACTGGATGTCCGACCTACCCAAACTCTTTTTCTTTATCTTTTTGTGTTGACGAAGCCTGGGGCAGCTAAGAAGAAGGCTTCCTGGATTTCTTTTCGAGCTACCCAAGGAAAGAAAGTGTTCTCTATGTATGATCAGTCCTTTAGGGACTTTAAGAACTACTATTTCAAGGTCCGAGCTGTTGAGGGAACTCGGCCCTTTTTTTTGGATGAAAATAATGAACCTACCTTCCCTTTGTGCTGGCAAAAGATTATAGTAGTTGCTAGGTATACTTGGGAAAGTCTGGATGAGGTCGAGCAGGCCTTTGTGCATATGTTGGAGGAAAATTGGGGAGAGCCTCCCCATCTCGACACGAAGAAGTTTCTAGGAGATCCTACCCTTCTTCGGGCTGAATTGGGTAGTTGCCGACTTCTTTTTTATATTTTCTTTATTTGTTTGTTGTTTGCCAATCTATCCCTTTTCTTGCCTGCAACTTGATTTCGTTGTTTTTCTTTTCTCAGAGATGGTAAAGTCTACAGATTCTATGAAGCACTTCCGTCGGGCTAAGAAAGCAACAGCTGCTCAAAACATCTCAGCGAAGGCTTCTGGAGAAGGATCTACCCAACTTCCTCCGAAGAGGCTGACCTCGGATACTTCTGGGCCAAGAAAAATCATCCCGACTCCTCAGGTTCGTGTAGTTCCTTCTACTCCTCTCCAGTCAACCTCTGGTGCTGCCTCTTCTCCTACTGCTGGTCCTCCTCCTAAAAAACAGAAGACTGTGGATCCTTATGACTTGGATACCCCTGATTTTGATGCTGTAGGGTTTGTTGATAATGAAATTGCTCCTTATGGTCGACTTCCAATGGATGATGTGTCCATCCTTCATCACTTGAATTTTATTACCAGTAACAGTATTCGGATGGCCCATATGGGAGCGGCTTTATTCCGTACTGTTCAGGATTCCCCAGTTCATGCGACTAAGGCTTTTTTGGAGGATGCTAAATCGGATTTTGATAGGATCAAAGGGGTGAAGGATGAGCTTGATGCTAGGGTAATTAAGCTGGAGTTGGATTTGGAGAAGGAAAAGTCCCAGCTACCAGGGCTGAGGTGGCTACAAACTTGGTGGAGGAGATGGTGAAGAAACATAAGGATAGTTACACCCACACTTATGCCGAGGTGTTGGAGCTGAGGGAGAGGCTTGATTATGCCCGTGCAGATTACGCCGATCTCCAAGGTCATCTTGTAGATACTGTAACGGGTGCTTATGAAAACTTAAAGGCACAGGTTTGAGTTCTCGCTCCTGAACTTGACCTCACTCTCTTCAGCCTGGACAATGTAGTGGAGGATGGCAAGATAGTGCCTGCTCCGGATGATGAAGATGACGGGCCTTCTCTTGCACCGCCAGCCAAAGCTTCTGCAGCCATGACTTCTTCAAATCCTTCTGCTGAAGTTGACCATTCCGAACCTGATCCTGATTGTCAAATTCTTAATCGGGAGGATAGGACTATGGACACCACTCCCATGAAGATCATTCCTCCTCCCTCAGCCACTGATGCTACTACTGGGGAAACATTGAACCCCTTATGATTTGTTTGTTTTATTTGTACAGCCCGATTTGTGGGCTTTTAAACTCTGTTTTTTGTAACTTGTCTATGGTTTGGCTCTTTTGACTTTTAATTGCTTCTATGCAACTTTATGAGTAGAAAAACAAAAGACTTTGAACTCTTGAGGCCCTCTTTCAGGTTTCCTTCTGAGTCTTTAATGATAGTTGTGTTTCTTTTGATATGTTGATTGTTCTTTTGCAACCTTTGCAAATTTTTATAGAGAGTTGGTACTTCAGCTTGTCCGAGCTCTTTTGATCATTTCTGGTTTTGTCCACTCTTTGCTTTGGTCGAGGTGATCCATGGGACTAATTTGTTCGACAAATTTTTTAGTGTTCCCGTAGAACCTTTTTAGTTAGTCTGAACAATTTTGATAGCCTTGTCGTGGAGTTGTGGCTTTTTGAGCAAAGCTGTGTCCCTTTTAGCGCACGCTTTTCGTTGGTCTGACTTCTCTTGTCGATTCTTTCTAAGTTATTTTTAGTAATTCATTTTTAGTCAGACCTTGTCAGGCCACTTTTTATGGATTACTTTTTATAACTTTTTGCGTTGGTCGTTTTGGTCCGACTTCTTCTTTGTCAGTCCTTCTTAAGTTATTTTTAGTAGTCCATTTTTAGTCAGACCTCGTCAGGCCACTTTTTATGGATTACTTTTTATAACTTCTTGCATGAATCTGTTTTTATTGCTTTCACCTTGCTGACTTCTTTGTAATCGAGCGATGAATTTTGTTTTCATTCTGCCAACTTTGTCGTGATCGGGTGATGAATTTGGTATTCATCTTGCCGACCTTGTCATGATCGGGTGATGAATTTGTTATTCATCTTGCTGACCTTGTCGTAATCGGGCGATGAATTCTTGCACTCAGATTAATGCATCTTGGTAGGTAACTTTTTTAGGGAATCTGAAAAACTTTATTCAAGTAAGAAATATAAAATAGACAAGAATATATACATATAAGTGCTTACCCTTCTAAGTCGGGCAATTTTGTAGATCTTGGCCTGGCGCCTCATTAAAAAACCTTTTCAGGAAAAAGAGTGCACCTTGACCTAAGATCTTTATCACTTTCTAACTATAGTACCTTCTTAGGTTACAGGCATGCCATGACCTTGGTAGCTCTCGCCCCTCGAGGTCACACCTTGTAGTAGCCTTTTCCCAGTACCTCTACAACTTGGTAAGGCCCTTTCCAGTTAGCTGCTAGCTTTCCTTCTCCTGATCGTCCTGCTTCGATGTCGTTTCGGATTAGGATGAGCTCGTTGATGGCGAAACTTCGCTGGACTACCTTCCGGTTGTACCTTAAAGCCATTCGACGCTTTAATGCTTCCTCTCTAATCGAGCTCTTTCTCAGACCTCGGATAGTAGGTTGAGTTCTTCCTTTTGATTTTGGGAGTTGATCTCTTCATTGTTGAGGATCATTCTGGGAGATCCTTCCTCTATCTCCACTGGGATTATTGCCTCCATTCCATAAGCAAGTCGGAAGGGTGATTCTCCTGTGGTGGAGTGCGGAGTTGTCCGATATGCCCATAGGACTTGTGGGAGCTCTTCGGCCCAAGCTCCCTTTGCACCTTGTAATCTCTGTTTTAACTCGGCTAGTATGACTTTGTTGGCAGCTTCTGCCTGTCCGTTAGCTTGTGGGTGTTCTACGGATGTGAATTGGTGCTTTATTTTCAAGTCAGCTACCAGGTTCCTGAAACATGTATTAGTAAATTGAGTGCCATTATCTGTGGTGATGGAGTAAGGAACCCCAAACCTTGTAATAATGTTCTTGTATAGAAATTTTCGAATTCTTTGAGCGGTGGCATTGGCTAGGGGCTCTGCCTCAATCTATTTTGTGAAATAGTCCACTCCTACAATGAGGAACTTGACTTGTCCTGATCCTTGGGGAAAGGGTCCGAGGAGGTCTAGCCCCCATTTTGCGAACGGGCATGGTGACGTTACACTGATGAGCTCTTCTGGTGGAGTGATATGAAAGTTAGCATGCTTCTGACATGGTGGGCATGTCTTGATGAACTCTGTCACTTCTTGTGTAATGTTGGCCAGAAGAATCTAGCTCGGAGTACCTTTCTGGAAAGAGCTCGTGCCTCCAAGTGGTTGCCACATATGCCACTGTGTACTTCTTCCAGGACTTCCCTTGTATTGGAAGTCGGTATGCATTTTAGGAGGTGTGTGGAGATCCCTCTCCTATATAAGATGTTACCCACCATAGTGTAGTACTGTACTTCTCGTATCAACCTCTTTGCCTCCTTCTTATCTGTGGAGAGTGTCTCTGTGTTGAGATAATTGACAATGGGGGTTATCCACCCTTGATCTTGACCAGATATGGTTAGGACCTTTTCTTCCTCTGTGATTGATGAGCTTTGCAATGTTTCCTGGATGAGGCTTCTGTTATTGCCCCCTGGTTTGGTGTTGGCTAGTTTTGAGAGTACATCCGCCCGAGCATTTTGTTCCCGAGGTATATGTTGGACCTCATATTCCCCGATCTGTCCGAGCTATTCTCTAGTTTTGTCGAGATATTTCTTCATGGTAGGGTCTTTAGCTTGGTAGCTCCCTTCTATTTGTGAGGTAACTACTTGTGAATCACTGAAGATGGTGAGCTTTTGAACTCCTATCTCTTTAGCCAGCCTCAAATAAGCCAGTAATGCCTCATATTTAGCTTTGATTATTTGAAGCAGGGAATTCGAACTTTAGGGAGAGTTTGATTTGGATTCCCTGATCGCTTTCTATTATCACACCTGCGCCACTCCCGGTTTTGTTTGAAGAGCCGTCCACATAGAGGTTCCATCTTGTGGGAGTTCCCGGGATATTAGTGTACTCGGTAATGAAGTCGGCCAGGTATTATAATTTGATGGCTGTCCAGGCTTCATATTGAAGATCGAATTCAGAAAACTAGGTTTGTCTTCTGTAGAATGCCTTTTATGGGCTGGTTGGTTCGAACCTTGATAGTGTGCGCTTGAAAGTACGAGCGAAGTCGTCGAGAAGTGAGTATTAGTGCGTAGGCAAACTTTTCTATCTTTTGATAGTTTAGTTCGGCCCATTGTAAATCTTTGCTGATGAAGTAGATGGGTTGTTGCTCACCCTCGTTTTCTCTGACAAGTGTTGAAGCGATCGCCCGATTTCCCACTGCGAGGTATAATATGAGTACTTCTCCTTCCCGTGGTTGGGTAAGAACTGGTGGTTGTCCCAAGAATTTTTTAAAATCTTGGAAGGCTTGCTCACACTCTGTTGTCCACTTAAACCTCTTTCCTTTCCTTAATGTGGCGTAAAAGGGGACAGATCTGATGGCTGAGCCGGCTAAAAACCTGGACAGGGCTGCAAGTCTTCCGTTGAGCTATTGTACTTATTTGACACAAGTCGGGCTTTTCATGTCAAGTATAGCCTGACATTTATCTGGGTTTGCCTCGATTCTCGTTGCGTGAGCATGAAGCCCAAAAATTTGCCAGCTTTTACCGCAAAGGTGCATTTTGCGGGATTAAGTCGCATTCCATGCTTTCTGATGGTGTCGAACACTTTGGTTAGGTTGGGCAACAAGGATTCCTCACTTTGTGTTTTTACCAGCATATCGTCTACGTAAACCTCCATTAATTTCCCAATGTGGTCTGCAAAGACTTTGTTCATCAATCTTTGGTAGGTAGCTCTTGCATTTTTGAGCCCAAATGGCATAACGATATAGTAGTAGTTTGCTTTTAGGGTTAAGAACGAGGTCTTTACTTGGTCAGGTGGATACATTGGGATTTGATTGTATCCTGAATAAGCATCCATGAAGGAGAGGTATTTGTATCCGGAAGAGGCATCCACTAGAGCATCTATACTTGGGAGTAAGTAGGGATCTTTTGGGCAAGCTCTATTGAGATCAGTGTAGTCAGTGCACATCCGCCACTTCCCATTTGACTTTTTTTACCAAGACAACATTGGCTAACCATAGTGGGTACTTGACCTCTCTTACGAATCCTGCCTCCAGTAAGGCCTGTACCTGCTCTTCCATAGCTTGGGATTTTTCCAGTCCGAGCTTTCTGCGCTTCTGCTGTACTAGCCGAGATCCTGGGTATACCGCTAATTTGTGGCACATTAGCTTGGGATCTATACCCGGCATGTCTATGGCCTTCCATGCAAAGAGATCGGCGTTATCCTTTAGGAACTGTATCAGAGATTCTTTTAGGTCTCCCTTTAAGGTTGCCCCGACATTTGTCGTCTTATCCCGGGCATCACCGATTCGGACTTCTTCAGTCTCGCCTTCAGGTTGTGGTCGAAGTTCCTCACAAGCTCGAACTCCCCCGAGCTCAATAGTATTGACTTCCTCTCCTTTGGGGTTACCTTTAAGGTCCATACTTTCATTGTAACAGCGTCGCGCAATTTCTTGGTCTCCTTTTATCATGGCGATCCCTTCCGGAGTTGGGAACTTCATGCACAGATGTGGAGTCGACACTACTGCGGCGAGCTGGTTCAGTGTTGTCCGACCTATTAGGGCATTGTAAGCTGAGCTTACGTCGACTACGATGTAGTCTATGTTGAGTGTCCTTGACCGGGTTCCCTTTCCAAAGGTTGTGTGTAGTGAGATATATCCAAGTGGTTGGATTGGAGTATCTCCTAGTCCGAACAAACTATTCGGGTATGCTCTGAGCTCTTTATCTTGCAAACCGAGTTTGTCGAAGGCGGGTTTGAACAAGATATCCGCGAAGCTTCCTTGATCTACTAGTGTTATGTGGAGATTAGGATTGGCCAATATGATAGTGATGACCATGGGATCATTATGTCCCGGGATAACGCCTGTTGCATCTTCTTGGGTAAAGGTAATTGTGGGGAGGTCGGATGACCTCTCTTCTTCCCCAACATTATATACCTCTTTTAGGTGTCTTTTGCGAGATGATTTAGAGATCCCTCCTCCTGCGAATCCTCCATTTATCATATGAACATGTCTCTCAGGAGTGTGGGGTGGTCATTCAACCCGTTCGATCTCTTCGTCTCGTCTTCTCTTCCTCGGTTCGTCAGTTTTGTTGGCCAAGAACCTGTCTAGTCTTCCATCCTGGGCTAGCTTCTCTATGACGTTCTTTAGGTCGTAGCATTTGTTGGTGGGGTGTCCATAGATTCGGTGATACTCACAGTACTCTGTCCGACTTCCCCCTCCTTTTTTACTTTTGATTGGGCAGGGTGGTGGGATCTTCTCAGTGTTGCATATTTCTCGATAAACATCCACAAGAGATACCCGAAGAGGTGTGTAATTGTGGTATTTTCTAGGCTTCTCACTGGGTTGATCTTTTTTTTTCTTGGACTCTTTATCCTTGTCCTGAGAGGGGAATGAGAATATAGGTTTTGAGGTTTCTCCTAATCGAGAATTCTCCTCTATATTAATATACTTTTCTACACTTTCTTGTACCTCGTTCAGAGATGTTGGATGCTTTTTTGATATGGAGTGACTAAAAGGTCCTTCTCACAGGCCATTGATGAGACCCATGATGGCTGCTACAGTTGGCAGACTTTGTATGTCCAGACACACTTTGTTGAATCTTTCCAGGTAGTTGCAAAGACTTTCCCGATCTCCTTGCTTGATCCCTAATAGGCTCGGGGCATGTTTGCCTTTGTCCTTTTGGATGGAGAATCTGGCAAGGAATTTTTTGGATAAGTCGTCAAAACTTGTGATGGATCTAGGAGGTAAACTATCGAACCACTTTATTGCTGTCTTTGTGAGGGTAGTCGGGAAGGCTTTAGACCGAACGGCGTCCGAGGCGTCAGTGAGATACATTTTACTTCTAAAATTGCTGAGGTGATGGCTTGGATCTGAGGTACCGTCGTATGAAGTCATGTCAGGAGCTTTAAAATCCTTTGAGACTTTAGCTTTCATGATCTCTTTGGTGAAGGGAACTTGGTATTTGTGGGAGTTATCTTCATGGTTGGGATGATCAGTTCTGGTCTTGAGATCTGCTTCGAGTTTTGCGAGCTTGTTCTCTAGCTCTCGACGACGTCTATCTTCTCTTCGGAGGTCTCTTTCAGCCTCCCGCTGATGTTCAGCCTCCTGTTCGAGCTGTTTGAGACGATCCTGTTGTTCTTGGATAGCTTTCAAAATTTCTGTGTTGGAGGGTTGTTTATCCCCCTTGTTTTGAGGTGCATCTTTTGATGTGGCATCCGTATTTTTAAGCGGGATTCTTTCTTCCAAATCAGAGTTGTGATCTTGTCAAGGTTGTCTGCCATGATGATGGGATGACTTCCAGGTTCCCCGGCAACGACACCAATATTCCGAGGGTTACCTGAAACTGTAGGTCGATCTCGGTCGAGATCTGCGGTGGTGGCCGGAGTTGACGTGTCCGACTTGTTGGACTTGGCGGTGCTGCTGATCCTTCGTCACCGAAGGGTGGTGGTACTTGCAAGAGACTCCGATGCTTAAGTTAGAATGGGCTTTTAGCAGGTATTTTTTATGTAGAATCAGAGTATGAGTTATACCTGGGTGCTCCAGTGTGTTTATAGTAGTGTGGGCTGACCTTTCTAGATAAGATAAGTTAGTTATCTTATCTTATCTTTAAGTGAAGTCATCTTTTCTCTAAGGGGAACCGCCTTTATCTTTCTAGGCTTTAACTGCATTTAGATTTGGGCTATGTCCCTTTGTTTGGGCCTACTTGGGCTTCTTTGTGGTGATTTGGCTGAACTATTTGAGAAGAGGTCGGGGGACCTGTCCTGAGGAGGTCGGTCGCTTTGTCTTCAACCAGTTCGGGTCGCATAGCTCGACGCAGGGTATGAACAGTCTCTTTCTTCATTAAATTCAAAAATCAAAAAAATAAAATATCTTTTCTTATCTTTAATTAAATTTTCGAAAATTTTAATTAAAAATTCAGATTTTATTTTCAATTTTTTTATCTTATATTATCTTAGTTTTAAATTTCAAAATTCAAATCTTTTCAAAATCAAATCTTTTCCAAAAATCATATCTTTTTCAAAATATTATATTATCTTTTTATCTTTCTTAAAAATTCAAAAATCTTATTTTATCTTATTTCAAAATTCAAATTTTAAAATTCAAATTCAAATTTCAAAATTTAAATTTCAAATTTTAAATTTCAAATTTAAAAATTAAACCTTTTCAAAATTCAAATCTTTTTCAAATCTTTATCTTATCTTGTTTCAACTTCAAAAATTCAAAATTTAAATTTCAAATTTCAAATTTAAATTCAAATATTTTTAATTTAAAACTTATCTTCTCTTAACCTCCTTATCTTATCTTTCTTACCTAACTTATCTTATCTTTTCTATCTTATCTTCTTTTAAATTTTAAAATTAAATCTTTTTCAAATATTTTTAATTCTTCTCTTATCTTGTTGACTTTTTCAAATATTTTTAAAAATCAAATCTTTTCTAATCTTCTATCTTATCTTGTTTTCAAATCTTTCTTAATTAGTTACTTATTTTCCTCTCTTCTTTTTCAAATCTTCCTAACTAACTCCTCTCTCTTCTAATTTTTGAATTTCTTCTTCTATTTCTCTCTCTTTTTTTTCGAAATTTAATAATTAATTTTTAATTCTCTTTAATTAATTAACCTTTATTTTCAGATTTAATAAAATAAAAACAAAATTATTTTAATTACAATTTACATCTTATTCCTTAATTCTTCTTCTCCTACCTTTCTTCATCATGAACTTAAATGGGAATGAGGAGTTCAGAAGAACTCTGGGGTCCTACACAAACCCCACTACTGACTTCTATGGAAGAAGTATTAGCGTACTTCACATTCCTTATTTCTTAAAGATTGCTGACACAGTACACAATGAGGGAGTAGACCAAGATGTCTACAGACTATTACTCTTTCCTTTTGCTGTAAAGAGCCAAGCAAAGAGGTGGTTGGATAACCAGCCCAAAGCTAGCTTGAAAACTTGGAAATAGTTAGTAGACAAATTTTTAAATCAATACTTCTCTCCAAGAAAGACGAACCACCTGAGATTGGATATACAAAGCTTCAAACAAGGAGATAGTGAATCTCTTTATGATACTTGAGAGAGGTATGAAAGGATTGATAAACCCAATTTTTAGGGTTTATCCTGTGCTTAATCTAGTGGATTTTATCGATTATTCTCACACTTATTCATACAATTTGCATGTTGTACATTTTCCTTCCTGATTTTGTACTATGATTGAAAACATGTTTCTTTGGTCTTATATTTGCTAATATTAATCCTCTCTTATTACCATTCGATGCCGTGATATGTGTGTTAAGTGTTTTTAGATATTATAGGGCAGGAATAGCTTAGAGGATGGAAAAGAAGCATGCAAAAGTGGAAGGAATACAAGAAACTGAAGGAATTGCTAAAGCTGTCCAGCCTGACCTTTTGGTACTAAATCGATCATAACTTGAGCTACAGAAGTTCAAATGACGCGGTTCTAGTTGCGTTGGAAAGTTAACATCTGGGGCTTCGCAATGATATATAATTTGTTATAACTTTTAGAAGATAGGCAACACGTACACGTGAATCTCGCGGACGCATGACTGGAAAAAAT
>NC_029792.2:76713597-76782214 GCF_000816755.2 Arachis ipaensis
ACCTGTACGTAGCGATTTCTGGGCTATTTTGACCCAATTTTTGACCCATAAAACACAGATTAGAGGCTATAAAGTAGGGGAATGCATTCAAACAAAATATACAACATTCATAATTCACAATTTTAGGTTTTAGATGTAGTTTCTAGAGAGAAAGGCTCTCTCCTCTCTCTTAGGATTTAGGATTAGGATTTCTCTTAGTTTTAGGATTACATCTTCATTCCAAGTTCAATGTTCCTTTAATTTATGTTCTCTTCTACTTTTATTTACTCTATTACTTTCGTTGCTCTATTTCACTTGGTAATTATTTATGTTGCCAAAATTGGCTTATGAACTATTCATGTTAGATTAGAATTTATGTTTAAATGCAATTTGAGGTATTTCAGATTTATGATTGCTTTCTTCTATTTATGATATAAATAATTTAGATTTTTTTCTTTTTGGCTTTGGTTGAGTAATTACCGACACTTGAGTTGTCAAACTCAGCTGTTGATTGAAAATTGGAATTCTTGCTGGTTGATTTGGATCCCTCTAAAGCTAGTCTTTTCATAAGAGTTGACTAGAACTTGAGGAATCAAGTTGATTAGTCCAATTGAATTTTCTTTATTTAGTAAGGGTTAACTAAGTGAGAGCAAAAGCCAATTCTCATCACACCTGATAAGGATAACTAGGATGGGATTTCCAGTTCTCATACCTTGCCAAGAGTTTTTCTAATTAATAATTTATTTTCTTCCAATTAATCATTCTTTCATTCAAGGCTTTTTTATTTAGAATAATATAAACCTCTTTTAATTTTCATTGCTTTAATTTATAATCATATGCTTGTGCCTATTGCCCAAACTCAACATTCCCCAGAAAACTCATAACCAATAATAAATACACCTCCCTGCAATTCCTTGAGAAGATGACTCGAGGTTTAAAAACTTCAGTTATAAATTTTATTGGGTTTTGTTAGTTGTGACAACCAAACTTTTGTACGAAAGGATTCTCTATTGGTTTAGAAACTATACTTGCAACGCGATTAATTTTATAAAAAATTCTTTACTAGTAGAAATCCAATCGTCAAAAATGGCGCCGTTGCCGGGGAATTGCAAACGTGTGCCTTATTATTGGTTATTGTAAATATTTTATTTTGCTGTTTATTTATTTTTATTTTTGTTTTTAATTTTTATTAGTTACTATGAGTTCTCACCCCTGTCGCTTTGAGTTTGGTTCTAATGTTGTTGAAAGGAATGGAAGCTATAATAGGAACATGCATCAAGGTCGAAACAATTACAGATGGAAGGAGCCATGAGGATCTGATCAACCCTTTCAGCAACAACACCTTCCAAGATACCATGGACAACGACCATCTTACAATGCATGCCAAGACAATAGTTATGGTGGACCCCTTCGTGACAAACTACCTCCACCAAATTACTATGGTCAAGAGCCATTTCGAGGTGCATACCAAGATGATAGATATGGTGGACCCCCTTGTAGTTACCAACAAGCCCCATCATATGCTTATGAACCACCTCCCCAACACACCTTTGAACCACCATAATCATAAGCCCCTTTACACCATTCACCTCCATATGACCCTAACCCATATCCACCCTAACCTCCACTGGATGACAACACCATTGGTGTTATTCACCAAGGCCAAACAGAGCTTCATACCACACTTGCCTCTATCACTAGTCTCACCTCTACTCTTCAAGCACTTGTATCCTGCATGGACCAATCCTCTACCTCCAATATTCAACATCTAGCTTTAGTGCGCTTTCTTTTTAACCACATAATAATCTTTCCATCCCATCACCACCATTTATGGAAGAGCACCCACATCCATCAATGCAAGAGCAAGATGATCCCAGCTATGCTATTGACATGGAACAAGAGAAAAAGGGATCGTCTTCACGAATTCATACTTCATAAGAAGCTAGAGGAGGTCGTACAGGTGGAGGTAGTAGAGACCCTTGAAGTCAAAGAAACGGTGGAAGAATTAGTGAAGGAAGACATCAAGGAGGAGTCTAATTTTGTCTTAGAGGAAGAGGAGGCCCAAAATGTGGAGATAGGAGAGACCCTTGCAGACGAAGGAGTAGTTGAAATGAGTTATCATGGAAAGAAAATCATCAAGAAGGAGTACAATTTTATACTAAAACAACTGGACAAAGTAGCAATTATTGAAGAGGAAGAAGAGGTTGCAGACTTAGGAGATGCTGAACCTCTATGGGAAAGTCCAGTCATAGAGCCTCCTTCCAAGATGTTTGATGTTGATTTTGAGGAAGGTGTACAACCTCCAAGGCATATCATGGTTGAAGACAACAGAGGTTGATCAAGAGATGGAGATTAAAGAAGAGGAAGCACAACTTCCCATGCCCTTGGTAAGCCATAAAGAAGAGTTTGATTTGGAAGAAAGCTACCAAGAAGAAGAGGTTGGAATGAAGAAGCTTGCAAAGAGGTGGAAGTTGTCAAAGAAGAGCACAAGGGAGTGGAGCTTGAAATCACCTTGCGAAAGTTGTTGGAGACCTCTCCGCCTAAGTCACCATCATCCTTCACAACATTCAAGTGGGTAAAATTCATATCCCTTAGCTTTCTCATCCCACTTGAATATGGTTTACTTGAGACAGATGGTCAACTTAGAGCTCTTTGTGGCATTAAGAGTAAGAGGAAAATGGTTAGTGGTAGGAGTTGCCCTGCAAGGTTCAATACGGTTGCACACTCCAAGTTGAAGTGCAAATATTGGTGTAGAACTTGATTGAATGGGTCTAGGAAGCTGTTTGGATGCTGTAGTGAGAATTCGGATTGTTTTCCACCTGGATGGAATCATCATGTTCCACTTGAAGACGGGTGCAGAAACAAGATTTGGGATCCAGGCATACATGAGGATCAAATTTGGGAACTCAAAGCTTGTGAAGAACTCCGTCAAAGCTTGAGGAATTCACTTGGTATTGATAGAGCTTATTGGAGGTCCAAGCATTGGTGGAAGTTTCAAGACAAGTTCAAGCATAAGCCACCATGACAAGGAGCTCACCAAATGTCCAACTTAAGGACTATAACTAAAAGTGCTAGGTGGGAGACAACCCACCATGGTATAATCGTTCCTTTTTTATTTTTAATCTTATTTTATTTTATTTTTACTAGTGTTCATTCATAATTTCTGCATATTCACCTGCATTCTGCATTTGCATATGCATATTGCATAAAAAAAAATGCACGCAACGCCCAAGCGTCGCTGACGCGTCCGCGTCATAGGTGCATTCGAAACAAGGAAGAAAAGAAGCAGAGAGTCACATGGGAGTGTGGTTGGAGGCGTGCCTTAGGCACAAGCATTCCCACGCGAACGCGTGCCCTACGCATCCGCGTCATTTGCGAAATCCGCCTCCCACGCGTGCGCGTCGCCCATGCGCACGCGTGACCCTGCAAAATCGACATAAATAGGTACATGGCAGAGAGTTATGATGGAATGGGGCTGGAATGATGTTGGAAGCACAAACCCTACCACGCGAACGCGTGCCCCACGCGTCCGCGTGCCCCACACGTCCGCGTCATTTTTCAAAATATGGCTATTCACGCGTGTGCGTCACCCATGCGGACGCGTCACCCAGATTTTTGGCAAAATGCGTATAAAACAGAGAGTTGTGCGTACACGAGGCTGCACTCGCGCCAATAGCACAAATCAGGTCACGCGATCGCGTGACCTACCCGTCCGCGTCACCTGAACTTATCACACACCATGCGATCGTGTGCCCCATGCGTCCGCGTCACATGCGACGCACAGCTTATCCAGATCAGCGCCTGATATCTTATCTTTTCTTCCCCAAATCCAAATCTTTTCTTTCCCTTCTTATTTCTTTCTTCTCTCTTCTTCCTTCTTTATTCTTTCTCAATTTTTACTTCCTCCTCCCTTATTTTTCACATCCATCATCAAGGTTCTTTTCTTTCTTTCTTTACTTTTTTATTTTTATTTATGTTTTCTTCTTCTTTTTCTTTTTACTTTCATTATCTATATTTTTTTTCTTTCTTTTTTCTTTTTATTCCTTTAATTGGTGTTAGAAATTTAATTGGGTGATTATTTTCTCCTATATTTTGCTTATGAGTTATTGTGGAATTGTTTGACAATTAATATTACTTCTTAAAGGGTTGCTAGCATGTTCAATATAATTACTTTCAATAACATATTTTCAATGCATGCTATGTGTTTGTGAAAAAGCCCGTATGGCATTCCACGTTATTTTATATTATTCCATCTTACTACTCTAATGCCTGTTTTTCACAAAACCCCTTTTATATTTTATTGAATAAATATAATTGTCAATACAAACAGATTGTTAGTTTGAAAGAGTTGATAATCAAACTTGGACATTTAATGCTTGATCTATGCTACTCATGCCTTTGTCGGCATGCTAATAAACATCTTGCATTTAATTGCCATCACATGCACTTGCTATATTTACACTGATGAACTTTTAACATGTAGTCATGACCATGTGTTAACGACATCCTTCTTTACCGTGCATTGTTTATCACTTGTACCACCCTCTTCCTTGCTCTAACCTTTAGCTTTAAAAGTTACTTTCTTTTTCCCTTTTCAGAATGGCCACCAAGAAGGGTAAAGAGAAAGCTACTCCCAAACCACCGGCAAGGAAAGGAACAAAAAGAGCACTAGCTGCGGAGCCGCCCATCTACTTGCACATCTTAGCATTCACCGAGGACGGTGCAATCTTTAAGTGTGGGGAGGTCGATACCGAATTCCGTGGGTTATTTATTTTCTTCTCAACACCAATGTTTTATTTTCTTTGTTTGTTCATTGTTGCATTTGCATGTTTGATTGTATATTTGTTTGATTTTGTGCATATTTTACCACTTGGTTAAAGTAATATTTTCTTTTTCAAGAAACTTTTTATAGCATTTCACTAATTTAAATTAAAATTTTTGTTAAAATTGTTTGAAAAAATATTATTTTGGAACATGGTTTAGAGCTCGAACACACAAAACCTGTGAGATTTTGAGCTTATTTGAATTGGTTGCATTTTATCAACCAATATTTTATTTTTGGTGTGTGTTTCTCTCTCTAAAATTGTGATTTTTGTCTTGCTTAATTCTATATTTCCATTATTTGATATATGCATACACTTACATGATTGAGGCCTTATTTCACTAAGCTTACATACCCATATGGCCTTACCTTTCATTATCCCTTGCAAACCAATTTTGAGCCTATTTTACCCCTTTATTCTTTACTTTAGCTCATCACTAACTCTAAGCGGAAAATAATAATGTTCTTAATTTGAATCCTTGGTTAGCTTAGACTAGTGAGAGTGTTCATGATTTAAGTTGGGGAAAAGTGGGTTTGGAAACATTTGGTTTAAGAATTAGGTGTTATATATCTTTTTGAAAATGTGAAAGAAATGTTTAGGACATGTTCATGCATTCAATAATTTAGAAATATGCATTGAGAAAAACAAAAGAAAAAAAAAGAAAAAAATATAGGCATATATATAAAAAAAAAGAGAAAAAAGAAAAGAAAAAGAGCAAATAAATAAAAGGGGACAAAATGCCCCAAAGTAAGTGTTGAAAGCAATGCATATGTACTGTACTTGAAATTAGAATGCATGAATATGTGGAAAACATGGTTAATGGATAGTTAGATATGGTATTATGATTACATGGATTGTCTAAGTTAGGTGGAAAGTTTAAGTTAATTAAGGATTCAGATTTTAGTCCACTTGGCCAAATACAATCCTACCTTGACCCTAACCCCATTACAACCCTTAAAAGACCTCTTGAAATGTGTATTTATGCATTAAATTTTCGTTGATTGTTAGATGAAGAGCAAGCCTTAGAAAGCAAGATTAGTAGAGAATTGAGAGATCGAACCTTAAACACCTAAGCGATTAGAGTGCATACACTTCCAGTGAGGGTTCGATGCTCGATTCTTTGTTCCTGGCTTTCACAAGCTATTTTCTTTTACAAGTTTACTTGTACTTTATTTTGTAATTTGAATTAGTGAAATCCAGTTCATATTTGTTCTTGAAGGATTTGTTTACTTTTAACCAAGTAGGAAAAAGCATTCTGCATTTAGTTGCATTCATAGGTTGCATTTTATACATTCTACCATTCCTCTTCACTTTCTTATAGCTTCTCTTGAGCTTAGCATAAGGACATGCTAATGTTTAAGTGTGGGGAGGTTGATAAACCCTATTTTTGGGGTTTATTCTGTGCTTAGTAGATTTTATCCATTATTCTCACACTTATTCATACAATTCGCATGTTGTACATTTTCCTTCCTGATTTTGTGCTATGATTGAAAACATGTTTCTTTGGTCTTATATTTGCTAATATTAATCCTCTCTTATTACCATTCGATGCCGTGATATGTGTGTTAAGTATTTTCAGAGATTATAGGGCAGGAATGGCTTAGAGGATGGAAAGGAAGCATGCAAAAGTGGAAGGAATACAAAAAACTGAAGGAACTGCTAAAGCTGTCCAGCCTGACCTCTTGGTACTAAATCGATCATAACTTGAGCTACAGAGGTCCAAATGACGCGGTTCTAGTTGTCTTAGAAAGCTAACATCCGGGGCTTCGCAACGATATATAATTTGCCATAGCTGCCCCGAATATAGGTGACACACACCGGTGAATCACGCGGATGCGTGACCTAGAAAAAATGCAATCTGCGCGAACGCGTGGACGGCGCTCCCGCGTGACTTTGCAGCGACCTGTACGTACCAATAATTGCTGGAAGCAATTTCTGGGCTGTTTTTGACCCAATTTTTGGTCCAGAAAACACATATTAGAGGCTATAAAGTGGGGGAATGCATTCAAACAAAATATACAACATTCATAATTCACAATTTTAGGTTTTAGATGTAGTTTCTAGAGAGAGAGGCTCTCTCCTCTCTCTTAGGATTTAGGATTAGGATTTCTCTTAGTTTTTAGGATTTCTTCTTCATTCCAGGTTCAATGTTCCTTTAATTTATGTTCTCTTATACTTTTATTTACTCTATTACTTTAGTTGCTCTATTTCACTTGGTAATTATTTATGTTGCCAAAATTGGCTTATGAACTCTTCATGTTAGATTTGAATTTATGTTTAAATGCAATTTGAGGTATTTCAGATTTATGATTGCTTTCTTCTATTTATGATATAAATAATTTAGATTTTTCCCTTTTTGGCTTTGGTTGAGTAATTGCCGACACTTGAGTTGTCAAACTCAGCTGTTGATTGAAAATTGGAATTCTTGCTGGTTGATTTGGATCCCTCTAAAGCTAGTCTTTCCATAGGAGTTGACTAGAACTTGAGGAATCAAGTTGATTAGTCCATTTGACTTTCCTTTATTTAGTAAGGGTTAACTAAGTGGGAGCAAAAGCCAATTCTCATCACACCTGATAAGGATAACTAGGATGGGATTTCCAGTTCTCATACCTTGCCAAGAGTTTTTCTAATTAGTAATTTATTTTCTTCTAATTAATCATTCTTTCATTCAAGGCTTTTTTATTTAGAATAATATAAACCTCTTTTAATTTTCATTACTTTAATTTACAATCATATGCTTGTGCCTATTGCCCAAACTCAACATTCCCCAGACAACTCATAACCAATAATAAATACACCTCCCTGCAATTCCTTGAGAAGACGACCCGATGTTTAAATACTTCGGTTATAAATTTTATTGGGTTTTGTTAGTTGTGACAACCAAACTTTTGTATGAAAGGATTCTCTGTTGGTTTAGAAACTATACTTGCAACGCGATTAATTTTATAAAAAATTCTTTACTAGCAGAAATCCAATCGTCAAGAATGCTAAGAAAATGTCCCACTGAAATATTTTCAGGATGGGTACAATTAGACATCTTCTATTATGGATTTTCAGACATGGCTAAAATGTCTTTGGACCACTCTGCTGGTGGATCTATACATATGAGAAAGACCGTTGAAGAGGCTAGCGAGCTTATTGAGATAGTTGCTACTAATCAGGATCTGTACTCATCTGCTGAGACTTCTATGAAAGGAGAGGTTAAGGTGGTCTCTAGTGAACCTGACCCTCCAGAAGAGGATGACCCATTGACTCAGCAACTGCATGCCCTTACCCAGCAACTACTGGAATTGCAAGAGGCTTTGCGAGAAACTCAAGCTTCTAACAAGAATATAGAAGCTCAGTTGAGTCAAACAAGACAACAGTTATCTAAGCAGATAACAGAGGAATGTCAGGCTATTCAACTGAGGAGTGGGAAATCCTTAAACACCCAACCTCAGTACAGTAAGAAAGAAAAGCCTATAGAGGAACACCATACGGATGTCCAAGATGTCTCTAAAGACATTGAACACCCAAAGAAGAATGTGATTGGCATTCAACACCAAGAAGGCGAATCCATCCCTGGCATTGAATACCCAATAGGGGGGTAGTGTCCCTGGCGTTGAACGCCAGGAAGAGGGCAGCAATATGGGCATTGAACTCCCAAGCAAGGGAGGCCAGTCATATACTGATCACAACCCTCCTAAGCATGCTAGTAACCCCCCTTCCAACACACATGGCATTCGGGCTTCATCAACTAAGATTGATGAGTATAAGACTAAGATGCCATTTCCTCAGAAACTCTGTCAAGAGGAAAAAATAAACAGTTTGCCCACTTTATGGATTATCTCAGAACACTAGAGATCAAGATCCCTTTTGCAGAGGCTCTTGAACAGATACCTTCTTATGCTAAGTTCATGAAGGACATTTTGAGTCATAAGAAGGATTGGAGAGAGACAGAAACAGTCCTCCTTACTGAAGAGTGCAGTGTAATCATTCAAAACAGCTTACCAAAGAAACTTAAAGATCCTGGGAGTTTTATGATACCATGCACTCTTGGTGATGCTTGTACAAGGACAGCTCTATATGACCTTGGTGCAAGCATCAACCTAATACCTGCTTCATTAATAAAGAAGCTTTGCTTGACTGAGGAAGTCAAACCAACCCGCGTATGCCTTCAACTTGCTGATGGTTCTATTAAGATACCATCAGGAGTAATCGAAGACATGATTGTCAAGGTTGGACCCTTTGCTTTTCCCACTAACTCTGTAGTGTTGGACATAGAAGGGCACAAGAGTGCACCCTTGATTCTAGGGAGACCCTTCCTAGTTACAGGACGAACCCTCATTGATGTTGAAAAAAGGGGAAGTAACCCTGAGAGTCAATGAGGAGAAGTTCGTACTGAATGTTGTAAAAGCCATGCAGCATTAAGACACCCTAGAGGAATGCATGAGCATTGATCTCATTGATTCCCTAGTGGAAGAGGTAAACATGGCTGAGAGTCTCAAGAAGGGCTGAATGACATCCTTACTGATGAATAGCCTGACTTGGGGGATCCTTTGGAAACTCATAAGGAAAAAAAGAAGACTCCAAAGTTTGAATTCAAGCCATTACCATCCTCCTTGAAATATGCATTTCTGGGAGATGGAGATACTTATCCTGTGATCATAAGCTCTGTCTTAGAACCACAGGAAGAAGAAGCACTAATTAAAGTGCTCAAAACACATAGGACCGCCCTTGGGTGGACTATAAGTGACCTTAAGGGCATCAGCTTGACCCGATGCATGCATAAAATCCTATTAGAGGATGACGCCAAACCAGTGGTACAACCACAAAGGCGAATGAATCTAGCCATGAAAGAAGTAGTGCAGAAAGAAGTCACTAAGCTCTAGGAGGCTGGGATTATCTATCCGATTTCTGATAGCCCCTGGGTGAACCCTGTTCAAGTTATTCCCAAGAAGGGAGGCATGACAGTGGTTCACAATGAAAAGAATGAACTGATTCCTACAAGGACAGTTACAGGGTGGCGTATGTGCATTGACTATAGAAGGCTAAATAACGCCACCAGGAAGAATCATTTTCCTTTACCTTTTATTGACCAAATTCCAGAGAGACTAGCAGGGCATGCATTTTATTGTTTCCTGGATGGATATTCAAGGTATAATTAAATAGCAGTAGATCCACAAGATCAAGAGAAGACAACATTCACATGCCCATGTGGCGTATTTTCCTACAGGCAAATGCCCTTTGACTTGTGCAATGCACCTACCACCTTTCAGAGATGTATGCTGTCCATCTTCTCTAATATGGTAGAGAAGTTCCTTGAAGTGTTCATGGATGACTTCTCTGTCTTTGGAGACTCATTTGACTCCTGCCTTGATTATTTGGCCCTAGTTCTGAAAAAATGTCAAGAAATAAACCTAGTTCTAAACTGGAAAAAATGCCACTTCATGGTAACTGAAGGCATTGTTCTTGGACATCGGATTTCAAACAAGGGAATAGAAGTAGATCAAGCTAAGGTGGAAGTGATTGAACGATTGCCACCACCCACTAATGTCAAGGCAATCAGAAGTTTCCTGGGACATGCAAGATTCTATAGGAGGTTCATAAAAGATTTTTTGAAAATTGCAAAATCCCTGTGTAATCTCTTAGCCACTGATGTCCCATTTGTCTTTGACCAAGAATGTCTGCATGCCTTTGAAACCCTGAAAGCCAAGCTTGTCACTGCTCCTATCATCTCTGCACCCAATTGGGACTTGCCATTCGAACTGATGTGTGATGCCAGTGATCATGCCATTGGCCCAGTTCTGGGGCAGAGACATGACAAGCTTTTGCATGTCATTTACTATGCTAGTCGTGTACTAAATGATGCGTAGAAAAATTACACTACTACAGAAAAGGAGCTCTTTGCAGTGGTTTATGCCATTGACAAGTTCAGATCCTATCTAGTAGGATCTAAGGTAATTATCTATACGGACCATGCCACTCTAAAGTTTCTTTTCACTAAGTAGGACTTTAAGCCCAGACTCATAAGATGGGTATTACTCCTGCAAGAGTTTGATATAGAAATTAGAGACAAAAAAGGCACAGAAAATTAAGTGGCTGACCACTTGTCTAGGATTGAACCAGTAACAGGGACCTTTCCACCCTCGACTGACATATCCAAAACCTTTCCAGATGAGCAACTCTTTTCCATCTAGACAGCACCTTGGTTTGTAGATATTGCAAATTACAAGGCTCTAAGGTTCATTCCCAAGGAGTTTACCAGGCAACAAGCTTAAAAACTCATGCATGATGCAAATAACTAGTTGTGGGATGAGCCATATCTCTTTAAGAGATGCTCGGATGGAATAATCCGATGATGTGTGTCTGAAGAAGAGGCACAGAGAATTCTATGGCATTGCCATGGCTCAGACTATGGAGGACACTTTGGAGGTGAGTGGACAGCCACCAAGGTTCTCCAAAGTGGCTTCTACTGGCCCAGTCTCTTTAAGGACTCTAGAGAGTTTGTCCATAACTATGATAGTTGCCAACGGGCTGGCA
Organism: Arachis ipaensis; assembly: GCF_000816755.2. NCBI lineage: Eukaryota > Viridiplantae > Streptophyta > Magnoliopsida > Fabales > Fabaceae > Arachis > Arachis ipaensis. The sequence goes on from NC_029792.2 coordinate 76,724,922, forward strand.
AACTCCCCCATGGTCATGGCATGCCTCAGCAAGGAATCTTAGAGATTGAGTTGTTTGATGTATAGGGTATAGATTTCATTGGACCCTTCCCATCTTCATACTCAAACACCTACATCCTTGTGGTCGTAGACTATGTGTCTAAATGGGTTGAAGCAATAGCATCACCCACTAATGACCCCAGAGTAGTAATGAAATTGCTCCAAAAGAATATCTTCAGCAGATTTGGTGTCCCTAGGGCACTAATTAGTGATGGAGGTAGTCATTTCTGCAACAGACAGCTGGATTCTGTCTTAAACCGTTACGGAGTTCGTCATAAAGTAGAGGTCCATGGTCTCTTGTTTGCTGCATCCTTTTCTTAGTGATGGGCTTGTCCTCATTGATGAGGATATCTCCCTCTATGTCAATTTTCAGCTGAATTGCAGAGGTGGCAAATGAGGTGAGAAAAGGCTAACCTTGCCAAAGTGGAGGACTTGTCAGCCACCTTGTAGAGTTCTTGAGGTATAATCTCATGAACTTCCACTTCCTCCCCAATCATGATACAATGGATCATGATGGCCCGGTCTACAGTAACTTCAGACCGGTTGCTAGTAGGAATAATTGAGTGTTGAATGAACTCCAACCATCCTCTAGCTACAGGTTTAAGGTCCGGTCTTCTCAATTGAACTGGTTTGCCTCTTGAGTCAACTTTCCATTGAGCTCCTTCCACATATATGTCCATGGGGACTTGGTCCAACCTTTGATCAAAGTTGACCCTTCTAGTGTAGAGGCGTGCGTTTTCTTGCATCATTGGCAAGTTGAACGCCAACCTTACATTTTTCGGACTGAAATCTAAGTAATTTCCCCGAACCATTGTAAGCCAATTCTTTGGATTTGGGTTCCTACTTTGATCATGGTTCCTAGTGATCCATGCATTTGCATAGAACTCTTAAACCATTAAGATTCTGACTTGTTGAATAGGATTAGAGAGAACTTCCCATCCTCTTCTTCTAATCCCTTGTCAGATCTCCGGATACTCGCTCTTTTTGAGCTTAAAAGGGACCTCAGAGATCACCTTCTTCTTGGCCATAACTTCATAGAAGTGGTCTTGATGGACCTTTGAGATGAATTTCTCTATCTCCTATGACTCAGAGGTGGAAGCAATTGCCTTCCCTTTCCTCTTTCTTGAGGTTTCTCTGGCCTTAGGTGCCATTAATGGTTATAGAAAAACGAAAAGCAATGCTTTTACCACACCAAACTTAAAAAGTTTGCTCATCCCCGAGCAAAAGAAGAAAGGAAGTAGTAGAAGAAAAAGAAAATGAAGGAGATGGAGGGAGAAGGTGTATTCGGCCAAGGGGGAGAGGTGGTGGTTGTAATGTGTGAAAATGGAGTAGTGTTGAGGGGTTTATATAGGGGTGGGGGGGAAGGGTAGGTTTCAGCCATTAGGGTTGGGTTTGGGAGGGAAAAGTATTTGAATTTTGGAGGTAGGTGGGGTTTATGGGGAAGAGGTAATAAGGTGATTGGTGAAGGGTATTTGGGGAAGAGGTAATAAGGTGATTGGTGAAGGGTATTTGGGTAAGAGTGTTATGAGAAGGTGTGAAGAGGAGAGAAGAAGAGGTGGGGTAGGTGGGGATCCTGTGGGGTCCACAAATCCTGAGGGGTCAAAGACTTAGCATCCCTACTCCAAGTAGGCATGCAAAACGCCCTTAGAATGCATGTCTGGCGTTAAACGCTAGCTTGCTGCTTGTTTCTGGCGTTTAACGCCAATTCCATGCTCTGTTCTGGCGTTAAACGCCAGTCTGGTGCTTGTTTCTGGCGTTTAACGCCAGCTTAATGCTTCTTTCTGGAGTTAAACGCCAGTTTGATGCTTCTTACTGGCGTTTAAACGCTAGTAAGCTCTTCCTCCAGGGTGAGCTATTTTTAATGCTGTTTTTTATTCTGTTTTTGATTTTTCAGTAGTTTTTGTGACTTCACATGATCATCAACCTAAAAAAAATATAAAATAGCAATGGAAAATAAATAGATATAATTAAATAACATTGGATTGCCTCCCAACAAGCGCTTCTTTAATGTCAATAGCTTGACAGTGAGCTCTCATGGAGCCTCACAGAAAATCAGAGCAATGTTGGGACCACCCAACACCAAACTTAGAGTTTGAATGTGGGGGTGTAACACCAAACTTAGAGTTTGGTTGTGGCCTCCCAACACCAAACTTAGAGTTTGACTGTGGGGGCCTTGGTTGACTCTGCAGTGAGAGAAGCTTTTCATGCTTCCTCTCCATGGTTACAGAAGGAGAACCTTGAGTCTTAAATACAAGGTAGTTCTCATTCAGTTGAAGGACCAACTCTCCTCTGTCCACATCAATCACAGTTTTTGCTGTGGCTAGGAAGGGTCTTCCAAGGATGATGGATTCATCCTCGATGGATATTGTGACATGTAATCCTACCAAATTGTGGTTCATGAAACTGTGTGGTATAATCAGTGATCGAGCATCATCTCTTCTTATGAACATTTAAACCAAGGGATTGGGAATTTGTTTGTTTTTAGAGAGAATTGGTGAGCCAAGGGATTGGGATCCAATCATATAAGATTGCCAAGCAAAATTTAATGAACGCATTGGTTGAGAAAGAGATAAACATGTTTTGATTCGGAGATCTCAATATCTCCTATACCCAATGAATTCCCCATTTCTGATTTCCACTTTCTCTTTACATTCTGCAACTCAATTCATACAATCACCCCCATTCCCTTTTAATTTCAGCAATTTAGCTTCTGCTCTTTAATTCATGCAATTTAAGATTCCGCCATTCAATTTCTTGTCATTTACGTTTTCCCGCCAATTTTGCATTCCGCAATTCTCATCTAAATCTTGATTCCGCTCAACTAGAACACACTTCTAATCCGAATTGCTCATTCAACCAATCCTTGTGGGATTCGACCTCACTCTATTGTGAGTTTTTACTTGACGATAGCCGGTGCACTTGCCGGAAGGAATTTTGCCGATCGTGCAATTTCCTAAATCGTAGCATAACAAGTTTATGCGCATCAATCCTTCCCAGTGTCTAGGATTATAAAATCAGCAGGGATGTAAAGGCCTTCAACCCTTACTAACACGTCCTCTACTAGTCCATAAGCTTGTTTTATGGATTTGTCTGCCATCTCTAATGAGAATTTGACAGCCTGTACCTCAAAGATTCCTAGTTTCTCCATTACAGAGAGTGGCATTAAGTTTATGCCTGACCCCAGGTCACACAGAGCCTTCTCAAAGGTCATGGTGCCTATGTTATAAGGAATTAGGAATTTACCAGGATCCAATTTCTTTTGAGGTAAAGTATGCTGAACCCAGATATTTAGTTCATTAATGAGCAATGGAGGCTCGTCCTCCCAAGTCTCATTACCAAATAGCTTGACATTCAGCTTCATGATTGCTCCTAAATACTGGGCAACTTGCCCTTGAACAATGTCTTCATCTTCTTCAGAAGATGAATAGTCATCAGAGCTCATGAATGGTAAAAGGAGGTTCAATGGAATCTCTATGGTCTCTAGATGAGCCTCAGATTCCTTTGGTTTCTCAAAGGGAAACTCCTTATTGGTCAGTGAACGTCCCAGGAGGTCTTCCTCACTAGGATTCACGTCCTTCTTCTCCTCTCTGGGTTTTGACCACACCAAGTAAGGTTATAGCCTTGCACTCTCTTTTTGGATTCTCTTCCGTATTGCTTGGGAGAGTACTAGGAGGAGTTTCAGTGACTCTTTTACTCAGCTGGCCCACTTGTGCCTCCAAATTTCTAATGAAGGACCTTATTTCATTCAAGAAACTTAGAGTGGCCTTAGATAAATCAGAGACTATATTTTTTAAGCTAGATGGATTCTGCTCAGAATTCTCTGTCTGTTGCTGAGAGGATGATGGAAAAGGCTTGCTATTGCTAAACCTGTTCCTTCCACCATTATTAAAGCCTTGTTGAGGCTTTTGTTGATCCTTCTATGAGAAATTTGGATGATTTCTCCATGAGGGATTATAGGTATTTCCATAGGGTTCTCCCATGTAATTCACCTCTGCTATTGTAGGGTTCTCAGGATCATAAGCTTCTTCTTCAGAAGATGCTTCTTTAGTACTGTTGGATGCAGCTTGCACTCCATTCAGACTCTAAAAAATCATATTGACTTGTTGAGTCAATATTTTATTCTGAGCCAATATGGCATTCAGAGTATCAATTTCAAGAACTCCCTTCCTCTGAGGCGTCCCATTATTCACAAGATTCCTTTCAGAAGTGTACATAAACTGTTTATTTGCAACCATGTCAATGAGTTCCTGAGCTTCTGCAGGCATTTTCTTTATGTGAATAGATCCACCTGCAGAATGGTCCAATGACATCTTTGATAATTCAGACAGACCATCATAGAATATATCCAGGATGGTCCATTCTGAAAGCATGTCAGAGGGACACTTTTTGGTCAGTTGCTTGTATCTCTCCCAAGCTTCATAGAGGGATTCACCTTCTTTCTGTTTGAAGGTTTGAACATCCACTCTAAGATTGCTAAGCTTTTGAGGAGGGAAGAACTTGGCTAAGAAAGCCGTGACCAGCTTATCCCAAGAGTTCAGGTTATCTTTAGGTTGAGAGTCCAACCATATTCTAGCTCTGTCTCTTATAGCAAACGGGAAAAGCATAAGCCTGTAGACCTCGGGATCAACCCCATTGGTCCTAACAGTATCACAGATCTGCAAGAATTCAGTTAAGAACTGAAAAGGATCTTCTTATGGAAGTTCATGAAACTTGCAATTCTGTTGCATCAAAGAAACTAATTGAGGCTTTAGCTCAAAATTGTTTGCTCCAATGGCAGCGATTGAGATGCTTCTTCCATGTAAGTTGGAATTTGGTGCAGTAAAGTCACCAAGCATCTTCCTTGCATTTCCACCATTGTTATTATTTTCGGCCATATCTCCTTCTTTTTCGAAAATTTCTGTCAGATTTTCTCCAGAGAGTTGTGCTTTAGCCTCCCTTAGCTTCCTCTTTAGAGTCCTTTCAGGTTCAGGATCAGCTTCAACAAGAATGTTCTTATCCTTGTTCCTGCTCATATGAAAAAGAAGAGAATAGAAAAGAAAATATGAAATCCTTTATGTCACAGTATAGAGATTCCTTATATGAGTATAAGAAGAAAAGAATAGAAGAAGGAAAAGATAAGAATTTGAACACAGAGGAGAAGAGTGGGTTCGAATTTTTGAGTGAAAGAGGGGTGTTAGTAGATAAATAAATAAATAGAAGGAGATGAGAGGGAGAAGAACTCGAAAATTAAGTAAAATAAAATAAAAATATTTTTGTTTTTATTTTAGATATTAGTTATAATTTGAAAATACGAAAAGAAATAAAATTAAAATTAAAATTTGAAATAATTAGTTAATGAAAAGAAATTTTGAAAAAGAGGTTAGTGATTTTCGAAAATTAGAGAGAGAGGATTAGTTAGGTAGTTTTGAAAAAGATAAGAATCAAACAAGATAAGATTAATTGAAAAAGATTTGAAAATCAATTTTTAAAAGGTAAGAAGTTAGAAAAGATTTTGAAATTGATTTTGAAAAAGATGTGATTGAAATTTGTTTTGAAATATATTTGAAAAAGAATTTAAAAAGATTTGATTTTGAAAAAATAAAGTTGATTACTTGACTTAACAAGAAACAAAAAGATATGATTGAACCTTTCTTAGTAGGCAAGTAACAAACTTAAAATTTTTTTGAATCAATCACTTTAATTGTTAGCATTAATTTCGAAAATATGAGATAGAAATAAGAAAAAGATTTTGGAAATAAATTTTGAAAATTTAGAAATTATGAAAGAAAAATAAAAAAAAGATTTGATTTTTGAAAAAGATAGAATTTTTTTAATTGAAAATTTGACTTGACTCATAAGAAACAACTAAATTTTAAAAAGTTTTGACAAAGTCAACTCAAATTTTCGAAAATTTATGAGATAAAAAGGGGAAGATAATTTTTTTGATATTTGAAATTTTTTTAATGAAGAAAGAGAAAAACAATAAAAAGACTCAAAACATGAAAATTCAAGATCAAAACACATGATGCATGCAAGAACACTTTGAATGTCAAGATGAACACCAAGAACACTTTGAATGTCAAGATGAACATCAAGAACTTATTTTTGAAAATTTTTAGGAAAAGAAAAACATGCAAGACACCAAACTTTAAAATTTTTAATGTTGAGACACTAACAAATTGAAAATGTATATGAGAAACAAGAAAAGATGCACAACAAGAAAATGCAAAAATCAAAACAAAGAAGATCATCAAGAACAACTTGAAGATCATGAAGAACATATGATGAATTTTCGAAGATTTGTAGTGAAAATTAAAAATATGCAATTGACACCAAACTTAAAAATTGACACAAGACTCAAACAAGAAACATCAAATTTTTTTGGTTTTTATGATTTTATTAAATTTTTTTGGTACTTTTCGAAAATTATTTTGAAAAAGAAAAATAAGGATTTCAAAATTCTTAATGAGAATTCCAGGAATCATGCAATGTTAGTCTAAAGCTCCGGTCCAGGAATTAGACATGGATTACTAGCCAGCCAAGCTTTCAGTGAAAGCTCCGGTCCAAAACACTAGACATGGCCAATGGCCAGCCAAGCTTTAAGATACAAATCAGGCATACAACAGCTGAATTGACGAGAATCAAAAAAGCTCTTGTGATGATGAGTTGAAACCTCGGTCCAAAAGATTAGACATGGCTTCACAGCCAGCCAGACTTCAACAGATCATCTTGAAACTCTAGAATTCATTCTTAAAAATTCTGAAGCCATAGAATAATTTATTTATTTTTATTCGAAAAAAATTAAAATAATAAAAACAAAAAGCTTAAAATTAAAATAAAATTACCTAATCTGAGCAACAAGATAAACCGTCAGTTGTCCAAACTCGAACAATCCCCGGCAACGGCGCCAAAAACTTGGTACGCACGTTCATAATCTTAGTTCTTTTTAACAATTCCGATATAACTAACTAGCAAGTGCACTGGGTCATCCAAGTAATAAACCTTACGTGAGTAAGGGTCGATCCCACGGAGATTGTCGGCTTGAAGCAAGCTATGGTCATCTTGCAAATCTCAGTCAGGCGGATTCAAATGGTTATGGTGAGTTGATAAATAAAATATAATTAAAATATAAAATGGGATAGAGATACTTATGTAATTCATTGGTGAGAATTTCAGATAAGTGTATGGAGATACTTTGTTCCTTCTGAGTCTCTGCTTTCCTACTGCCTTCATCCAATCCTTCATACTCCTTTCCATGGCAAGCTGTATGTTGGGCATCACCATTGTCAATGGCTACATCCCGTCCTCTCAGTGAAAATAGTCCAAATGCACTGTCACCGCACGGCTAATCATCTGTCGGTTCTCGATCATGCTAGAATAGGATCCAGTAATCCTTTTGCGTCTGTCACTACGCCTAGCACTCGCGAGTTTGAAGCTCGTCACAGCCATCCCTTCCCAGATCCTACTCGGAATACCACAGATAAGGTTTAGACTTTCCGAATCTCAAAAATGGCCGCCAATAATTCTAGCCTATACCACGAAGACTCTGATCGTAGATCAGGAGGCTAAGAGATATGCATTCAAGCTTGTTTTCATGTAGAACGGAAGTGTTTGTCAGGCACGCGTTCATAGGTGAGAATGGTGATGAACGTCACATAATCATCACATTCATCATGTTCTTGTGTGCGAATGAATATCTTAGAGAAGAAATAGGCTTGAGTTGAATAGAAAAATAATAGTACTTTGCATTAATTCATGAAGAACAGCAGAGCTCCACACCTTAATCTATGGTGTGTAGAAACTCTACCGTTGAAAATACATAAGAATAAGGTCCAGGCATGGCTGAATGGCCAGCCCCCTAAACATGTACCAAATGATCTAAAGGTGAACAAAAGATATAAAATAAATCACTAAAAGTAGTTTTTATACTCGACTAGTGACTAGGGTTACATAAGATAAGTAAATGATGTAGAAATCCACTTCCGGGCCCACTTGGTGTGTGCTTGGGCTGAGCATTGAGCTTTCATATGTAGAGACTCTTTTTGGAGTTAAACGCCAAGTTGTAGCCTGTTTCTGGCGTTTAACTCTGATTTGCAACCTGTTTCTGGCGTTTAACTCCAGAATAGGGCAGGAAGTTGGCGTTTAAACGCCAGTTTGCGTCATCAAAACTCGAGCAAAGTATGGACTATTATATATTGCTGGAAAACCCTGGATGTATACTTTCCAACGCAATTGAGATCGAGCCAATTGGGTTTCTGTAGCTCTAGAAAATCCACTTCGAGTGCAGGGAGGTCAGAATCCAACAGCATCTGCAGTCCTTCTTCAGCCTCTGAATCAGATTTTTGCTCAAGTCCCTCAATTTCAGCCAGAAATTACCTGAAATCACAGAAAAACACACAAACTCATAATAAAGTCCAGAAATGTGATTTTTATTTAAAAATTAATAAAAATATACTAAAAACTAATTAAATTATACTAAAAACTATGTAAAAATAATGCTAAAAAGCGTATAAATTATCTGCTCATCAATACTCTATAACCACAGACAATGGCACTCAATTTACAGATGCAGGCTTCAGAAAGTTGGTGGCCGATCTAAATATAAAACACCAATTCACATCCGTAGAACACCCCCAGGCCAATGGACAAGCAGAAGCTGCTAACAAAGTCATATTAGCCGGGCTAAAACGGAGATTGCAGGATGCAAAGGGAGCCTGGGCCGAAGAGCTCCCACAAGTCTTATGAGCATATCAGACAAATCCATACTCCACCACAAAGGAATCACCCTTCCGATTAGCTTACGAAATGGAGGCAATGATCCCAGTAGAGGTCGAAGAAGGGTCGCCCAGAGTGATCCACTACAATGAAGAGGCCAAGTCCCAACTTCAAAGGGAAGAACTCGACCTACTTCCAGAAATCTGAGAAAGAGCTCGAATAAGAGAAGAGGCATTAAAATGTCGAATGGCTTCAAGATACAATTAAAAGGTAGTACCGTGAGGTTTTTCCGAGAACGACCTCATCCTAATCCAAAATGATATCGGAACGACCCGACCTGGAGAAGGAAAGCTAGCAGCAAACTGGAAAGGACCCTACCGAGTCATAGAAGTACTTGAAAAGGGCTACTACAGGCTATCCAAACTCGAAGGGCGAGAGCTTCCAAGGTCATGGCACGCCTGCAACCTACGAAGGTATTATAGCTAGAGGTAATAAGGATCTTAGGATAAGGTGCAATCTTTTTCCTGAAAAGGTTTTTTAATGAGGTGCCAAGCCAAGATCCATGAACTACCTGACTTAGAATGCCCACATGTATATATTTGCATTTTCTTTATTTTAAATAAAGTTTTTGAGATTATCTACAAATCCTCAATACGCATTAATCTGAAACGTAAAAATTCATCTCCCGATTATAAAGCTACAGATTAGCAGAAAGTGAAAATCAAATTCACTGCTCGATCATGATAAAGACCAACGAAGATGAAAACCGAATTCATCAAAAGGTCGACTAAATGGGATCAAACCCAATTTCTACGAAATCAGCAAAGATGAAAAGGCGACAAAACAAAATAATGCAAAAAGTTATCGAAAGTGATCCATGGAAAGGACCTGACGAGGTCTTAATAAAAATGGGTTGCTAAAAATAACTTAAAGACAGGCCGACGTATAGAAGTTGGACCAGTCGATCACAATAACCAAAGTTATAAAAAGTAAATCCTTGGAAAGAGGCCTGGCCAGCCCTAAAAAAGAGGATTACTAGAAATAACTTAGAAGGAACCTGATGACAAGTCATCTTAGCCTATTTTCACTAGTCTTTTTCTTTTGTTTTCAATTGATTTTATGCACTTTCTTAAGCCATAAGCAAGCCAATTGGGTAGATTTCCATGTTTCCTTTGATTCAATCAACCATGGATGAATTAATGCACTTTCATGAGATTTTGTGCTATAATTGTCATATATTATGAAAGAAACACAATCTCATGATTTGGGGCATAGCTTTGATTGTTTTGATTGATTGATGATAGGTGAAAAGAGTTTTGAAGAAGGTTGAAGAAAGAAGGAATGGCTAGGAGCAAGAGAGAACAAAAAGCTTGAGCCAAAGTTTACCTCAAACTTTAGCTCAAATTTTTGGAAGAATTGAAAACACCCCAGAGGAAAAAAAGCTTGAGCCAAAGTTTGCCTCAAACTTTAGCTCAAACTTTTGGAAGAGTTAAAAATACACTGGAGAAAAAAGCTTGAGCCAACGTTTGCCTCAAACTTTTTGGCAAACGTTGGCATCACAAAACCAACACCCTGGTGATGCCAAGGCATCTTAGGCGAGTTTCACTAGCATTTTTCTGTTAGTTTTAGTTGTTTTATGCACTTTCTTGAGCTTAAAGTAACCAAGAATGGTTAAATGAATAACAAAGCAATGAACCATCCAAACAGTATGATTTTTATGAAAATTTCATGAGTTTTTAGTTATATTACTTGAATGCTATGAATGGAAGATTCTCATGAAAATTTGCAAGACTTTGATGCAGTTGTTTGGATGATTTCAGGAAAGAAGAGGCTAGGCAAGGAAGCAACAAAAATCAATAAAGGAAGCTTGAATATCACATGTGGAGTTTAAGTTCCAGTTTAAGCTTAAACTGGAACTTAAACGGCCAAAATCATGAAAGCTGAGGAAAAGCTGAAAGTGGCGTTTAACCTCCAGTTTAACCTTAAACTGAAAGTTAAACGCCAGAAAGGGGAAATGCACCAGGGAGCCATTTCCACGTTTAAGCTCCAGTTTAACCTTAAACTGGAGCTTAAACGTGTTCGACCAAGTTTTCTCCTCCAGGGTTACTTTCTCCATTTCCACGTTTAAGCTCCAGTTTAACCTTAAACTAGAGCTTAAACGTGTTCGACCTCCAGGGGTTGCTTTTTCCGCTTCCACGTTTAAGCTCCAGTTTAACCTTAAACTGGAGCTTAAACGTGTTCGACACCTCCAGGGCTACCTTTCTCCGCTTCCACGTTTAAGCTCCAGTTTAACCTTAAACTGGAGCTTAAACGTATTCGACCTCCAGGGCTGCCTTTCCTATCTCCACGTTTAAGCTTTAGTTTAACCTTAAACTGAAGCTTAAACGTGTTCGACTACACAGCTAATATCACTTGTGGAGAATCATTGTTCATTTGGTGGGAGTGCTAATGAAGATCCAAACCAACATCTCACAAAATTCCTGAGAATTTGCGACACTGTGAAGTCCAATGGAGTCTAGGAAGATACCTATAAACTGCTCTTGTTCCCATATTCACTTAGGGACAAGGCAGCTAAGTGGCTGGAATCATTCCCAAGGGGGAGCCTAACAACCTGGGATGAGGTGGAAAGCAAGGTTCTGGCACGTTTCTACCCCCCACAAAAGGTCAATAGGCTTTGATCTGAGGTTCAGACTTTTAGACAACAAGATGGTGAAACTCTCTACGAGGCATGGGAGAGATTCAAGGACTTGACAAGGAAATGCCCACCAGACATGTTCCATGACTGGGTGCAATTGCATATTTTCTATGATGGACTTTCTTATGAATCAAGGAAGGCTGTAGACCATTCATCAGGAGGTTCATTGAATGAGATCCATCCTACCCACTGCAAACTCTTCAGAAATAGTCCCTAAAAGAGCCATCTTGCTACATTGCATTATGGTGGGAGGGGAGATCAAAGTTCATAAACTCATTGCTGAACAGATATAAGAGCTTAGTGAGAAAAGTGATCCTGAATCCTGGCTCCACTTCCCTAGCACCATCATTAGACTATGCATCGATGCCCAAGTACCACTTGAAGATGAAAGACCTAATTGGCTACATCCTGGAATGGCCATAACTGCGTACAGAATGACTCTTGGCCCAATTGCTCCAAGACATACAAAGAGAAGAAATGAAGAAGGGCAACAAGCAGAAGCAGAGCAAGAAGCAGAGCAAGAAGGACAAGAGGGAGAAGAAGGAGAAGAAGAACAAGAAGAGCAAGGAATTCCAGAAAGAAGACAACAAATTCCCAGAGACCCCATGGATATGAGCAGAATGCAGGAAATCATAGAAGGAATGTCTCAACAATACATGAGGTCTCAGGAGAGACAAGAGGACTTTCATCTAAAAATGATGGATATGCAAAGGAACTTTGAATCAAGATTCTTAGATCTGCAAAGGGAACAGAATTTACAATTACAGGAATCCTTCAGCCACATATGCCAACACCAAGATGCCAATGTCTTGGCAATCAAGGAAGCCACCACTTTACAGAATGCAAGATACTCAGTTCAAGCTAATTACAACATCGGTTCTCAAATCAAGCTTAACTACATAGGGGAACATTTACACAAGATGGACCCAGCATTCCCAGCTTTTGATGAGTATTTCAAAGGGAGGAAAGAAGGAGAAATAAACAAGGCAATGATCCTTGAAAAAGGAGTGGAAGAAACAATGAAAAAGGCTGGATTCTGGAAAAAGCTCATAAGAAAAGACAAAGGAAGAGCAAGTGGTCAAAAAGAGGTAGAAAGCAAGAAGAAGCAGGATCCCAAGAATCAAGAAGAACCAAGCAATAAATGAGAGGTGGTATCGTTCCTTAATAATCAAATGATAATTGGTGAATTGTCTTCATGAGCTTTCTTTCATTATAAGTCATTTAAGTTTTATGTGAAAGTTCGTTTAACCTCCAGTTTAACCTTAAACTGGAAGTTAAACGCCAGAAATGGGAAATGCACCAGGGAGCCATTTCCACGTTTAAGCTCTAGTTTAACCTTAAACTGGAGCTTAAACGTGTTCGACCAAGTTTTCTCCTCCAGGGTTACTTTCTCCATTTCCACGTTTAAGCTCCAGTTTAACCTTAAACTGGAGCTTAAACGTGTTCGACCACCAGGGGTTGCTTTCTCCGCTTCCACGTTTAAGCTCCAGTTTAACCTTAAACTGGAGCTTAAATGTGTTCGACACCTCCAGGGCTACCTTTCTCCGCTTCCACGTTTAAGCTCCAGTTTAACCTTAAGCTGGAGCTTAAACGTATTCGACCTCCAGGGCTGCCTTTCCTATCTCCACGTTTAAGCTTCAGTTTAACCTTAAACTGAAGCTTAAACGTGTTCGACTACGTTACCCTCCAGGGCTGCCTTCTTCCATTTCCACGTTTAAGCTTCAGTTTAACCTTAAACTGAAGCTTAAACGTGCTCCCACAAAAGGCATCACTGGAAGTGTCTGGCGTTTAACTTAAACTTACTCTGGTATGAAACCCAATTGTGCCTCAAACTTTTTGGCAAACGTTGGCGCCACACATATACACAAGGGGACCAACGTTTGGCCTAAAGTTTGACCTCAAACTTTAGCCCAAACGTTGGTATCAGCAAAAGGAGGGCAGCTGGTATAAAAAGTTTGAGTAAAAGTTTGCCTCAAACTTTTACTCAAGCTTTTATGATTCTTGGCCCGGTTCACAATGGGTTTCTCTCCAACTCCAAGAGCAATCAATAGAGTCCTTTATCAACCCAATTCCATCAAGAGCAAAGGCCCAATTCAAGGCTTGAAGACCATTTGAAGAAAGTGTATAAATAGCTTAGGATTTAAGTTTTAAGGGAGCTTTTCCTTTTACTTTTGCTGAGTAGTTTTTGGAGAGCTTTTGGTTTTGAGTTGTTTGGAGTTTCTGAGTTTCGGAGTAGGAGAATTGAATTCTCTTCCTCTTAGTTTTCTTGTTTTCAATTTCAATTACATTTGTCTTGGATCTTGGGTTGGAGAATTGAAGGAATTCTGTTTCAATCTTATCCTGAGATCTCTCTGTTTTCTTTACTGCATAATTGAATTTAAATTTCTGTTCATTATCTCTTCTTCTACTCATTGTGCTATTTACTTTTCTCTATTTCTTGCAATTGAATTCTACATTTGGATCTAGGAAGGCATTGAGATCTAGACTCGATTATCTAGCCTCTTGGGTCCTGAGATTTGGAGTTGCATTTTAAATTCTCTATTTAGAGCTCTTCAAGTTCATTTACATTTCCGTTTTAGATCCGGTTCAATTCAAGTCACATTCTACTTGTCTGATTAATGCAATTTACTTTTCCTTGTTTAAATTCTGCAAATCCACTTCCCAATTCCCTTTACAATTCAAGCCATTTACATTTCTTGCACTTTAAGATTCTGCAATTTACATTTCTTGCGTTCTAAGTTTCAGCCATTTAATTTCTTGCTCTTTAAGATTCAGCACATTTACCTTCTCTGCTCTTTAATTTACTGCAATTGTCCCTCTCCCTTTTAATTTCATGCAATTTAGCTTCTGTCGAATACAAACCACTCAAATCAACTCTTGATTCGCTTGACTAAATCAACCACTAAACTAAAATTGCTCAATCCTTCAATCCCTGTGGGATCGACCTCACTCCCGTGAGTTTTATTACTTGATGCGACCCGGTGCACTTGCCGGTTAGATTTGGGTGTTTGGGATTCGTTTTTCATTTTCCGAAAATATACATCAAGTTTTTGGCGCCGTTGCCGGGGATTGAAATAGATTGACAATGATTAAATGAAGTGGAGATCTAGATCTAGCATTTTTATTTTTTATTTTTTGTTTCTCAATCTTTGGACTAACCCACTAACTGTTTGAAATTTTGCTTGAGCTAACTAAATTTCATTCTAGCAATAGATTGAAGTGTTACTGGTGGTGTTTCTTTTGTTTTGTTTGTATGTCAGGTACAGGGAGACCCATTCCTGTTTTATTTGAAACTGACCAGAGAACTCTTAGAAGGTTAAGAAGAGCTGAAAGAGGGAAAAATATTGTTGGAGAGGAAGAATCTGAGGAAGAATATCACGAGATGGAAGGAGATCCATCTAATCCAGGAGGAGGGGTTAACAATAACCCACAACAGAGGAGAGTACTGGCCTCCTATACTTTTGCAAATGCTAGACATTGTGGAAGCAGCATTCTCACCCCTAATGTCAATGCAAATAACTTTGAACTGAAGCCACAACTCATCACATTGGTCCAAAACAACTGCTCGTTTGGGGGAGGACCATTGGAGGATCCAAATCAACATTTATCCACTTTCTTGAGAATTTGTGACACAGTTAAAAGCAATGGAGTGCACCCTGACATATACAAGCTGTTGTTATTCCCATTCTCTCTCAGGGACAAGACCACTCAATGGCTAGAGACATTTCCGAAGGAAAGCATTAACACATGGGATGATTTGGTGAGCAAGTTTCTTGCCAAGTTTTACCCCCCTCAAAGGATCATCAGGTTGAAGACTGAGGTGCAGACATTCACGCAATTGGATGCTGAAAATCTGTATGAAGCATGGGAGAGATATAAGGCCCTGCTGAGGAAATGTCCACCAGAAATGTTCACTGAGTGGGACAAGCTACAGAACTTCTATGAAGGACTCACTCTAAAGGCTCAAGAAGCACTTGATCACTCAGCTGGAGGATCATTGCAACTGATGAAAACTGCAGAAGAAGCTCAAAATCTTATTAACATGGTGGCTAATAATCAGTATTTCTTTGCGCATCAAAGGCAACGCCAACCATCACAAAGGAGAGGAGTAATGGAGCTAGAAGGAGTGGACTCAATCTTAGCTCAAAACAAAATGATGCAGCAACAAATTCAACAACAGTTTGAACAAATGGCCAAAAGGATTGATAGCCTTCAAGTAGCAGCTGTAAACACAAGCCAACCATCAACTGTATGGGTGCAGAATGAAGAAAGCCAAGAAGAGCAACAACAGGAGCAAGTGCAGTACATGCATAACCAAAACTCTGGACAGAATGAAGTGTATGGTGACACATACAATCCATCCTGGAAGAACCACCCAAACCTCAGGTGGGGAGATAATCACAACCAGAACCAACAACCATGGCAGAGGAACTCAAACCAAAACACTTTAAGAAACAACCAAAACTACAACCAGCAGCAAACAAAAGATGAAAAGCAAACAAAGGTAGATGAAGCCAAGGATCAAGTTGTGATGCCAAACAAGAGCACTGAGAAACTCAAAGAGAAGAACAACCAACCACACAGTTCAAAAGAAGTGATTCAGGGACATCAGCAAGTAGGAAAGAGCATCACACCTCCACTGCCATATCCCCAGAGGTTCAACAAAGAGACTAAGGACCAACATTTTCACAAATTCCTTGAGACTTTCAAAAAGCTGGAGATCAATATTCCCTTGGCTGAAGCACTTGAGAAAATGCCTCTGTATGCCAAGTTTTTGAAGGAGCTTATCAGCAAGAAAAGAAGTTGGGACGAGAAAGAGACCATACTGCTTACTGAGGAATGCAGGGCTTTGATTCAAAAAGGGCTTCCTCCTAAGCTTGAAGACCCTGGGAGCTTCTTGCTGCCTTGCACCATTGGGGAATTAACCATCACTAAGGCAATGTGCGATCTAGGAGCAAGTATTAACTTAATTCCCTCCTCTTTGGTGAAAAAGCTGCGTATAGAGGAAGTTAAACCGGTACAGATGTCTCTAGAGCTGGTAGATAAGTCAATGGTATACCCCAGAGGTGTAATTGAAAACCTTCTAGTCAAGGTGGACAAATTCATATACCCTGTAGATTTTGTGGTTCTAGATTCAGATGAGGATGAAAGTGACTCCATCATACTTGGGAGACCGTTCTTGGCCACTGCCAGGGCTATCATAGACGTAGAGCAAGGAGAATTAACTCTCAGAATGCATGATAAGACCAGCAATGATGATGAGGAAGAGGACAGCAAGTAAACTCCAAAAGGTTGTATTATTCATTATCAGATATTGCTGTAATTGAAAGTTATACTATACCCCTATCTGTCCTTCTGTCTAGTATAGTTTTTCTGCAATTCAATAATCAAGATGCTTGATTATTTACAACACTATACTCTCCAAAATTTGTTTGCACTCAATATTTCAAAAATGCATCACATGAAAGTTCTTAGAAAAGAAGGATTGAGGAATTAAACAATTTTGAGGCAAGCAAAAGATTAGGAGAAGTGGTGGTTCTGGTTATGTGATTATGCATTGAGGTTGCATGCTTATGAAAACTTGTATGGGAGCTCATAGGCGGGACATAGAGTTCAAAGAAGTGTTGTGGAGATTCTCAAATATTTATTGATCCAAGAAGCAGCAAACAAAACAAAAGAAAATAAAGAAAATACAAAAACAAAAAGAACATGGCCCAAGGCTCTGAGCATCAATTACTAGGCAGAAAAGAAGAAAGAAACAAGAACTCAAAGAGTTGTTATCCTAGTAAATGCTTGTGGTCGAATTATGTCAAAGAGAGAGGCTTCAGTAAGTAAATCCTTAGGGGTGCTTTAACACCTAATACCTTAAAACCAACTGGTTTAGGAGTACTGATTGAAAGCTTACCTAAAAAGCCGCTTTGAGACATGACACTTAGAGTCAAAGCCAAAACACAAGAATCATAAGCTGCTTCAAGGTGATTACCTATAAAGAGATCTCGATGATATCATTTGGATGAAAGTCCTAGGACCTAAGACCCCCAATATGTGAGGACTAGTAAGCACTGAAGCCCTTGCATGAGCATATAATTTAGAGTTCACCCCACTGTTTCTTAATCACTTCACTCACAGGACCTTACAAGTTATTCTTCAATCCGTCTTAATTAAAAGAACCTTTGAGCATAATCCCTTTCTTGCTTGGGGACAAGCAAGCTTTAAGTTTGGTGTTGTGATGACAAGGCATCTTAGCCTATTTTCACTAGTCTTTTTCTTTTGTTTTCAATTGATTTTATGCACTTTCTTAAGCCATAAGCAAGCCAATTGGGTAGATTTCCATGTTTCCTTTGATTCAATCAACCATGGATGAATTAATGCACTTTCATGAGATTTTGTGCTATAATTGTCATATATTATGAAAGAAACACAATCTCATGATTTGGGGCATAGCTTTGATTGTTTTGATTGATTGATGATAGGTGAAAAGAGTTTTGAAGAAGGTTGAAGAAAGAAGGAATGGCTAGGAGCAAGAGAGAACAAAAAGCTTGAGCCAAAGTTTGCCTCAACCTTTAGCTCAAACTTTTGGAAGAATTGAAAACCCCCCAGAGAAAAAAAAGCTTGAGCCAAAGTTTGCCTCAACCTTTAGCTCAAACTTTTGGAAGAATTGAAAACCCCCCAGAGAAAAAAAAGCTTGAGCCAAAGTTTGCCTCAAACTTTTACTCAAGCTTTTATGATTCTTGGCCCGGTTCACAATGGGTTTCTCTCCAACTCCAAGAGCAATCAACAGAGTCCTTTATCAACCCAATTCCATCAAGAGCAAAGGCCCAATTCAAGGCTTGAAGACCATTTGAAGAAAGTGTATAAATAGCTTAGGATTTAAGTTTTAAGGGAGCTTTTCCTTTTACTTTTGCTGAGTAGTTTTTGGAGAGCTTTTGGTTTTAAGTTGTTTGGAGTTTCTGAGTTTCGGAGTAGGAGAATTGAATTCTCTTCCTCTTAGTTTTCTTGTTTTCAATTTCAATTACATTTGTCTTGGATCTTGGGTTGGAGAATTGAAGGAATTCTGTTTCAATCTCATCCTGAGATCTCTCTGTTTTCTTTACTGCATAATTGAATTTAAATTTCTGTTCATTATCTCTTCTTCTACTCATTTTGCTATTTACTTTTCTCTATTTCTTGCAATTGAATTCTACATTTGGATCTAGGAAGGCATTGAGATCTAGACTCGGTTATCTAGTCTCTTGGGTCCTGAGATCTGGAGTTTGCATTTTAAATTCTCTGTTTAAAGCTTTTCAAGTTCATTTATATTTCCATTTTAGATCCGGTTCAATTCAAGTCACCTTCTACTTGTCTGATTAATGCAGTTTACTTTTCCTTGTTTAAATTCTGCAAATCCACTTCCCAATTCCCTTTACAATTCAAGCCATTTACATTTCTTGCACTTTAAGATTCTGCAATTTACATTTCTTGCGTTCTAAGTTTCTGCCATTTACTTTCTTGCTCTTTAAGATTCAGCACATTTACCTTCTCTGCTCTTTAATTTACTGCAATTGTCCCTCTCCCTTTTAATTTCATGCAATTTAGCTTCTGTCGAATACAAACCACTCAAATCAACTCTTGATTCGCTTGACTAAATCAACCACTAAACTAAAATTGCTCAATCCTTCAATCCCTGTGGGATCGACCTCACTCCCGTGAGTTTTATTACTTGATGCGACCCGGTGCACTTGTCGGTTAGTTTTGTGTGTTTGGGATTCGTTTTTCGTTTTCCGAAAATACACGTCAGGACCGACGTGATGAAGTCGGCCCGGAACAAAAGTTATAAAAAGTAATCCCTAAAAGAGACCTGACAAAGGTCCAAAAAAGAGGATTACTAGAAATAATTTAGAAGGGACCGACGTGATGAATCGGCCCGGAACAAAAGTTATAAAAAGTAATCCCTAAAAGAGACCTGACAAAGGTCCAAAAAAGAGGATTACTAGAAATAACTTAGAAGGGACCGACATGATGAAGTCGGCCCAAACCAAAAAAGTTATAAAAAAGTAATCCATAAAAGAGACCTGACCAATGTCCAAGAAAATGGATTACTAGAAATAACTTAGAAGGAACCGACATGACAAAGTCGGCCCAAACCAAAAAAGTTATAAAAAAGTAATCCATAGAAGAGACCTGACTAAGGTCCAAGAAAATGGATTACTAGAAATAACTTAGAAGGAACTGACATGATGAAGTCGGCCCAACCAAGATGTCAAAAGTTAAAGGTAAATCCATGGAAGAGACCTAACAAAGGTCCAAACAAAATGGATTACTAGAAATAACTTCAGGCCGAGATGAAGAAGTCGGCCGACAGAAGGCATACAAGTTGGATCGAGAAATCCATGACCTCAAAAGAATCAAGCTACAAGTATGAAAGTACGAAGGCAATCAAAAGAGGTCGGACAACAAGGCTCCAACACTCCCAAAGACCTAAAAGGTGTCAGATAGGTGCAGACAAGCATATCACACAAGAAACAAGGTTATAATAATAACAGGACTCAAGAGGCCACCTGAAGTCAACCCCAAAGAGCCTGAAAAACTACCTTTGTTTTTCCAAAAATAAAGTTGCTAACAGAGAAGCAACTAAAAGTATCCAGCAGTTAGAAACCACAAATTACAAAATATAAAAAGTTCAAAGCCCACAAGCCGGGCTATATAGAAAAACACCAAGAAATAATTATTGAGGATCCAAAGATTTCTCAGTTGCAGCATCACGGGGTGAAGGAGGGCGAGTCTGAAGAGGCACCGTATCTACCGTCCCATCATCCCGGTTCAAGATCTGACAATCAGGATCCGACTCGGGATGACCACCTGCATGAGTTGAAGAAGTCGGCGCAATGGAGACTTTGGCAGAAGGCACAGGAGGAGGGTCGACATCATCATCATAATCATCATCAGGATCATCAGGGACGATCTTACCATCTTTTACGATGTTGTCCAAGCTGAAGAGAGTAAGGTCTAGCTCGGGTGCAAGAACTCGAACTTGATCCTTCAAATTCTCATAAGCAGCATTTACACTCCCTACAAGATGACCCTGGAGCTCGGCGTAATCAGTTCGGGCAGACACCAAATCCTCTCTAAGACCCATCATCTCCCTGTAGGTTGTGACATAACTCTCCTTGTGCTTCAAAGCCATATCTTCAGACAACTTGGTAGAAGCCGCCAAAGCAATAGCCCGAGTCTTCTACCCCTCCAACTCTTTCTCCAACTTGGCCACTTTCACCTCGAGCTCTTCCTTCAAACCCTTCATCCGGTCGAACTCCAACTTAGCTTCCTCCATAAAGGCCTTTTGTAGCATGAATGGGAAGATCCTGGGCAGTGCGATATAAAGTCGCCCCCATGTGTGCCATCTTGATGCTGCTCTGAGTAATAAAATCCAGATGGCGAAGAAGAGAAACATCGTCAGTAGGGATGGCACCATAAGGACCAATTTACTGGTCCACAAACTTGACAGCATCGAAGTCAGGGGCATCAAGGTTAAAAGGCTCAGCTGTTTTCTGTTTTTTTGGAAGAGGAGCGCTGGCAGGAGAAGAGGTAGCAGCAGAGGTCTGTGGAGGATCGACCAAATGAACCCGAGGGGTAGGAATCATCCTCCTCAGTCCAGGAGAGCTCGGTACCGATGGCTTCGGCAAAGCATGAGAGGATCCTTCCCCAGCCACCTTGGCCGAGATGTTTAGGGCCGCAGTCGCCTTTCTCGCCATTTTAAAGGCCTTCATGGAATCATTGTTTTTAACCATCTCTGAAAAAATACAACAAAAACCCAGTTACAAATTGGAAGAAAAAGAACAAGCTCGACAAAAATAAAACAAAACGAAAAATAAGTCAACCACTACCCAGCTCAGCTCGGAGAAGTGAGGGATCCCCTAAAAACCTTTTAGTGTCAAGATAAAGAGGTTGTCCCCAGTTCTCCTCCAACACATTAACAAAGGCCTGTTCGACCTCGTCCAACATCTCCCACGAATACCTCGACACCACAACATTCTTTTGCCACTCTAAAGGAAAGGCGGGCTCGTCATTCTCATCCAGAAAAAAGGGGCGAGCTCCTTCAACAGCTCGAACCTTAAAGAAATAATTCCTGAAGTCTCTAAAAGACTCATCATACATCGAAAATACTTTCTTTCCTTGGACAGACCGAAAAGAAACCCAGGAAGCTTTCTTTTTGGCACAAATCCCGAGTTTGGTCAAAACAAAAAGGTAAAGAAAGAGGGTTTGAGAAGGCTTAACATCTAGTTCCTGACACAACAACTAAAAAATCTTAACAAAACCCCATGAATTCGGATGAAGTTGGGATAGAGACACATTGCACAACCACAACAAATTAGTCTCAAAAGGAGTAAAAGGAAAGGTAATGTTCATTTGGCTGAAGAAATAGTCATAGGCATAAAAGAAGGGACGTTCCCCCTGGACCGAAGTAGGGAAACAGACCCTCTCATCAGAATCAGGTGCTACTAGCTCATAATTTTTCTCCTGCTCCCGATTACTACAAATCCTGTGATGTTTTCTCAGCTCCACACAGTACTCAAAATTTACCACAGAAACACACATCAACACGAGGGAGTCCAGCCAGTCCGACATGCCCTCGGGGACTCTGGAAGAGGTCTCGATAATATTTTTGCGAGACGACATAGGTCAACTAAAATCCTACAGTAAGAAAAAGGAAAAGGGGTTACTAATCAAACAGCTCGGGCAAGTCAAAAAGAGTAACTCGGGCATCAATGGATACAACTCGAACTAAAGCATATAAGGGTCAAGAAGTCAGACAAAGCAACAAAAGGAAACCCCAGGACCCCCACCAAAGATCCAGGGGCATCATTTAGAGGCAATTATGGAACAGAGACTCAGGAAAATCTACAAGCCTACATCTCTACACCTCCTAACAAGAAAATAACCCTTTTTCAAAAAAAAGCGACACTCCGACAAGAAAGCCACAAAATTCAAAAAAGCCATCAAAAGAAGTCATCTTTCAACAAAACTACTAAGGAAGCTGTCAACATAAAAACAGATCAAAATCACCAAAAGGCGCAATCCTTTTCCAAAGAATCAAACAGTTTCATCATCCCAAAATTCCAAAAATGGTGACACAAGCTGAGGCAATAACAACATTCAAAACCCTAAAAGCATCAACTATCAGGGAAAGCGCTAAGGGGCATACACAAGGCAAAGGAACTCTAAAAAACATGCACCATAGCGACAATCAAGCATGACAACACAAAGGTTCAAAGCTTTCCAACGTAGATTCAAGCAAGATCAAAACTTTCACAAAAAATAAAACAAAGAAGAAAGAAAAGAAAATACCTGAAAAAGGGACGAGACAATGAACACTGAGAAGATGAAGCAATAGCGAGGCCGAAGGTCACCCTCTGAAAGAACAAAACAGTCACCAACGGTGCCACAAGAAGAAGCACGAAAGCGTAAAAGACGAAGAGTCCCAGGCAAACCAGAAAATAGAAGGGCGAAAAATAGAGTTACAGTGAGCAAGAGAGAAGAAGAAACGGAAGCCAAATCTTTGAGAAAAGTAAAAATTTAAAGTGAAGAAAGGGGGAAAAACAGCAAAGGGAAGAGTTAATGGGTTATTAAAACCCTCGCACATTCCCAAGACAGAAAAATGCGCGTTTCAAAAGAACGAAAGGAATGACTGTTTCAAAAAATCAAGGAAAAACGTTCCGCATTCAAAGGGAAACTCTACAAAGAAGAAGTCGACAAAATGCTCGAGTTCAGCTTCACCAGAGAAGGATCGAAGTCCTAAAACTAAGACTCGACCTCAAAAAAAAGACCGATTTCGAGCAGGGGCACTGTTTATACCATGGGTCGAGCTGTCCGACTCGGAATGTTTAGCGACAAGTCGACCGACCTCTTCAGGTCAGACTATCCGACCTCTTCAAAGAGCTCGGCCAACATCGCCAAAAAAAGCCCAAATAGGGCCCAAACAGAGGAATACGACCCAAAATCCAAAGGCAGCCTAAGCCCATAGAGATAAGGGCGGTTCTCTTGAAGATAAGATGACTTCACTCAAAGATAAGATAACTATCTTATCCCTAGAAGATCACTCTACAAACATTATAAATACACTGGAGCACCCAGGTATAACTCATACTCTGATTCTACTAAAAACCTGCTTAATACCCTTGCTAACTTAAGCATCGGAGTCCCTTGCAGGCACTACCACCCTCCAGTGACAAAGGATCAGCAGCATAGCCAGTCCAACAAGTCGAACACGACAGCTTCGGCTGCCACCCACCAGCCGGACACGTCATCTCCGACCAGTACAGAAAATCTCGTCCGAGATCGACATACAGTTTCAGGTAACCCTCTGCTGCAATCTCCGTTTTAGCCTGGCTAATATGACTTTGTTAGCAGCTTCTGCTTGTCCATTGGCCTAGGGGTGTTCTACGGATGTGAATTGGTGTTTTATGTTTAGATCGGCCACCAACTTTCTGAAGCCTGCATCTGTAAATTGAGTGCCATTGTCTGTGGTTATAGAGTATGGAACCCCAAACCTTGTGACAATGTTTCTATATAGGAATTTTTCACTTCTTTGAGCAGTGGCGTTAGCTAGGGGTTCTGCCTTGATCCATTTTGTGAAATAGTCTACCCCCACTATAAGGAATTTGACTTGTCCTGATCCTTAATGGAAGGGTCCGAGAAGATCGAGTCCCCATTTTGCGAATGGCCAGGGTGAGGTTACGCTGATGAGCTCCTGTGGCGGGGCGATGTGAAAGTTGGCATGCTTCTGACATGGTGGACATGTCTTCATGAATTCTGTTGCTTCTTTTTGTAAGGTCGGCCAATAAAATTCAGCTCGAAGTACTTTCTTGGTGAGTGCCATTGCCCCGAGATGGTTGCCACAGATGCCACTGTGTACTTTTTTTCCAAGAGGGATTATATCCGAATTGTACAACTATATTTTTTAGATTATCGTTCATCATTCGTCTTTACTACTTGAAGTGTCTACATGGGTGGAGTAACACATCTTTTACCTCCCTTTTGGAGTTTTTGAAAGAAGCCATACCTAATTTGAACATTCCCACTTCTTTTAATGCTGTATCAGAATAAGTACATAAATGACTCAGTTTGCCGTATCTGTGGAGAGTCTCGATATAATCAGACTCCTACTACGGATGGCAACAAAGAGGACTTTGCGCTTTCGAATAAAGTTCATAAGGTTGCTGCGAAAACCTTAAGATACTTTCCTTTAATACCAAGGCTTAAAAGGCTTTTTATGTGCCCAAACATAGCAGAGGCGTTGAGGTGGCATGATGAGCAGCGTTTGAAAGACGGTTGCATAAGGCACCCTGCTGATGGCCAAGCATGGAAGAACTTGGACAGTCGGCACCCAAACTTTTCAAAAGAACTACGCAACTTGAGGCTTGGTTTGGCAAGTGACAGTTTTAATCCTTTTCGAACTATGAACGTGTCACATAGCACATGGCCAGTTGTCTTAATGGTGTAAAACTTTCCCCCTTGGATGTCTGATGACAAGTCATCCTAGCCTATTTTAGTTAGTCTTTTTCTTTTGTTTTCATTAGAATTATGCACTTTCTTGAGCTACAAGCAATTTAATTGAGTAGATTTTCATGTTTCCCTTGATTGAATCAACCATATATGAATTCATGCCATTTCATGAAAACCTTGATTCGCTTGACTAAATTAACCACTAAACTAAAATTGCTCAATCCTTCAATCCCTGTGGGATCGACCTCACTCCCTGTGGGATCGACCTCACTCCCGTGAGTTTTTATTACTTGATGCGACCCGGTGCACTTGCCGGTTAGATTTGTGTTTTGGGAGAAATTTATTTTTCCTCCAAAATACTCGTCCATGAAGTCAGAATATTGCATGCTCTCTTTAATCATACCTGGACCTTGTTCACCAGGAAATAATATTGATATTTTTTTGCAACTATTAATCGAAGAGCTGAAGGAGCTATGGGTGTCAGGGATAGATACATATGATTCTTTTAAGATTGAAACTTTTCAAATGCATGCTGCACTTCTTTGGATAATCAATGATTTTCCAGCGTATGCGATGTTGTTCGGTTGGAGTACGAAAGGAAAGTTAGCTTGCCCTTGTTGTAACCATGATACTTCTTTTTGTTACTTGAAACATAGCCAAAAGACAGTTTACATGGACCATAGGAGATTTTTGCCAGTTAACCATGCATGGAGGTCTAACAAGAGATCTTTTAATGGAATAACAGAATTCAGGGGTCCACCACGGATGTTAATAGGTGAGGAGGTTCTAGGTATGCTAAAGTCAGTAGATAATGCCTCTGGGAAGACGCAAAGCAAAAGTAAAGGCCAATGGAAAAAAAGATCAATCTTTTTTGAGTTACCATATTGGCAGCACTGTATGATCTGGCACAACCTTGATGTAATGCATATTGAAAAAAACATAGTTGACAGTATAATTGGTACCTTATTAGATATTCCTGGAAAGAAAAAGGATCATGCAAAAGCTCTTTATGATCTTAAGGAGATGGGCATTTGAAAGAATCTTCACCCAATAAATACTAAGGATGGAAAAAGAACTAAACTTGCTAGAGCATGCTTCTCCATGTCCAAAGGGGAGAGATCCATTTTTTGTGGTATTTTGAAGAAAACAAAATTGCCTGATGGAAGTGCTTCAAACATTTCTCGTTGTGTACAACAAGAAGAGAGAAAGCTTTACGGTTACAAGATTCATGATGCTCACTTCATGTTGCATTACCTGTTGCAGATACCAATCAAGAGCATTCTTCCAGATGATGTTGCTATTCCTCTAGTGCGCCTGTGTTCCTTTTTTCGTCGGCTATGTCAAAAAGAAATCTCGTTAGAAGAGATTAATATTTTGGAGTCGGAGATTGTAGAGACTTTGTGCTAGTTGGAGAGGATTTTTCCGCCGACCTTTTTTGATATAATAGTTTATTTGCCTATTCATTTAGCTAATGAACTAAGGTTAGGTGGTCCCGTCCAGTTTCGATGGATGTATCCTATTGAGAGATACATGTGCACACTAAAAGGGTATGTATGTAACAGAAGTCATCCAAAAGGATCAATTGCAGAGGGTTATTTGGCTGAAGAGTGTTTAACTTTTTGTTCAAGATATTTGCATGAGGGAGTGAAAACAAGATTCAACAGAATATCTCAGAATAATGATGCAGGCACTTCAACCAAAGATCCTGATTCAAATTTGTTCACAAACAAGGGAAGTCCATTGGGTTGAAAAAAAGGGCAACTAATTATTTTGGACGAAAAGTCACTCCTTCAAGCTAATGCATATGTATTGAACAATTGCGATAACGTGGAGCCTTACATGAGGTAAATTTGCACTTCTCATTAGTTCTATTCCTTAGACTAATCTTGGTAGTATTACATAATAATATACACTCCTTGGAGAGAACATTGTAAGCAACAAAAGCAAGACAAGCAGAAGCGGAAGTGGAACATCATTAAAGATTAGAATGAAGACTTTATCGAGTAGTTTATGAGACGTGTCATGAAGGATGATGTTCCCGGTTGGATACGACAGCTATCTAAGGGTCCAAATAAAGTTGCAAAATCATTTTCTGCTTATGTTGTCAACGGGTACATATTTCATACTAAGCGGCGAGAAGTGATGCGGAAAATGCAAAATAGTGGTGTCACTGTGGTGGCTGAAACTACAAGCTTTGCGAGTGTTAAGGACAAAAAACCAATCAAGGCCAATATAAGATATTATGGTAGAATCATGGATATTATCGAGTTAGACTATTATAGCCAATTTAAAGTTGTGTTATTTAAGTGTGAGTGGTTTATGGCTGAGGAAGATGATTATGGTTTGACATATGTTCATTTCAACAAAAGATGTTACCAAGATGAACCATTTGTGTTGGTAAGCCAAGCACACCAGTGCTTTTATGTGAAATATCTATATATTCCCCAAAAGCATTATGTGATGAAAACGGTTCCCAGAGACTTGTTTAACATTGGTGTCCAATTACAGTTTGACCCTAACATAAGAGAGCCACATGAATCGGTGAATAGTCCGATACCCTTAAGTGATATTGGTGAGGTAGACTTGGTTTGACAGGGTGTGCGACCTACTATTGTTGATGTGACACCGAACAAGATCAAACCTAAAGACAAAGAAATAGTGTCTGATGATTTTGACAGTGATGTTGAATTTTAGGTAGTGCACAAATTGTCCATGATGCTTTATTTTTTAACTTATTTTCTAATGCATTATCATGTTTATTTTCTAATGCATTACCATGTTCGTTTACTTTATTTTCTAATGCATTATCATGTTTATTTTCTAATGCATTGCCATGTTTGTTTACTTTATTTTCTAATGTGTTACAATGTTTCTTCTTTCTTTTAATTTTGGCAATGTTAGTATTGATACTTTATTTGACTTCTTTTTTTTATACAGGATGAACAATGAAGGAAATTCCAAAAGAAAAAGGTTAAGGACCCTATCACAAATAGAGTCACAAAGAAGTCCCTTGAAGATGAGGAGTCCAGTAAAAAATTTAGGAAAAATTCAATTCACAAGTGCTTATTCCTTGCTAAAACAATTTCAAATAAAAAGGGAACATGTTTTAGCTTCATGTGGGGCTAATAGTAGTAAAGATGAGACAAGGAAAAAGGGCAAGATGCCGAAAAAGGTTCTGACAAGAGGTGACGATGAAGGTCAAAGAAAAATGGTAACCAAGAAGATAACAAACATCAAAGACGGTGAGGATCAAATCAAGATGCCAACAAAGAATTCCAACGAAGAAAATCATCTAGTCAAGATGAAAGCCATTGAACATGAGGATCAAGGTGGGAAGAAGCCATCTAGGAAGAAGGTGCCAATGAAGAAATCAAAGGTGGAGGGTGATAAAGTCAAGATAAATACCAATGACGCTGAGGGTCAAAGCAAGAAGCCGACCAATAAGATGCCGATGAAGGAATCGAATGAAGAAGATGCCAACGAAGAAGAACAGAAGATTGAGTCTCTTATCCCTGCTATGACTTTAGATGAATTTTTTGAAAAATATGGGATATCATTAGATGAAAATGATGAAGAATATGAATATGATTATGATGAGCTCAATCCAACCGTTGGTGATAGTAGTGACACTCAACTCGGTAATGCCTTTATCCCTTTCTTCAATAGCAAATAGTGAAAGGCACCAACTTGACTCTTGTATTTAGTAGATTACTCTTTTATTCATTAGATTAGTATTCTTGTTAATATTTTCTAGTAACGACATTGGAAATAAGTACCAAAAAGAAAAAAATTCGTGGTCCCATCCAACTCAAGCATATTCATGCTTTGGAGACACAAATAGATTTAACATGGTACAATGGCAAACCCATAGGCCCAACAAAGACACAGGTTCAATTGTTTAGTCAGTTCTTGGGAACACTTGCAAGAAACTCTTATTTGGTCACATTGTTATATACTAATTGGTAAGTTGTGTCCATTGAGATTAAAACTTCAATGTTGGATTATGCAAAGGTGAGTCGATCATTCTCCTTTTTAAATTGTTTACAAATAGGCTTAGCATGTATGGTAAAATAACATTATTCGTTGTTTATTTGTAGTCTAAATATAACATTCCTAGTGATGCTGAGCCTTGGGTGATAGATACCATTGGAGAGGCATGGAAGCAATTTAAGAAACACATAAAGAAATATCACTATACACCGTACAACTCATTTAGAGAGATGGTAAAAAATCATCCAATGACTGTACCTGAACTGCATTTTCAAAAATTAGTTCAATTTTGGAGGCTTGATATCATCAAGGTAAGTTATTTTCACAACTCTCTTGGCTTTAATGATGGTATCGTATATTTAACTAACTCTATCTAATTTTATATTACAACAAATGTAGGTTATTTCTGACAAAAATCGTGAAAACAGTTCCAAGCAAAAATGAAATCATCGAATGGGTCCAGTTAGTTTTGAATTAGTACGCGCTGAATTGGTATTTTTTTGTGCTTTTTATTTTAAGTATTTTTGCATCTTTCATGTTTTGTGTGTTTACTTATCATATGTTGGTGGTTTCTTTGTAGCGTGCAAAGAAGGAGGACAATGAAGATCCATCACAATCTGAGATGTTTGTTGTAACTCGTACGAGCAAAAAAAGAGAGACTGATTTAGGAACACAAGAGACAATTGTTAGTTTTCTGGTCTCTTAGAAAAGTACACCAAACAAGAAATGTGTTAGCTATTTTTATTTATTCTAAAGCTGTTGGGTGCATGCATTTATTTTGATCCTATTTGTGTGTAATAGGAACATTTTTAAAAAATGATGATGAAGCAGGATACAATGATGATGAAGCAGTTCAAACAGTTTTCGGAAAGAAGAGACATGGAAGAGTTTGTTTCTATGGTCGATCACTCACAAAATCCTCTCTTAAAAAGGAGAAGGAAATCCGACAAATGCAGCAATAGCATAATGAAGTGGTTTCAACTATGGAGAAAAATCAAAATAACTTAACTTCCAAGTTGGATGGTTTAACAAACTTGATTAAAACGTTGTTGCAACAAGTCAATCTTGGTATGAGTGCAGAACAAGTGCAAGTAATGATAAAAGCTGCCCAACAATCTCCGCCTGACGCGAGTAGTGTACCAAATGATGCGCGGCGAAGCATTCCTTCTTCACTTGGATCAAATCATGTATCAAATGATATGGAAGTAAGTACTGTTCAAAACTTCTAGTTAAATTAATAGTATGCTTTTGGTTGCTGTTTGATTAGGTTAGCTTAGTTGAATTAGGTGGTTAGGTAGTCAATTGATTTTGTAGTGGATTTAGGTTTGAACTCTGATGTTTATTCTATCTAAAATTGGTTTTCCTGTTCTCGTAATGACTTGCCATGTTCTAATTTAGTTTCCTACTGCTACTTCATTGATCTGCCCTGTGCTAAATTAGTTTGTTTGGTGCTGTTGATTAGGTTTAAATTGTTATTGATCCTATGTTGCTATTTCATTGTTTTACTTTTGTGCTAAACTGGTTTATATGATGATGTTGCATAGTATTATTGCTGCCTTATTCTTGTGTTGGCTGCTACTAAAATGAACAAATTCTGAATTATTTGTGTAGTAGTGATAACTTTGATGAATTTCTGAGTCTAAGCTATCACTACTGCTGCATTCTTGCAATAGCTGCTGTTTGAAGTGAATGATGATTGTGAATAATTCTTGAGTGTTACCGTGGATGAATGTTTCCCTTCTTTTGCTGCATATGTATTGCATCATCAAAAGCATTTTTGCAAGATATCTAACATGTTTATTTCTTTTACGTGCAGAAAGACATGATGTGATGAAGAAAATATATTCCATACAAATATCACATGAGATGGGTCTTACCACTTTAGTTATGTAAATGTAATATTTTGATATGTTATGTACTTTTTGAGGTATTACATGTAATTGGAAAAATTCCACTCTATTTTGATTTGTGTTGTTTAGACTAAAAATTAAACATATCTATCTTATAATGAAACTTTTATGATTTAGATTTCTTGAATTTCTTATTTTTAGATTTATTTTGTGATTATTATCATTTTGGGATGTGATTATAATTTAAAAAAATTGAATCTCATAAACAACAACAGGCTATAGTCACCGTTTTAAAAAACCGTGACCATAGAGGCTATGGCCACGGTGAAAAACCGTGACCATAGATAAGGCTATGGTTGACGTGTGGAAAATGATCCAACACAAAACTCACCGGCAAGTGTACCAGGTCGCATCAAGTAATAATAACTCATGTGAGTGAGGTCGATCCCACAGGGATTGAAGGATTGAGCAATTTTTGTTTAGTGGACGATTTAGTCAAGCGAACAAGAGTTGATTTGAGTGATTTGTAATTGACAGAAGCTAAATTGCATGAAATTTAAAGGGAGAGGGGTAATTGACTGCAAAATAAAGGGCAAAGAAAGTAAAGAAGCTGAATCTTAAAGTGCAAGTAATATAAATTGCAGAAACTTAGATTGCAAGAAATATAAATGACTGAAGCTTAAAGTGCAAGAAATGTAAATTGCTTGAATTATAAAAGGAATTGGGAATTGGGATTGCAAAAATTAAACAGGGAAAAGTAAATTGCAACTATCAGGAAAGTAAAAGATGAATTGAATTGAAGTAGATTTCAAACAGAAAATGTAAATTGGCTTGATGAAGCCTTAGCAGCTGAACTGAAAGGAAAACCTAGATCTCAGGGGTCAAGAGACTAGAAAACTGAGTCTAGATCTCACTACCTTCCTTGATTCAATTCAGAAATCAATTGCAAACAAATTAAAATTCAAATAGTAGAGAAACTTGAATTCAAATCACTAAATCTGAATTATGCAGAAAAAGAAACAAAGAGATCTCAAGGTGAGATTAAGACAGAATTTCCTCAATTCTCAACACCCAAGACTCAGTAAAGCCTTGCAGAAAAGAAAACAAGAAAACTAAAGAGGAAGAGAATTCAATTCTCCTCCCAGATCCACGATCAAAGTTCTCCAAATTACAATTCCAATTCTAACAGAAGTGAAAATTTCAAAAGCAAAAGTTGACGTCCCTCCTAAATTAAACTAACTCCTATTTATACACTTTCTTCTAATGGTCTTGGAGCCTTGAATTTGGGCCTTGGTGTAACGACCCAATTTCTGGTACGTCATGATCATACTAGAAACTGAGCGCTACCAACTTGTCTACCTAATTATTATCTATTATTTATTATATGAGCCTGATTCGTTGTTAAAAGCGTAGTTATTTTACGAGGTACTTTTTTTTTTTAAAAACATTTGGATTAACAAACAGTATCATTCATAATCAATTCACAACTGATAATATATAAAACAATTATAAACAACCACACATAAATACATCACAAGCAGTTGACAATATTCGGTGATCCAGCCTTTATTAGAGTATAGACTTTTAGTTAGAACACCCATAGACATAGCTAGATAATAACTATATACATATATATACATACCACATCCCAGGTCCTGACCTGTTCAAGAAGTCCCTAAGCTGGCGCCCAGGCTAGCCTAGACTCTATACTCACCTAGTCCCTTTAAACTACTAAAGCGAGGGAAAGTACGTTCTAGGTCTTCAAAACTCAAGTCAGGTGGAACGTCATCAACGAACTACGGAAGGGTACCCATGCTTCCATCTGAAGGGGGAAGGGAGAGAGACGGGGTAAGAACTGGGGAGTTCTTAGTAGGGCCGGGGTTATTAGTTAAGTTTATTAATTCCGTGTTGTTTAGCAGATAAATAGCAGAATACCGAGAAGTAGTAAACAGAAGAAACAGATAAATAGAGAAAATAGAAAGTAAAACACAAACAAAAAAATACAAGAAAACAAAACATAGACACAGAGAATAGAATGAAAACAAAGAAAGCATAAATTCAAACAAAAATCATAACAGAGGAAATGCGCAACCAAGTATGATGCATGTCTGTCCTATGCAGGCCATGAGCTCACGTGTCGGTTTACACCCTGCAGCCCGACATTACCTAGGAACTAGTCCTAGATTTGGCTTATTTTCTGTAGGTGAACTTCGGCCTACAGAAATATCACTCCCGTAAGTGAACTTCGGCTTACAGGAATAATATAAACACAAAACAACTTTCTGTAGGTGAACTTCGGCCTACAGAAATAACACCTCTGTAAGTGAACTTCGGCTTACAGAAATGGCGCCCCTGTAAGTGAACTTCGGCTTACAGGAATCACAACTCTCTGTAGGTAAACTTCGGCCTACAGAAGCAACACCCAGAGCTACACAATTGATATTCACTGTAGGTGAACTTCGGCCTACGGGAATAACAACTCAATATAGGTGAACTTGGACCTACAGGACTTCTAGGGCCAATGGAAAAGCAGTAGATGAACATACAATAGAATATCATGCCACAAGGCTTAACTCTTTATTTTTATACTCTTTTCCTCTATTCGCTTTGTTATATTACTCTTTTCTCTTTGCCTCTTTGCTCTGCTCTGGTTACCCTTTCCTCTATATCTCTTTACTCTGTTTTGATTACTCTGTTTAACATATGTATTTGAAGTGATATTTTATTATTATTTATTATTTTATTACTAAATTTTCGAAAATTAACTTATCTTTTACTTTTAACCTTTAAAATTCACTTTTTACCACCCGTAACTTTTAATATTTCTACTTTAACCACCCTAACTTTCAGAAATTACTAAACAACCCCTTAAACACCAAAATTTTTACTTCCTTTCCCTTTTAAGGATCTAAAGCCTGTTCTTCATTTTTCTTCGTCACACTCAAAGTTTTCTTCATAAATTCTTCAGATTCTTTCTCTGTTTTTACCCGTTTTCCAGTCTTTTCAGCAACCGATTTTTACCATAATTCATAATAAATTAGCAGCCACTAAAATCCCATCTTTTCTACATGATTTCAACACAAATTGAACCTCAATTTAAGCCTAGGATTTCGTTTTTCCAGCAGCACCAAGAACATAAACTTAAAGCTTGAATTTCATCAAATTTCATCAAAATTTCACCAAATTCTTACCAAGAATCAATCATATATGCAACAATTTTTAGCACAGCCAAATCATACAACATTCACAAAACTCAAACACAAATAATCAAGATTAATTTCATCAAACCCTACCTGGTTTTGCTGCTCCTAATTCGGTTAGACTTTCAGGTGGTCCTTAAACAATTTTTCCTCCTAAATCACATCAAAAACAAATTTAAATCCAAAAACCCTCAACTAACCAAATCTCACTCAGCATGTTAGGAAGTGATTTCTAACCTTAGACTTGCTGGAAATCCACGTTTCATGGCCCTCAAGTCAAGTTAAGCATGATTCCTAAGGAAAAACATCAAGAAAACACATGTTTTGCATGGTTTTTCTTGAAAACTGAATTGAAGAGGGAGGGAGACAGCCATCTCTCCTTATTTCCAGCCTTGATAAGTTACATGGTTATGTAGAGGAAGAAGAGAGGATCATTTTGGTGAAATCGGAGTTTTGATTTGAGTTTTAGTTTAGAAGAAATCAAGCTTTGAAGATTAAGTGTTCATGAAAGTTTCTCTCTTTTCTCTCTTGTTATTTTCGGCCAAAATGATGAAATGAGACAGCCTTGGAGGTCTTGGGGGTGTAAGGTGAGTTGTGATTGGTTGGCTTGGAGGTGGATTAAAATAATATTAAAATATCTCAGGTGTATAACTACTAAAACTAGATGTATCGGAACACTCTTAAAAACATCTCTAAAAATTATTTTCTGAGCTACTAGCATAAATGAAACTAGTAACATATTTATTATGAGAATAGAACATGTATGATGAGGCCTTAGCGTTGCTAAAGTCATCAGAGAGTGCTGGTGCTAAGCTGCACCAGTAAACCGTAAACCCGGTTAAACCGATTTTCTGTTTTTAACTAAAACAGACCAAGTAACCTTATAATATTATTCAAGAAGCTTATAATACTAATATAATGATAATATTATACTATTATCTCTCTCCTCTCATGAATTGAGTCCGGTTTGTCAAACAGAGACTATTTACGAAAATCAGAATCAAAACTGCCAACTGTTACGGTTCAAAAACTAGGTTATTCACGATTGCATTATCGAGCTTGCCTCAGAAGAGGTTCTAGCTTAAAGATGACATAATGACAATGAGGATTGAGATACTTGATGATATAGAAGAGGTGTTCCCTTTACTGATCTTCCGGAGAAATCCGTGCCTTCGGAAAAGATCTCGCATACTCGAAAATTAGGGTTTTTATATTCTACCCCCCTAAAAGAAAATTTTGCCCTCAAAATTTCAGCCAGGTGCAGAATCCATGTTCAAACAATCTATTTTCTTCAAGCCATCCTGACGAAGAGATAGGTCCGTTCCTTACAGCATCCAAATCTCACACAGCCATAGCCGTGGAGATCATAACAGCTATGAAGATAGCTGTGGCTCACATCGATTCGTCGTTTGGAGCTTGATTAAACCATGCCTATTCACAGTCATTGAGATCTTATCCACACCAAACAATCAATATTAAGGTGATCAGTCTTAATATCTCAAGCTAGGCACGAACATTCCCAAAATGAGCACTCATAGACATTCATGCCAAATGTATCTTGAAGATACCCTAACAGCATGAGACACACAACAGAGTATGCAATGAAGCATAGTTAGTCCACTCCCCAGGCTCTACTGGGAATGAACTACTCTGATACCAAATTGTAACGACCCAATTTCTGGTACGTCATGATCATACTAGAAACTGAGCACTACCAACTTGTCTACCTAATTATTATCTATTATTTATTATATGAGCCTGATTCGTTGTTAAAAGTGTAGTTATTTTACGAGGTACTTTTTTTTAAAAAAACGTTTGGATTAACAAACAATATCATTCATAATCAATTCACAACTGATAATATATAAAACAATTATAAACAACCACACATAAATACATCACAAGCAGTTGACAATATTCGGTGATCCAGCCTTTATTAGAGTATAGACTTTTAGTTAGAACACCCC
Organism: Arachis ipaensis; assembly: GCF_000816755.2. Taxonomy (NCBI): domain Eukaryota; kingdom Viridiplantae; phylum Streptophyta; class Magnoliopsida; order Fabales; family Fabaceae; genus Arachis; species Arachis ipaensis. Next base: position 76,760,835 of record NC_029792.2, read on the forward strand.
TAGACATAGCTAGATAATAACTATATACATATATATACATACAATATCCTAGGTCCTGACCTGTTCAAGAAGTCCCTAAGCTGGCGCCCAGGCTAGCCTAGACTCTATACTCACCTAGTCCCTTTAAACTACTAAAGCGAGGGAAAGTACGTTCTAGGTCTTCAAAACTCAAGTCAGGTGGAACATCATCAACGAACTACGGAAGGGTACCCATGCTTCCATCTGAAGGGGGAAGGGAGAGAGAAGGGGTAAGAACTGGGGAGTTCTTAGTAGGGCCGGGGTTATTAGTTAAGTTCATTAATTCCGTGTTGTTTAGCAGATAAATAGCAAAATACCGAGAAGCAGTAGACAGAAGAAATAGATAAATAGAGAAAATAGAAAGCAAAACACAAACAAAAGAATACAAGAAAACAAAACACAGACACAGAGAATAGAATGAAAACAAAGAAAGCATACATTCAAACAACAATCATAACAGAGGAAATGCGCAACCAAGTATGATGCATGTCTGTCCTATGCAGGCCATGAGCTCACGTGTCGGTTTACACCCTGCAGCCCGACATTACCTAGGAAATAGTCCTAGATATGGCTTATTTTCTGTAGGTGAACTTCGGCTTACAGAAATAGCACTCCCGTAAGTGAACTTCGACTTACAGGAATAGTCTAAACACAAAACAACAACTTTTTGTAGGTGAACTTTGGCCTACAGAAATAACACCTCTGTAAGTGAACTTCGGCTTACAGAAATGGTGCTCCTGTAAGTGAACTTCGGCTTACAGGAATAATATAAATACAACACAACAACTTTCTGTAGGTGAACTTCGGCCTACAAAAATAACACCTCTGTAAGTGAACTTCGGCTTACAGAAACGGCGCCGCTGTAAGTGAACTTCGGCTTACAGGAATCACAACTCTCTGTAGGTGAACTTCGGCCTATAGAAGCAACACCCTGAGCTACACAATTGATATTCACTGTAGGTGAACTTTGGCCTACAGGAATAACAACTCACTGTAGGTGAACTTGGACCTACAGGACCTCTAGGGCCAATGAAAAAGCAGCAGATGAACATACAATAGAATATCATGCCACAAGGCTTAACTCTTTATTTTTATACTCTTTTTCTCTATTCGCTTTGTTATATTACTCTTTTCTCTTTGCCTCTTTGCTCTGCTCTGGTTACCCTTTCCTCTATATCTCTTTACTCTGTTTTGATTACTCTGTTTAACATATGTATTTGAAGCTTATGTAAATTTCGATATGAATAGTTAGCCTGTCCCAAGTATAGGTTCATTAAGTCTATACTGAAACAGTTTAACTTTTCATATAATACCTAACCCTAGTCGCAATTCAAGGACTAACTATGTTACCCTAGTTCGTTCACTAATCTCTGTCTGATTTTCTGTTATTAGAACTTTACAGAATTCTCTTTAGTTTTTATCTTTTCTTTAACTTTACATCTTTCCTTTATCTTTGACTCACTAATATGTTCTTACCACTCCCTAAGTATTTTATGAAGGTAATTATAAGATTCTGTGCTTAAAGTTGTCTTTCTAAAGCTTTTACAAAAAACAGCATTTTTCGCATTATTTTATTATTTTTATTAAAATATTATTTTTAATTAAATATTATTATTTAATATTTTATTATTATTTATTATTTTATTACTAAATTTTCGAAAATTAACTTACCTTTTACTTTTAACCTTTAAAATTCACTTTTTACCACCCGTAACTTTTAATATTTCTACTTTAACCACCCTAACTTTCAGAAATTACTAAATAACCCCTTAAACACCAAAATTTTTACTTCCTTGCCCTTTTAAGGATCTAAAACCTGTTCTTCATTGTTCTTCGTCACACTCAAAGTGTTCTTCATGTTCTTCATAAATTCCTCAGATTCTTTCTCTGTTTTTACCCGTTTTTCAGTCTTTTCAGCAACCAATTTTTACCATAATTCATAATAAATTAGCAGCTACTAAAACTCCATCTTTTCTACATGATTTCAACACAAATTGAACCTCAATTTAAGCCAAGGGTTTCGTTTTTCCAGCAGCCCCAAGAACATAAACTCAGCTTGAATTTCATCAAATTTCATCAAAATTTCACCAAATTTTCACCAAGAATCAATCATATATGCAACCAATTCTTAGCACATCCAAATCATAAAACATTCACACAACTCAAACACAAATAATCAAGATTAATTTCGTCAAACTCTACCTGGTTTTGCTACTCCTAATTCGGTTAGACTTTCAGGTGGTCCTTAAGCACTTTTTCCTTCTAAATCACATCAAAAACAACTTTAAATCCAAAAACCCTCAACTAACCAAATCTCACTCAGAATGTTAGGAAGTGATTTATAACCTTATACTTGCTGGAAATCCACGTTTCATGGCCCTCAAGTCAAGTTAAGCATGATTCCTAAGGAAAAACATCAAGAAAACACATGTTTTGCATGGTTTTCCTTGAAAACCGAATTGAAGAGGGAGGGAGACATCCATCTCACCTTATTTCCAGCCTTGATAAGTTATATGGTTATGTAGAGGTAGAAGAGAGGATCATTTTGGTGAAATCGGAGTTTTGATTTGAGTTTTAGTTTAGAAGAAATCAAGCTTTGAAGATTAAGTGTTCATGAAAGTTTCTCTCTTTTATCTCTTGTTATTTTCGGTCAAAATGATGAAATGAGATAGCCTTGAAGATCTTGGGGGTGTAAGGTGAGGTTTGATTGGTTGGCTTGGAGGTGGATTAAAATAATATTAAAATATCTCAGGTGTATAACTACTAAAACTAGATGTATCGAAATACTCGTAAAAACATCTCTAAAAATTATTTTCTGAGCTACTAGCATAAATGAAACTAGTAACATATTTATTATGAGAATAGAACATGTATGATGAGGCCTTAGCATTGCTAAAGTCATCAGAGAGTGCTGGTGCTAAGCTGCACCAGTAAACCGTAAACCCGGTTAAACCGATTTTCTGTTTTTAACTAAAACAGACCAAGTAACCTTATAATATTATTCAAGAATATTATAATACTAATATAACAATAATATTAGATTATTATCTCTCTCCTCTCATGAATCGAGTCCGGTTTGTCTTGCTTGTCCCCAAGCAAGAAAAGAATTATGCTTGAAGGTTCTTTCAATTAAAGTGGATTAAAGAATAACTTGTCATATCCTGTGAATGAAGTGATTAAGTGACAGTGGGGTGAATTCTAAATTATATACTCATGCAAGGGCTTCAGTGCTTACTAGTCCCTACATCTTGGAAGTCTTAGGTCTTAGGACTTTTGTCCAATTGATATCATGGAGATCTCTCTATAGGTAATTACCTTGAAGCAGCTTATAATTTCTGTGTTTTGGCCTTGACTCTAAGTGTCATGTCTCAAAGCGGCTCTTTAGATAAGCTTTCAATCAATACTCCTAAACCAGTTGGTTTTAAGGTATTAGGTGTTAAAGCACCCCTAGGGATTTACTTGCTCAAGCCTCTCTCTTTGACACAATTCGACCACAAGCATTTACTAGGACATTAACTCTTTGAGTTCTTGTTTCTTTCTTCTTTTCTGCCTAGTAATTAATACTCAGAACCTTGGGCCATGCTTTTTTTTATTTTTGTATTTTCTTTATTTTCTTTTTTTTGCTGCTTCTTGGATCAATAAATGTTTGAGAATCTCCATAATATTCCTTTGAACTCTATGTCCTGCCTATGAGCTCCTATGCAAGTTTTCACAAGCATGCAACCTCAATGCATAATCATACAACTAGAACCACCATTTCTCGTAATCTTTTGCTTGCCTCAAAATTATTTAATTTTTTAATCCTTCTTTTCAAAGAACTGTCATGTGATACCTTTTTGAGACATTGAGTGCAAACAAGTTTGGAGAGTATAGGGTTGTGAATAATCAAGTATCTCAATTATTGAATTACAGAAAAATTATACTAAACAGACAGACAGACAGGGGTACAATAGCACTTTCAATCATAACAGTATCTGATGCAAAATAATCATTTAACAATACAACCTTTTGGAGTTTACTTGCTTTATTCCTCATCATCATCATTGCTGGTCTTCACATTCCTCTTTCATCTCTTTAATTGATGATGCTAAATTTTTCCAAAAATTTGTATGATGCTCTACAGTGATATTGAAAGTTGCTTGTTCCCCAAGCACTTATGAAAATTAGTTAGCATGTATGAATTATTTGTGGGCTTTTGAACTTACTTTGGTGTGGAAACACCAAACTTAGTACCTTACCAGTGGTTCTCATGCATCAATTGAACCATATGTGAAACTCTTTTTCCTTGCTACAGATAATAGAACTAAAAACTAGGAAACAGTGGAATGGTTAACTAATTTATCTAAATGCTTGAAGCTAGCATTATGCAGGAAGTGAGAATGCATTTTATGATGAGATTTTGGTGGAACACCAAACTTAGAATCCTTCATTCTCCCTTATATTATTTTGGTGTGTAACACCAAACTTAGCTTCTTGCAATATAGATACAGCTAATTAACCTTTTTATTAAAATAGTTATGAAAAGAAAACTACCTCAGGTTGGGTTGCCTCCCAACAAGCGCTTCTTTATTGTCACTAGCTTGACATCTTGTTCTTTGATCATGGAGGCTGAAAAACATAGTGCCTTAGCTTTTCTCCTCTTACTGTGAACTTCCTTCCGGTCTCCTCTTTGATGATCTCTAGGTGTTCAAGTGAAAGGATCCGGTTCACAGTATAGCCCTCAGATACTTGTGGAGACACCTTCATTGGTTGGGTGTTTAACATCACTTTATCCCCTGGTGAGAAGCCTTCAGTGGGGATATTCTTGTTTCTCCACCCTTTTCGCCTCTTTTTCTTTTTTTTCTCAGAAGATAATTCATGCCTTGGTGGCTCTTTATCTGGGGTGTTGAGTTTCTCATCTGGGGGTTTTGGATCTAGTTCCTCCTTGATTTCTTTGGTCTGTTGCACCATTTCTACTTCTTTCAAGCATGGATTTAGAAGTCTTGGAATTAACTCATTGACTGCCTCCTTCAGGCTTTGATCTCTGGCCTTATCCTTCATAAAATCTTCTTCTTGAATGGGCTCATGCAGGGTTTTAAAAACATGGAATGCTAGGTGCTCATCATGCACTCTCAACAATAATTCCCCTTTTTCAACATCTATTAATGCTCTGCCCTTAGCCAGGAAAGGCCTCCCCAGGATGATGGGCGTGTTAGGGTCTTCCTCCATATCTAGGATAACAAAATCAGCTGGGAAAAGGAATTTCCCCACTTTTACCAGCACATTCTCTACAACTCCAAGTGCTTGCTGGATGGACTTGTCAGCCATTTGAAGAGCTATTTGAGTGGGTTTCAACTCAAAAATTTGAAGCTTCCTCATAAGGGATAGAGGCATCAAATTTATGCTTGCACCAAGGTCACAGAATGATTTCTCAATAGTTATGTTTTCTATGGTACAAGGTGTATAAAACCTTCCAGGATCATCCTTCTTCTCTGGTAGACTTCTTTGGAGAATAGCACTACACTCCATTGTCATTTCAACAATCTGTCCTTCCTTCAAGGGTCTTTTTTTTGTTAGCACTTCTTTCATAAATTTGGCATATAATGGCATCTGTTCAAGTGCTTCTAAGAAAGGAATATTGATGCTGAGTGTCTTGAATATGTTCAGGAAATTTGAGTATTGCTTATCCTCATTTTCTTTTTTGAACCTCTGAGGGTATGGAAGTTTGGGGATATATGGCTTCACCCCTTCCTTCTTCTCTTGTAGTTGTGTTTCAGGGATGTCCTTATCTCTCTTTAAGCTTTTTGCATTCTCGATCTTTCTATCCTCTTTACTTCTCTCTTCTGTCTTTTCTTGTGGAACTTGTCTGTTGTGTTCTTCCTGATTGATGGCTTCCTTCTCACTTCCCACTATGATTGCTTTGCACTCCTTCCACTTTGTAGCTTTTCCTTTGTCCCTTGGGTGGTCTTGAGTGGCACTAGGAGATGTATTTGATTGCTTCTCACCCATCTCTGTGATTCGTTTAGCCATTTGTTCCATATGCCTCTCAAGATTTCTGATTAAAGTTCCTTGGTTTTTACTTGTTATGGCTTGATCTTTCCTTGCTACTTCCTGATCTTGTCTTGCCATCTCTTGAGTTTTCATGACTTTCTCCATCATTATCTCTTGGTGCTTCATCATCTTTTCCATCAATATCTCCAAGTTGGAGATCCTTTGAGTGTCTTGTGATGTTTGTGACTGGTTTTGGGGTGTTCAAGGTTGTTGCTGGAGATTGTTTGAACCATGTGCGAGGGTATTTTATGGGTGGAATGTGGATGTAGAAAAGTTATTCTGGTGGTTTTGTGAGTTGTTATAGGGTTGGGGATATGTGTTTTGTAAGTTTTTGAGTTGGTTAGTATTATTGGATGAGTGGCTTTGGTTATTTGTGTTGCTGAGGCTGCCAGAGTTGAAGTCCCTTTGTCCTTGATTCTGATGCTCACTCCACCTCGAATTAGAATGAGTCCTCTAGGGTGTCTTGTGTGCATCACCATGAAAGTTGTGCTGGAATGAACTTGAAGTATTATTCATGTATTGCACCTGCTCAAGGCTTTATTGCTCATAATTTAATGTCCCAAAACTTTCTTCAGATTGGTTCCACCCATGTGAAGTTTGAGATTGGCGTTGTGTGTTTACTGCAGTACTTTGGAGGCTATCAATCCTCTTAGCCATTTGCTCAAATTGTTGTTGGATTTGCTGCTGCATTATTTTGTTTTGAGCTAGGATTGAGTCCACTCCTTCCAACTCCATCACTCCTTTCCTTTGTGATGGTTGGCATTGCCTTTGATGAGCAAAGAAATATTGGTTGTTAGCCACCATATCAATGAGATTTTGGGCCTCCTCTGCAGTTTTCATGAGTTGCAAATAGCCTCCAGCTGAGTGATCTAGTGCTTCTTGAGCCTTCATAGTCAAACCTTCATAGAAGTTTTGAAGGATGTCCCATTCATTAAACATCTCAGGGGGACATTTTCTAATCAGAGCCTTGTACCTCTCCCATGCCTCATAGAGAGATTCTGCATCCATTTGTGTGAATGTTTGGACCTCTGTCTTGAGCTTGATGATCCTTTGAGGTGGGTAGAACTTGGCTAGGAATTTATTCACTAGATCCTCCCAGCTAGTGATGTTACCTTTTGGAAAAGTTTCAAGCCATTGAGCAGCTTTATCCCTCAATGAGAATGGGAATAGCAGCAATTTGTATGTTTCTGGATGCACACCATTGGATTTTACTGTATCACAAATCCTCAAGAAGCTAGATAGATGCTGGTTTGGATCTTCTATTGGACTTCCTCCATAGGAGCAATTGTTTTTCACCAATTTGATAAGTTGGGGCTTCAATTCAAAGTTATTTGCATCGACATTTGGGGTAAGGATGCTACTCCCACAATGCCTTGGATTAGCAAATGTATATGAAGCCAATACTCTCCTTTGGGGCTGACCATTGTCGTTGGCCACTCCCACTTGTGGATTTGTTGGATTTTCCTCCATTTCTTAGTTCTCTTCTCAACCTCAGAAGTGTTTCAGGATCAAAAGGTGTGGATTCATCGCTTCTTCCTCCTGACAAAAACACAGAACCAGGAACCAAGATTAAGCACTCTATTGCTAGAGTGAAGTTAGTGTTAGCTTAAGCAAAGATTCAAACAGTTAGTATGCTTAGTAAAAAGAAAAAAAAAGTGCTTAATCTAGACCACCACCTTACTTAATCATTGTCAACCTAATCAATCCTGGCAACGGCGCCAAAAACTTGATGTGTGGAAAACGATCCAACACAAAACTCACCGGCAAGTGTACTGGGTCGCATCAAGTAATAATAACTCACGTGAGTGAGGTCGATCCCACAGGGATTGAAGGATTGAGCAATTTTTGTTTAGTGGACGATTTAGTCAAGCGAACAAGAGTTGATTTGAGTGATTTGTAATTGACAGAAGCTAAATTGCATGAAATTTAAAGGGAGAGGGGTAATTGACTGCAAATTAAAGGGCAAAGAAAGTAAAGAAGCTGAATCTTAAAGTGCAAGTAATATAAATTGCAGAAACTTAGATTGCAAGAAATGTAAATGACTGAAGCTTAAAGTGCAAGAAATGTAAATTGTTTGAATTATAAAAGGAATTGGAAATTGGGATTGCAGAAATTAAACAGGGAAAATTAAATTGCAACAATCAAGAAAGTAAAAGATGAATTGAATTGAAGTAGATTTCAAACAGAAAATGTAAATTGGCTTGAAGAAGCCTTAGCAGCTGAACTGAAAGGAAAACCCAGATCTCAGGGGTCAAGAGACTAGAAAACTGAGTCTAGATCTCACTACCTTCCTTGATTCAATTTAGAAATCAATTGCAAACAAATTAAAATTCAAATAGTAGAGAAACTTGAAATCAAATCACTAAATCTGAATTATGCAGAAAAAGAAACAAAGAGATCTCAAGGTAAGATTGAGACAGAATTTCCTCAATTCTCAACACCCAAGACTCAGTAAAGCCTTACAGAAAAGAAAACAAGAAAACTAAAGAGGAAGAGAATTCAATTCTCCTCCCAGATCCACGATCAAAGTTCTCCAAATTACAATTCCAATTCTAACAGAAGTGAAAATTTCAAAAGTAAAAGTTGACATCCCTCCTAAATCAAACTAACTCCTATTTATACACTTTCTTTTAATGGTCTTGGAGCCTTTAATTTGGGCCTTGGCCTTGATGGACTTGGATTGAAGATAGCTTTAGTTGGTTGCTCTTGGATTTGAGAGAAAACCCTTTTGCAATTTGGACTCTGAGCCTTTAAGTTTGAGTCAAAGTTTGAGGCAAACTTCAACTCAAACATTGATTGCTGAAATTATGCAGAAAGGTTTTTGTCTGTCATTCACGTTTGAGTTCAAGTTTGGGGTCAAACTTGAACTCAAACGTACTCCTTCCAAGATCACATTTGGCGCCAACGTTTGCCTCCAAGTTTGAGGCAAACTTGGGCGCAAACGTGGTCTCCCTTGGTGCATATGCTATGCCAACGTTTGCCTCCAAGTTTGAGGCAAACTTGGTCGCAAACATTGGCCTCCCCTGGTACGTATGCTATGCCAACGTTTGCCTCCAAGTTTGAGGCAAACTTGGTCGCAAACGTTGGCCTCCCCTGGTACATATGCTATGCCAATGTTTGCCTCCAAGTTTGAGGCAAACTTGGTCGCAAACGTTGGCCTCCCTCCAGGGTTAGTTTTGCTGCCTTCTGCTATCCCCTTTCTTCAACCTTCCTCTAAGCCTTTTGGTCACCTGTCATCAATCAACAAATGCAATCAAAGCTATGCTAAAATCATGAGATTTATTATCATCCTTGACATATAAGCAATTATAGCCCAAAATTTCATGAAAATGCATCAATTTACTCATGGTTGATTGAATTCAAATACACATGAATTTCTATCCAAATGGCTTACTTGTAACTCAAGAAAGTGTATAAAACCTATAAAACAAGTGAAAGAATGCTTGAAAAAACTAGGATAAGATGACTTGTCATCAATGGTCACGGTTTTAAGGAGGGGTGACCATAGAGGCTATGGCCACGGTGAAAAACCGTGACCATAGATAGGGCTATGGTCACAGTTTTAAGGATGGTGACTATAGAGTCTATGGCCACGGTGAAAAACCGTGACCATAGATAGGGCTATGGTCACGATTTTATGGAGGGGTGACCATAGAGGCTATGGTCACGGTGAAAAACCGTTACCATAGATAGGCTATGGTCACGGTTTTAAGGAGGGTGACCATAGATTAACCTATGGTCACGGTAAAAAAATGTGGCCTAAAGTGTCGGATTTTGAAAATTGAAACTGTGACCATAAAAACCGTGACCATAGCTCAAAAAACCGTGACCATAGACCTATGGCCACGAGAGAATAGGCCACGGTAAAAAACCATGACCATAGGTCCAAAATCGTGACCATAGATCTATGGTCACCCTTTTTACTAGCTATTGTCACGGTTTTTTACCGTGACCATAGGCCTTTTTTTTTGTAGTGACTTGTTTTGCTCTTGTTGATTATTCTGTGTGGTAATTTGAATTGAGTTATTTTATCATTTTTTATCATGTATTTTATCTTTGCTCACCAAATGTTTGAGGAAATGTCATCCAATACATGGAGTAGATTTCCTTGCTTGGTTGGGGTTGAGTGATTGGAGCCACTTGAATTGTCATATTCAAGTGTTGATTGGTAAATGAATATTGCTAATTAGCTTGAAACTCACCAACTCTAGTTCTTCTCTACGAAGTGACTAGGACTTGTGAGCTAAGGATAATTGTTTCACTTGACTTTCCTTCACTTGTTAGAGGATAACTAAGTGAGGGCAATGAGCTTTTACCATCACACTAGAGGAAGACAATAAGGATAGAATTTTCAATTCTCACCCCTAACCAAGGCTTTTTACATTGATTATTTTACAACTCTTGCTAATTATTTATTGCTATAATTTCTAGTTATTTATTTCTCTTGTTCTCAAGCTCGAAAAATCTCCAGGAAAATTCAAACCAATAAATTGCATCTTGTGTCAACTCTTAGCTAGGGAAATGACTCGGGATTCTACTCCCGGTTATTGAATTTAAATTGTGAAACACTTTTTAACTCTGATTAGAGGAAATCTCATTGGTTAAGACTATACTTGTGACTTTGATTTGGAAAAATATTTTTGGTAATCTTGACCAACATTTACCGGCTCGTCAGTTACAAGGTAAGGTGGTATTAGAACGACGGGTATATCGTTTGCACACTGAACTCAAACCAACTTTAGATCTTCAGCTGCCTAAACTTCAATATGACGTAACTTCACCATTCCCAACCATACCATATTAAACAGATTCTCCGTGAATTCTCAACCTCATCAACACTCCACAACCCACTAACAGGCACAAGTCTAACATCAATAAAACTCCTTCGCAAGAATCAAGCTCCTCAATATCCTGTGACGTCGCACACTTACAAACTCCACCTTTTGCGTTCTCACAATGTATCCTAAAGAACTAACATATCACTTGCTATATCTAACGATCGCACGTGTCACCAAAATAAGTCTCAAGTCACTCAAAAGGATACAAGACCTCAGAGAAAGGAAAAGCAACAAGGACAATGTTCACAAAGATTTCTACGTTTCTCTTTGATGCATCAACAAGTCCAAAGTTACCTTAGAGAATATATGAGCCAAGAAAAGGAGTTTAAACAGCACAAGGCAGATATCCAAGGAGTCGTACGTTACTCTAAAACAAGCTTGAGGTACCTAAAAGGATATCAAACTTAGGAAGAGAAGAACAAAATTTATGGACGGGGTTCACAGAAATTCAAGAGAATGTTTAGAACACTATCAAGCAGGGAATAATTCAGAATGTAAGATTCGAAATAAGAACTTCAAAAGAACCAAATTCAATCGGAATGAGATATACATAAGATGCAAGACATGAAGCAAAAGAACCAAACCGCATCTTAAGAAAAGCAGATATCTCAGGGAATTCAAGTAAACGTATGCAGCTAAGATCAAATGAAAATAGCATATGAACATGGAACAAGATTGGAGAATAATTAGTTCACTTTCCAAGAAAGAATCCCCAAACAAAACTTCAAGATAAACCATGGAAGAACAAGATACATGACCAAGTGATAAACCCCAATTTTGTGGTTTATCTTGTGTTGATTTTAGGAGATTTTATCAAATTTTCTCATATTTATTCAATGAAATAGCATGGTTTTGTAATTCTCTCCTAATTTGTACTTAAGTGTAAAAACATGCTTTTTAGGCCTATAATTTGCTAGTTTTAATTCACCTTTGATTCCACTAGATGCCTTGATGTGTTTGTTAGTAAATTCAGGTTGAAAAAGCTAGGAATGGATCAAAGGAGTGAAGAGAAAAGCATGCAAAGTGAAGAACTCATGGAAAATCAAGGATTTGGAGTGCATTCATCGACGTGCACGCGTGGAGATAAGGTCGCCAGGCGACGCATACGCGTGACATGTGATGTATCAAGAATTTGTCGGTAAAGATTTTCTCAATAAAGTCACGTTGCAAGTATAGCTCTACCAACAACAATCCTCGAGTATCAAATTTAGAAGGGATTTGGTTGTCACAAGTTCAACCCCAATAGAAATAACCGAAGTATTCAAACCTCGGGTCGTCTCACAAGGAATGGGCGAACATGTGCTTCAACATTGGTTAGAAATATGGGGTTGTGAGTCATGAGCAAGAATTTAAACTAGGAATCTTAACAAACAAGTAATCTTAAATTGCAAGAAATTAATTCAAATAACTAAGCAAGATATGAGCAATTCCAAACTAACAAAGTAACATCCAATATGATTCTATTCTAAGCTAAACAAGTAACTATAACTAAGATAAGTAATAAAAAATTTGGGTTTCCAAATATGAATGATAAAAGAAACTCTTGTCTAGGCATAGGAATTGGGGTCACCATCCTTGTCTAATAACCATATCTTGATAATTATGAGGAACCAAACTCATTAAGTCTACTTCTATACTTGAAGTACATTAAATGGTTTGGTCAATATCAACCCATAAGTTCTAACCTCACTACTAATTGACTTAATAGAAGGTTAGCGTCAATGGCTATCAAATTGACCACTAAGGGCTCTCAAATCATCAACTCCATTAGACCCAATGACTCAAGTTTACCCAATTTCCTTAGCCTAGGCTAAGAGTAAAGAGAACTACTCCATGATCAAGGTAAATAATTCATCAAACACATGGTGAGCATTAATAAAAGACATGTTCAAATTATAATTAAATTGAAATCAACAAGTACCCACTAACAATTATCAACATACAATCACTCAAACAACACAATTAATCATGAAAATCATCAATGTAACATCAACAAATCAAGATTCACAACATTCATGAAATGGGTATAAAATGATAATTGATAAGAATTCATAAAACTAACACAAGATCTAAGCAAAATTATACTAAGGAATTCAAATTGAACAATTAAAACTAGTAATTAACAATATCCAATTCAGATTTCACAAAGGGAAGATCAAATTAAAGCTAGATCTAGAGAGGAACAAGGGTTTCTCTCTTTAGAAGAACAAAGAACCAAAAACTAGCTAAAAATTCTGTCTAGTGTAAAAGATGAATGATCCTCTCTTTCCCCTAGCATCCTTGGGTCTTTTCCATGCAGAAACAGCTTGAATTTGGGCCTGATGAGCCTCAGAAATTGCCAGGCACGATTGCCTTTAATGAGGTCACGTGCAGCTTTCCGCGCGTGCGCGCCGATTGCTTTTGAGATCAACGCGTGCGTGCCAAGTGCACGTGCGCGTCGGTGGGAATTCTCTGACCCGTGCAGATACGTCCATCCTTGCGCGCCACTTCCAGCTATCCTCATCCACGCGTGCGCGTGGAGTGCGCGTGCGCGCCAATGCTGAATTTCCCAAAATCCAAATCTTCATGTTCCTTCCTTTAGTGCATGATTTCTTTCTCTCTTCTAGGCCATTCTTACCCTATTAATTCTGAAATCACTCAACAAATACGTTACGGCATCGAATGGCAATAAATGAGGATCAAAATATAGCAATTTTAAGGCGAAATAAGCATATTTTTCATCATGGAGCAATATTAGGAAGTGAATACAAAGCCATGCATTTCTTGTGAATAAGTGTGAGAAATATTGACAAAACCCCCCAAATTCTACACAATATAAACCACAAAATTAGGGTTTATTAACATGACGCGTACACCTGGGAAGTAAAATGCCAAGCGACGCGTACGCGTGACCCATGCATACGCGTCACAGCTCGCACGTGACCTCATTAAAGTGAAAACACTGGGGGCGATTTCTGAGCTTACCAGGCCCAGATCCAACTCATTTCTGAGGCTATTACATGCAGAATTCAAGAGGGGTCAAGGGGGGCAATTAGTTTTGTTTTCACCATGCTTTAGTTAGTTTCTAAGGAGCGCTTCTCTCTAGAATTAGGTTAGATGTAGATTAAGATTTCTTTAGATCTAGGTTTCATTCTTGCTTTCATCTACTTTTCTTTTACAATTTCTTGTTCCTTTATCTTTGCTTTCCTTGTTTTATATTTACTCCTTGTATTTGTTTACTTGGTTGTTGATGCACTCTTGTTCTTTTTATTATTCGTTAATGCAATTTATATTTGATTTCTTTCATTATTTAATTGCTTTGTTGTTGTTAATTCCTTACAATTGATAATTGTAGATTTACATTTCTTGCAATTTTATCTTGCTTTCCTTTTATGCCTCCCAAGTATTTGACAAAATGCTTGGAAGGATGTTAGAGTAGATTTTTGTGTTCTTGGCTTGGGATGGTAACTTAGGTGAACTTGAGTTGCTAATGTCCAAGTGATTGATAATTGATGTCCATTGACTCTAGCTTCCACTAAGTTAATTAGTGAGGTGGCTAGAACTTATGGATTAGGATTGATAAAGCTCATTTGACTTTCCTTCACTTGTTAGAGGATGACTTAATGGGATTGATCCTTGCAATTATCATGTTGTGGTTAGTAACAAGGATAAAGATCCTTAACTATCAACCCTTGCCAAGACCTTTCTATCATTTGAGTTTCATTTACTTTCTTGTCATTTGCATTTCTTGTCCCTTATTCAAAACCCCAAAAATATACAACCCATAACCAATAACATGAACACTTCCCTGCAATTTCTTGAGAGACGACCCGAGATTTAAATACTTCGGTTATTTCTATTGGGGTTTGTTCTTGTGACAACCATATTAAATTTTGATTGAGGATTGTTTGTTGGTTTAGAACTATACTTGCAACGAGATTTCATTGAGAAATTCTATACCGAAATAATTTTCCTTTCATCACCGAGCAACCCCGAGATGCAACTTCTAACGTTCCTAAAACCCATAATTCACATCACCTATTAATTCTATTTCGTCTATGACAATACATTAGTAACATATGCATAAATCATCAATATTAAGTTGGCCAGACCTAATACCGTGAGAGATGCAACGGTTGACTAACAGCATTAATCAGTAGACAATCATGCGTTTGAAACTCAAACTCTTGTCAATAGGACAAGTCCTATTGCATGACAGACACTCAGAGTATGCAGTAGAGCATAGCCACTCCATTCCCAAGGCTCTAACGGGAACAAATTGCTCTGATACCATAATGTAACACCCTAAATTTTAGCACTTCATGATCGTACCAAAAGTAAGGCGTTACTAACCTAATTCCTTTTATTATCTATTTAATATTGAGCCTTTACGCATAAATCTATTGATGGTTTTACTAAAATTATAAATTTTCCAACAAGTACAAACAACACATATTCACATACTTAATATTAATAATACGTTGTAGTGTTATATACAAAAGCAATTACATAACCTACTCCTCTGAATAAAACTCTAACTAACAAGGCGAGGGAGAAATAAATTCTAACAACTCAACTCGTAAACATATTCTCTGTGCTCCCACAACTTTGCAATAAGCCTTCGCACCTGTAGCTGAAAGGGGTGGAGATAGGGGGTAAGAATTAGGGAGTTTGGTGCACAAATTGTGAATCACACTTTTCACAACTCGTACCACTAACCAGCAAGTGTACTGGGTCGTCCAAGTAATACCTTACGTGAGTATGGGTCGAATCCCACGGAGATTGTTGGCTTGAAGAAATCTATGGTTATCTTGTAACTCTTAGTCAGGATATCAATTATATTTATCAGTTTGAATTGCGAAAAATAAAAGAGCATGAAATAAATACTTGTTCTGCAGTAATGGAGAATATGTTGGAGTTTTGGAGATGCTTTGTCTTCTGAATCTCTGCTTTTCCCCTGTCTTCTTCTTCACGCACGCAAGGTTCCTCCTATGGCAAGCTGTATGTTGGTGGATCACCATTGTCAATGGCTACCATCCGTCCTCTTAGTGAAAATGGTCCAGGTGCGCTGTCACCGCACGGCTAATCATCTGTCGGTTCTCACTCATGCTGGAATAGGATCTATTGGTCCTTTTGCATCTGTCACTACGCCCAACCCTTGTGAGTTTGAAGCCCATCACAGTAATTCAATCCCTGAATCCTACTCGGAATACCACAGACAAGGTTTAGACTTTTCGGATTCTCAAGAATGCTGCCAATAGATTCTAGCTTATGCCACGAAGATTCTGATTAAGGAATCCAAGAGATATTCATTCAATCGAAAGTAGAACGGAGGTGGTTGTCAGGCACGCGTTCATAGGTTGAGGATGATGATGAGTGTCACGAATCATCACATCCATCATATTGAAGTGCGAATGAACATCTTAGATAGAAACAAGCGTGTTTGAATAGAAAACAGAAATAATTGCATTAATTCATCGAGACACAGCAGAGCTCCTCACCCCCAACAATGGAGTTTAGAGACTCATGCCGTCAAAGAGTACAAAGTTCAGATCTAAAATGTCATGAGATACAAAATAAATCTCTAAAAGTTGTTTAAATACTCAACTAGTAACCTAGGTTTACAAAAAACGAATAAACTAAGATAGATGGTGCAGAAATCCACTTCTGGGGCCCACTTGGTGTGTGCTGGGGCTGAGACTTAAGCTTTACACGTGCCTAGGCTGTTTCCAGAGTTGAATGCCAGGTTGTAACCTGTTTCTGGCGTTCAACTCCAACTTGTAACTTGTTTCTGGCGTTTAACGCCATAATGCAACATGGAACTGGTGTTGAACGCTAGTTTACGTCGTCTATCCTTGAGTAAAGTATGGACTATTATATATTGCTGGAAAGCCCTGGATGTCTACTTTCCAACGCAATTAAGAGCGCGCCAATTAGACTCTTGTAGCTCCAAAAAATTCATTCCGAGTGCAGAGAGGTCAGAATCCAACAGCATCAGCAGTCCTTTTTCAGCCTGAATCAGATTTTTGCTCAGCTCCCTCAATTTCAGCCAGAAAATACTTGAAATTACAGAAAAACACACAAATTCATGGTAAAGTCTAGAAATATGAGTTTTGCCTAGAAACTAATGAAAATATACTAAAAACTATATGAAATTAACCCCAAAAAGCGTATAAAATATCCGCTTATCACAATACCAAACTTAAACTGTTGCTTGTCCCCAAGCAACTAGACAAATAAAATAGAATACAAATGAGTCAAGAAGCAATAATATCTTAGAGTTTTGAGTGAAGCTCAGATTCTAATTAGATGAGCGGGACTAGTAGCTTTTTGCTTCCGAACAGTTTTGGCATCTCACTTTATCCATTGAAGCTCATAATGATTGGCATCTATAGGAACTTAGAATTCAGATAGTGTTATTGATTCTCCTAGTTCAGTATGTTGATTCTTGAACACAGCTACTTTATGAGTCTTGGCCGTGGCCCTAAGCACTTTGTTTTCCAGTATTACCACCGGATACATAAATGTCACAGACACATAATTGGGTGAACCTTTTCAGATTATGACTCAGCTTTGCTAAAGTCCCCAATTAGAGGTGTCCAGGGTTCTTAAGCACACTCTTCTTTTTGCTTTGGACCTTGACTTTAACCGCTCAGTCTCAAGTTTTCACTTGACACCTTCACGCCACAAGCACATGGTTAGGGACAACTTGGTTTAGCCGCTTAGGCCAGGATTTGATTCCTTTAGGCCCTCCTATCCACTGATGCTCAAAGCCTTGGATCCTTTTTATTACCCTTTCCTTTTGGTTTTAAGGGCTATTGGCTTTTTCTGCTTGCTTTTTCTTTTATTTTTGCCAAATTTTTTTTTCTGCAAGCTTTTGTATTCACTGCTTTTTCTTGCTTCAAGAATCATTTTTATGATTTTTTTCAGATTATCAAATAACATTTCTCTTTTTTCATCATTCTTTCAAGAGCCAACATATTTAACATTCATAAACATCAAATTCAAAAGACATATGCACTGTTCAAGCATTCATTTAGAAGACAAAAAGCATTGCCACCACATGTAAATAATTAGAATTTTCCTTATTAAAAACTCGAAAAAAATATTGCCTCCTTATTCTAAAGAAAATCTGCTATTTTATTCATGTTTAATGATGATGAAAAAAATAAATTATAGCTTAATTGGAGATAAAATCAAAATATAGATACTAATTACTACTACTCATATATAACTTTTACGGTAAAACTCAAATAAGAACAATTATCACAGAGTTAAGGCTAAGATTAGAACTCAACAACCTTGAAGTTGGGAGGTGGATGCCTCTTTAGTCTGTGGAGTGCTTGGCCCTTCAAGAGATAGTTTCTGACGCTTTAATTCCTTCAGTTCACACCCTTGCTCTTCTTGTTCTCTAAGCAGTTTGCAGAGCATGCTATTTTGATTTTGCTGTTCTTTCTTCAGTTGATCCACAGCTTCTTGCAACCCCAATGAAGTCCAGCCAGCCTCTGGTGACTGGTTTGAGATCTCCTCTCTTGAGTTGGTTCGGGGCACCCTTTGTGTTGGTTGTCCACTTGGCTCCAGGGAGGCATATGTCCTCTAGGATTTTATCCAAGCCCAGGTTTGATCTCATCATTCTCCTATTAAAGGAGTCTGGATCATCTTGCAGTTGAGACAACTTGAAGATCTCCCTTATTTTATCAGGGTGGGTGTGAACAATCTTCCCTTTGACCAAAGTTCTATAGTCATAGAATGCGGTTCCAGCTATCCTCTGCCTGTCCGTCTACCATAGATTAGCATAGAATTCCTGAACCATGTTTCTTCCCACCTTTGTTTTAGGATTAGCTAGGACTTCCCAGCTCCTGTTTTGAATTTTCTCTTGGATCTCCGGATATTCATCTTCTTTCAGATCGAATTTAACTTCTGGGATCACTGACCTTAGACTCATTATTTTGTAAAAATGGTCTCAATGTTCTTTGGTTATGAACTTCCCTTGATTCCAAAGTGGTTTTGGAATATTCTCTTTCTTTCCTCTTGAGTCGGTTTGTTTTCCCTCAGGAGCCATGATCTTAGTGGGTATTGGTTTAGTGATCACGGATAAACACACCAAACAGAGGCCGAACCAATATTTAAAGGGAAGGGGGGTGGGTTTCGAAAATTATTTGAAAAAGATATGATAGAAAAAGTGATTTGAAAAAGATAAGTATGATAGGAAAAGATGTGATTTAAAATTGAAAAGATATTAAAGATATTTGAAAAAGATAAATTTGGATTTTGAAAAAGATGATGTGAAGATTTGAAAAAGATATTGATGAGTTCAAAAGATTTTAGAAGGAAAAGAGATAGATTTGTTTTGAAAAGGATTTGAAAATAATTTGAAGAGGATTAAGAAAAAGGGTTTATAAATTAAGATACATTTGATATCTTTTGAAAAAGGATTTGAAAAATTAGGATTTGTAACATGTTTGAGCAAGAAATCATGAATTGAAACATAAAAATTGGAAAAAATTTGAATTAAAAACGAAATTGCCTACTCCCCACAATCCTGGCGTTAAACGCCCAACTGCTGCATGTTTTGGACGTTTAACGCCCAGTTGGTGCTTGGTTTGGGCGTTTAACGCCCAGCTGTTGCTTCTAGCTGGCGTTAAACGCCAGAAATCCCTTTGTTACTGGGCATTTTTCTGAATGCCCAGGATGCTGTAAATCTGGCGTTAAACGCCCAGAAGCTGCTTCTTTCTGGCGTTTAACTCCCAGATGGCTATCTTTAATGGCGTTAAACGCCTAGTAGATGCTCCTTTTGGGTGTTTAACTTCCAATTATGCCTCTTACTGGCGTTTTCTTGCCAGTGAGCTCCTTTTTCCTGTTTTGTGCCCTGAATTCTTCTGTAACCTTGTAGACTTATGCAATTGATTCTTTACCTTGTTAATATTAAGCTCATATATTTTAAAAATAAATAAAATGAAGAATAAAATAAAATAAAATAACAGAAAAAGTTTTGCTAATGGCTGGGTTGCCTCCCAGCAAGCGCTTATTTATTGTCTTTAGCTGGACCTTGCTGAGCTTTTAATCTAGCCTCAGCCTTGAGAACTCTTGCTCAACATTGCCTTCATGATAGTGCTTGATTCTCTGTCTATTAACAATGAACTTCTTATCAGAATCAATGTCTTGAAGCTCCACATAACCATATGGTGATACACTTGTAATCACATATGGTCTCCTCTACCAGGATTTCAGTTTCCCGGGGAATAGCCTGAGCCTAGAGTTAAATAACAGAACCTTTTGTCCTGGTTCAAAGACTCTAGATGACAGCTTTCTGTCATGCCACCTTTTTTATTTCTCTTTATAAAGCTTGGTATTTTCGAAAGCAGTGAATCTGAATTCCTCTAGCTCATTCAGCTGGAGCAATCTTTTTTCTCCAGCTAATTTGGCATCAAAGTTTAGGAATCTGGTTGCCCAGTAGGCCTTATGTTCCAGTTCCACGGGCAGATGATAGGTCTTACCATACACAAGCTGGTATAGAGAGGTCCCTATAGGAGTCTTGAATGCTGTTCTGTAAGCCCACAGAGCATCATCCAAGCTTCTTGCCCAATCCTTTCTACGGATACTTACAGTCCGTTCCAGGATTCTTTTTAGTTCTCTGTTAGAAACTTCAGCTTGCCCATTTTTCTGTGGATGATATGGAGTCGCCACCTTATGGTGAATCCCATATCAGACCATGGCAGAGTAAAGCTGTTTGCTGCAGAAGTGAGTGCCCCCTTCATTGATTAGTACTCTAGGGACACCAAACCTACTGAAGATATGTTTCTAAAGGAACTTCAGCACTATTTTAGAATCATTGGTGGGTGTGGCAACAGCCTCTACCCATTTTGATACATAGTCGACTGCCACCAGAATATAAGTGTTTGAGTATGATGGTGGGAAAGGTCCCATGAAGTCAATTCCCCATACATCAAACAACTCAATCTCCAAGATTCCCTGTTGAGGCATGGCATAACCATGAGGTAGATTACAAGCTCTTTGGCAACTATCACAGTTACGTACAAACTCTCGGGAATCCCTATAGAGTGTAGGCCAGTAGAAGCCACATTGGAGGACCTTGGTGGCTATTCGCTCGCCTCCGAAATGGCCTCTATATTGTGATCCACGGCAATGCCATAAGATCCTCTGTGCTTCTTCTCTAGGCACACACCTACGGATTATTCCGTCTGCACATCTCTTAAAGAGATAGGGTTCATCCCACAAGTAGTACTTTGCATCAATAATTAATTTCTTTTTTTGTATCCTGTTGTACTCCTTGGGTATGAACCTTGCAGCTTTATAGTTTGCAATATCTGCAAACCATGGTGTTTCCTGAATGGCAAACAAATGCTCATCCGGAAAGGTCTCAGAGATCTCAATAGAAGGGGGAAACTCCCCTTCTACTGGTTCTATCCGGGACAGATGATCAGCCACTTGGTTCTCTGTCCCTTTTCTGTCTCTTATTTCTATATCAAACTCTTGCAGAAGCAACACCCATCT
>NC_029792.2:76783442-76786177 GCF_000816755.2 Arachis ipaensis
CTTTGGCAACTATCACAGTTACGTACAAACTCTCGGGAATCCCTATAGAGTGTAGGCCAGTAGAAGCCACATTGGAGGACCTTGGTGGCTATTCGCTCGCCTCCGAAATGGCCTCTATATTGTGATCCACGGCAATGCCATAAGATCCTCTGTGCTTCTTCTCTAGGCACACACCTACGGATTATTCCGTCTGCACATCTCTTAAAGAGATAGGGTTCATCCCACAAGTAGTACTTTGCATCAGTAATTAATTTTTTCTTTTGTTGCCTGCTGTACTCCTTGGGTATGAACCTTGCAGCTTTATAGTTTGCAATGTCTGCAAATCATGGTGTTTCCTGAATGGCAAACAAATGCTCATCCGAAAAGGTCTCAGAGATCTCAATAGAGGGGGGAAACTCCCCTTCTACTGGTTCTATCTGGGACAGATGATCAGCCACTTGGTTCTCTGTCCCTTTTCTGTCTCTTATTTCTATATCAAACTCTTGCAGAAGCAACACCCATCTTATGAGCCTGGGTTTTGAATCCTGCTTTGTGAGTAGATATTTAAGAGTAGCATGGTCAGTGTACAGAATCACTTTTGATCCTACTAAGTATGATCTAAACTTATCAATGGCATAAACCACTGCAAGCAATTCTTTTTCTGTGGTTGTGTAATTTTTCTAGGCATCATTTAAAACATGGCTAGCATAATAAATGACATGCAGAAGCTTGTCATGCCTCTGCCCCAGTACTGCACCAATGGCGTGGTCACTGGCGTCACACATTAGTTCAAATGGTAAAGTCCAGTCTGGTGCAGAAATAACTGGTGCTGTGACCAGCTTAGCTTTCAGAGTCTCAAACGCCTGTAGACACTCTGTGTCAAACACAAATGGCATGTCAGCAGCTAGCAGATTGCTCAGGGGTTTTGCAAATTTTGAAAAATCCTTTATAAACCTCCTGTAGAATCCTGCATGCCCCAGAAAGCTTCTGATTGCCTTAACATTAGCAGGTGGTGGTAATTTTTCAATTACTTCCACTTTAGCTTGATCCACCTCTATTCCCTTGTTTGAAATTTTATGCCCAAGGACAATTTCTTCAGTCACCATAAAGTGACATTTTTCCCAGTTTAAAACTAGGTTGGTCTCTTGGCATCTTTTCAGAACAAGTGCTAAATGGTCAAGGCAGGAGATGAATGAGTCTCCAAATACTGAAAAGTCATGCATGAAGACTTCCAGAAACTTCTCTACCATATCAGAGAAGATGGAAAGCATGCACCTCTGAAAGGTTGCAGGTGCATTACACAGACCAAAAGGCATTCTTCTGTAAGCAAATACTCCAGAAGGACATGTGAATGCTGTTTTCTCTTGGTCCTGAGGATCTACTGCAATTTAGTTGTAACCTGAATAGCCATCCAAAAAGCAGTAATATTCATGACCTGCTAGTCTCTCTAGCATCTGGTCTATGAATGGCAAAGGAAAATGATCCTTTCTGGTGGTTGTGTTGAGCCTTCTGTAGTCAATACACATGCGCCACCCTATAATTGTTCTTGTAGGAACCAGTTCATTTTTTTCATTATAAACCACTGTCATGCCTCTCTTCTTGGGAACAACTTGAACAGGGTCCCAGGGGCTATCAGAAATAGGATAAATAATTCCAGCCTCTAGTAATTTGGTGACCTCTTTCTGCACCACTTCCTTCATGGCTGGATTTAGCCGCCTCTGTGGTTGAACCACTGGCTTAGAATCATTCTCCATTAGGATTTTGTGCATGCATCTAGTTGGGCTTATGCCCTTAAGGTCACTTATGGACCACCCAAGAGCCATCTTGTGTGTCCTTAGCACTTGAATTAGTGCTTCCTCTTCTAGTGGATTTAAAACAGAGCTTATGATCACTGGAAAAGTGTCACCTTCTCCCAGAAATGCATATTTCAGGGATGGTGGTAATGGCTTGAGCCCGGATTTAGGAGGGTTCTCCTCTTCCTGAGGAAGTCTCAGAGGCTCTTTCAATTCCTCTGAACCCTCCAAATCAGGCTGAACATTTTTAAAGATGTCTTCTAGCTCTGATTCGGGACTCTCAGCCATGTTGACCTCCTCTACCAAAGAGTCAATGAGATCAACTTTTATGCAGTCTTTTGGTGTGTCTGGATGCTGCATGGCCTTGACAGCATTCAACTTAAACTCATCCTCATTGACTCTCAAGGTTACTTCCCCCTTTTGGACATCAATGAGAATTCGTCCAGTTGCTAGGAAAGGTCTTCCTAGAATGAGAGTAGCACTCTTGTGCTCCTCCATTTCCAGCACTACAAAGTCAGTGGGAAAGGCGAATGGCCCAACCCTGACAATCATGTACTCAATCACGCCTGATGGGTATTTAATGGAGCCATCAGCAAGTTGGAGACATATCCGGGTCGGTTTAACTTCTTCAGTTAAACCAAGCTTTCTGATAGTGGATGCAGGTATTAGGTTGATGCTTGCCCCAAGATCACATAAAGTTGTCTTGGTGCAATTACCCTCTAATATCATGGTATCAAAAAGCTCCCGAGATCTTTAAGCTTTTCTGGAAAGCTTTTCAGAATGACTGCTCTGCATTCTTCAGTGAGGAGAACTCTTTCAGTTTCTCTCCAATCCTTCTTATGACTCAAGATCTCTTTTATGAACTTACGTCCTATTCGTTAAACGAGCGAAACGTCTAATAGAGTCCTGAGAACTTTATTTCTAAGACAAACATCTCCGTGAACTCGTTTATGGAAGAATACG
>NC_029792.2:76786202-76802179 GCF_000816755.2 Arachis ipaensis
TGTTTCTGGCGTTTGAATGCCAGAGTTATTCCTCTCTGGGCTCTTACTGTCCTCAGAGGGATTTTGGATAGCAGTTTGTTCATTTCTTGGCTTTCTGCTGCCTTGAAATGAGGTATTTAATGTTTTTCCACTTCTTAATTGAACTGCTTGGCACTCTTCTGTTATTTGTTTTGATAACTGTTGTTCTATTTGCTTCAACTGTACCTCCATATTTATATTAGCCATTCTTGTGTCTTGTAGTATCTCCTTGAATTCGGCCAGTTGTTTTGTTAGAAAGTCTAATTGCTGATTGAATTCAGTAATTTGTTCTGCAGGACTGAGTTCAGTAGTTACTGTTTTAGCCTCTTCTTTCATGGAAGATTCACTATTTAGGTACATATGCTGATTTCTGGCAACTGTATCAATAAGCTCTTGAACCTCTTCAATTGTCTTTCTCATGTGTATAGATCCACCAGCTGAGTGATCTAGAGAAATTTGAGCTTTCTCTGTAAGTCCATAATAGAAGATGTCTAACTGCACCCATTCTGAAAACATTTCAGAGGGGCATTTTCTTAGCATCTCTCTGTATCTCTCCCAGGCATCATAAAGAGATTCATTATCTCCTTGTTTAAAGCCTTGGATGTCCAGCCTTAGTTGTGTCATCCGTTTTGGAGGGAAGTATTGATTCAGGAATTTTTCTAACAGCTATTTCCATGTCCTTATGCTAGCCTTAGGTTGGTTATTTAACCACCTCTTAGCTTGGTCTTTTACAGCAAATAAAAACAGTAATAATCTGTAGACATCCTGATCTACTTCCTTATCATGTACTGTGTCAGCAATTTGTAAAAATTGTGCCAGAAACTCTATAGGTTCTTCTTGTGGAAGACCGGAATACTGGCAACTTTGCTGCACCATGATAATGAGCTGAGGATTCAACTCAAAGCTACTGACTCCAATGGAGGGTATACAGATACTGCTCCCATATGAAGCAGTAGTGGGGTTAGCATATGACCACAGAGTCCTTCTGGACTGTTCATTTCCACTTAGGTCCATGATGGGGAAAAGGGAATTGATGTGAATTGCAATTAAAATATATTTTTATTTTTATTTTATAAAAAGAGAACGAATAAAAAAATGAAATAAAATAACTAGAAAAAACTTTGGATATGATTTTTGAAAAAGATTTTAAATTTTGAAATAGAAATCTGAATTTGAAAGGCAATTTTTGAAAATTCACTTTAAAATAGAGAGAAAAGATATTTTTTTATTTTTAAATTTTATGATGAAAGAGAAAAACACACAAAAGACACACAACTTAAAATTTTTAGATCTAATGTTCCTTATTTTTGAAAATTTTGGAGGGAAAACACCAAGGAACACCAAACTTAAAAATTTTAAGATCAAAACACAAGGAAGACTCAAGAACACCTTGAAGACTCACAAGAATAACAAGAACATGAAGATAGAACACCAAACTTAAAATTTTTTGAAAACCAGAATAAAATTTTTGAAAACTAAAGAAAAATCAACAAGAAAACACCAAACTTAAAGTTTGGCACAAGATTTATCAAAGAAGAATTATTTTTGAAAAAGTTTTAAAAAGAAGATAGCCAATTACCAAGAACATAAGCACAACGCTCTAGCCAATTGAGCTATAAATTTAACGTGTTTTAATAAGGTATTTAATAAATAAAGATTTTTTTTTTAAGACTGATATTTTGAATAAGCACAAGAAAAACAAGAAAAGACACAGAACAAGAAAAACTAAAGATCAAGCAAGGAAAATAAACAAGAATAACTTGAAGATTAAGAAAGAACAAAGAACACAAATTCGAAAATTTAAAAGAAAATAAAAACATGCAATTGACACCAAACTTAAAATACGAAACTAAACTCAAACAGAAAAACTCAATTTTTAGCTTATAAAAATTTTTGAAAACAATTAAAAAGAGAAAATAAGGATTTTAAAAAAATTCAACCAAAAATAATAATAGAAGACTCTAAACCAAAAAGAAAAATTTTTCCTAATCTAAGCAACAAAATAAACCGTCAGTTGTCCAAACTCGAACAATCCCCGACAACGGCACCAAAAACTTGGTGCACAAATTGTGAATCACACTTTTCACAACTCGTACCACTAACCAGCAAGTGCACTGGATCGTCCAAGTAATACCTTACGTGAGTAGGGGTCGAATCCCACGGAGATTGTTGGCTTGAAGCAATCTATGGTTATTTTGTAACTCTTAGTCAGGATATCAATTATATTTATCAGTTTGAATTGCGAAAAATAAAAGAGCATGAAATAAATACTTGTTCTGTAGTAATGGAGAATATGATGGAGTTTTGGAGATGCTTTGTCTTCTGAATCTCTGCTTTTCCCCTGTCTTCTTCTTCACGCATGCAAGGTTCCTCCTATGGCAAGCTGTATGTTGGTGGATCACCGTTGTCAATGGCTACCATCCGTCCTCTCAGTGAAAATGGTCCAGGTGCGCTGTCACCGCACGGCTAATCATCTGTCGGTTCTCACTCATGCTGGAATAGGATCTATTGGTCCTTTTGCATCTGTCACTATGCCCAACCCTTGTGAGTTTGAAGCCCATCACAGTCATTCAATCCCTGAATCCTACTCGGAATACCACAGACAAGGTTTAGACTTTCCGGATTCTCAAGAATGCTGCCAATAGATTCTAGCTTATGCCACGAAGATTCTGATTAAGGAGTCCAAGAGATATTCATTCAATCGAAAGTAGAATGGAGGTGGTTGTCAGGTATGCGTTCATAGGTTGAGGATGATGATGAGTGTCACGAATCATCACATCCATCATATTGAAGTGCGAATGAACATCTTAGATAGAAACAAGCGTGTTTGAATAGAAAATAGAAATAATTGCATTAATTCATCGAGACACAGCAGAGCTCCTCACCCTCAACAATGGAGTTTAGAGACTCATGCCGTCAAAGAGTACAAAGTTCAGATCTAAAATGTCATGAGATACAAAATAAATCTCTAAAAGTTGTTTAAATACTCAACTAGTAACCTAGGTTTACAGAAAACGAACTAACGAAGCGTCTAAGTTAGAGCACAAAGAACAGATGTGATATAAACAAAAATAATAGTAGAATAGTGTAATATCATAAGAAACTAGCCACGGCTCGCGGAGTTTAAGCCGGCTAGCCAAATATACCGACAAAAAGGAAACTGAAGTTTAAAATGGCTTATACAAGTTTTGTTCTCTCTCAAATACAAGCCTCTAGGCCAAAACAAAATACAAAAGTGAGAGACAAATATGAAACAAAGCAAAAAGACTCCAAAAAGGTATTCGGATCCTCCGCTTCTGTCACCATTCAAACAACTCACCGAGGTGGGTTGTGACCTACATCTGAAAACACAACAAAAAATATGGTATGAGAACCGGAGGTTTTCAATATGGTAATAGTACCTAGTGATGTAGGATATAAGACCCCGGGACGCCAAAGGCAATCCTAGACTCCATATCCATCACAAGAATTCAAGCTTAAAGCATTCTAAACCAATTAAGCATAATTATATAAAACCTTAACAAAACTTAAACCATAGCACCATAAAAGGGTAATCTATCTTAGGAGATTTCTAATCTAATCAAACACCGTTGTCCCACAGCCTTCACCAACCGATCCGCCATGCGATCCCATCGCCACCGCCTTCCAAACCCCCTCAATCCCAGTAAAAGCACAAGTATATACAATACAAGTAAAACACAAGTAGAAGCATATATAGCAATTAATACAAATAGCAATTAGACATGTTATACAGATAGGGAAAACAATATCAAGTCGGCAAAGCATACAAACAGGTAGAAAATGCATATGATGAATGTATGCCCTACTGGCTGTGATATCACATTGTCAGTTCAACTGCCAACCCGACACATCTCCATGGAGATGTTGCCCTTTAGATTCATGGTGTGGGAACCCCGGATATATAGTGCTCAGATCACTATCCAGGGTTTTACGCCTGTACACTCTGATGATCCGAAGGGATGCGATCGGGATCTATTGCCACCGACCTCACATCTAAGCGCAAGCGGGAGGAACCACCACCCTTACGCCGCCGCCGCTACCTCGACAGGCGGGATCCAACCTCGGCCACTGCCGGGCGCATAGCGTCTCATAATCTCAATGAAAAAGTAGTGTAGTGGTTTTCAAAAACATTTTTAGTACAAGATGGATTCATCACTTCATTCAGGGTCCTCGACTCTTTTCAACCACTGTTCATTCACATTACAGTTCCGAACTCAACAGTTCCTTAATCCTCACCTCCTTCGTCAACCATTCATCATTCATCACATAATATTGAACCACCTTCAGTACACCAGAAGCCTAGTCCTCCGTTTTCTAAATTTCCAAATAATAGCGTCTAAAACCCTTAAATCTTTTCCCATGTTTGAGTATCCAAAAATATGCCCAAAAGTTTTAAAAAAGTGTTATAGAAGCTTACAACCTCGTCGGAAAGGTGAAATAGTTGAAACAAAGGAAAATTTGAGAAACAGGGCATGTGCGTTCACATAGGGGTGTGTGTGCGCACGCCCAGGAAAATTTTGAAAGTGTGCGTACACACAGGTGTCAAAACTTAAAAGGTCTGTTCACTGGCACAACCTGTGCCAGCGCCCCCAACAGACTGGCCTCCCCAACATATGCGTGCGCACAGGTTTGTGCGTACGCACAAGTTGTAATTTCCCATTGGTGTGCACGCGCACAAGCTGTGCCAGTGCAGCAAGCAGACTGCCTACCTCACGCACAGGTCTGTGCGTGTGCACAGGTCACAATTTTCGCAGAGTGTGCGTGCGCACATACTAGAAAACATAAAATTCTGTAACTTTGCAAAATTTCAAATTTTTAACACCAATTTTGAATGATCATAACTTCCTCTACAAAATCCAAATTTTCACAAATTTTATATCGATTTAAAGGGTTTTCAAAGATATTTAATTCTAGATAAGTTTCATCAAATTTTGAAAACTGAGGCAAAAATTATGATCAGACAAAGTTCACTAAAAATTAACTTTTAACCAAAATCACAATTTCCTCAATTCCTTTATAAAACACAACCAAAACCAAACCAACCAAATCCAAACTCCACTTTTCATCAAAATCAACCCTCTATATCATATTACACCAAACTTACCATATTTTCCCTTCATCTTTCTTCATTCACAACATCACATCAATATATTACATATATCCAACCTTATTAACTCTTTCCAACTACATTACCAATCAATTAACATCAATGTCACATTTATCAACACAATTCACTCTTCAACTTCACAATCCTTCATCCTCATCACATCCACATCAATCATTACAATTAAACTCAACATTCATCAAATCATCAAAAAT
This sequence comes from Arachis ipaensis, assembly GCF_000816755.2. NCBI lineage: Eukaryota > Viridiplantae > Streptophyta > Magnoliopsida > Fabales > Fabaceae > Arachis > Arachis ipaensis. Next base: position 76,791,561 of record NC_029792.2, read on the forward strand.
CATCATATACCATCATTCAACAACTTAACAACCATTCAAATCCAAACCTATCCTATGGGTCACTAGCCTAAGTTTCCATGGATATTATAGAATACATAGATGAAACTAAAGCCATACCTTGGCTGATCCCAATATGCACCAAAACCCCAAATTGAGCCCAAGATAAGCTTTCAAGCACAATCTATGCCACCAAGAATCTCCAACAAGCATCAACAAACTCCAAACTCACCATAAACAAGCTATATGTACATAAACCATCATAAATCAAGCTAGGACTCATTATAATTGAAATTTCACAAGCGTTTCAATGCCTCTTACCTTTCCTAATAGATTTGGATGTCAAAACCCAAAGCTAAGCAACGATTATAGTAAACCTAAACATCCAAAATCACAAAAACTCACTTAATCAAAAACCCTAAATTTTTGAAACTTTGAAGGGAGGAACAGAAAAGATTTCGTGGTTACCTTACTACTTTCTTAGGTGGGTTTTGTAGAGATCATCTCAAGGAACGCGTAGCCGCAAACGGTGCAGCGATCGGAGCTATGTAGCTCAAGATATTGCGAAAAGAAGAGAGGGGTGAATAGTGTTTCTTCTTCTTCCTCTCCTCTCAAGTTTCTGTTATGTGTGTGTGTTTGATGAAGAATGGGTGGTGCATGAAATTGTGATCACACTTTTCACAACTCTACACAACTAACCAGCAAGTACACTGGGTTGTCTAAGTAATACCTTACGTGAGTAAGGGTCAATCCCACAGAGATTGTCGGCTTGAAGTAAGCTATGGTTATCTTGTAAACCTTAGTAAGGAGATTAATGATAAAAATGATTTTGTTTAAGAAAAGTAAATAACATGAAATAAACGGTACTTGTGATTCAGTAATGAGGAACTGGTTAAGGTTCCGGAGATGCTCTGTCATCTGAATCTCTACTTTCCTACTGTCTTCTTCTCCACACACGCATGGCTTCCTTCAATGGCAAGTTGTATGATCCTCACGGATGAAAAATACCAGGTACAATATCTGCACGGCTAATCAACTGTCGGATTTCTCGTCTCGGATGAAAAATACCAGGTACAGCTACCGCACGGCTAATCATCTGTCGGTTCTCACTAGCATCGGAATAGGATCTCTCTATCCTTTTGCACACTGTCACTGCGCCCAACATTCGTGAGTTTGAAGCTTGTGACAGTCATCCCTTCCCAGATCCTACTTAGAATACCACAGACAAGGTTTAGACTTTTCAGATCCCAGAAATGCTGCCAATTAGTTCTAGCCTCTACCACGAAGGTTCTAATCTCATGGACTCGGTCCGTGGATCAGAGGCCCAAGAGATACGCACTCAAGCTGTCGTCCAATGACTACGTTGAGCTCAGATAGAACGGGAGTGGTTGTCAGGCACGCGTTCATAGATTTGAGAATAATGATGAGTGTCACGGATCATCATATTCTCTATATTGAAGTACGAGTGAGTATCTCAGAATAGAATCAAGCGTGATTGAATAGAAAACAGTAGTAATTGCATTAATCCATTGAAACACAGCAGAGCTCCTCACCCCACCTATAGGGTTTAGAGACTCATGCCGTAGAAAATACAATATGAGATGTAAAATGTCATGAGTTTTAAAATGAATCTCTAAAAGTAGTTTTTATACTAAACTAGTAACTTAGGTTCGTGTAAATACGTGACTGGAAAGCATCGAACCACCAACTTGATTATACATCTCTTAGATGGCTAATCCACAACTTTGTTGGGGACTTCTTGAGACACCAGTTCAGCCGAGGTATGGGGAGATTAGGGTCTCTGTGGTAGAGGCTAGAACCCAAAGGAGCAACATTCTCTGATCCAGAAGAGTCGACCTTGTCTGTGAGGTTTTGCGTAGGATCACCAAGGGAATAGACTGCTAGAGCTTCACCCCCGTTCAGATTGGTTGACCACGGCCATACAGCGTTTGATCTGAAGCAGAGGAGATTGGCGACCGTGACCATACGGCGTTGATCACATACAGCCTGCCATAGAAGAAATCATTCACAATTGAAGAAGACAATAATACCAAAGTTAATCCAGAAAGACAAAGCATCTCCAAGCCTTAACCGTCTTCTTATCACTAGTCACATTCAAATTCACAAAGTATTTTATACACTTTTTATTCCTTTTATGGTTTTAACCAAATTCAAACCAACAACTTCTTGATTCGCCTAACTAAGACCTGCGAGATAACCATAGCTTGCTTCAAACTACAATTCTCGTGGGATCGACCCTGACTCGCTCAGGTATTACTTGGACGACCTAGTGCACTTGCTGGTTCAGCTGTACGAAGCGTGGGGATTCGTGCACTAGAGCTCTATTTGAGCTTTCCTCTTAAACTTTTCTCTATTTCTTACCTTTCACATTTTGTAAGCCATGAGTGGCTATTTCCCTTTTCATTGGGAAAAGAGCTCTATTGAATTTAATAGATTAATTGTGATTTACTCTTCATCTTCAATTCATCTTTCATTTGCTTTTTTAGAAAGAATTTTCGTACTTCATTCCAAGGATTCAAACCTATTGAAAGATAGTTTGAATCTCATTTGAATCCTATGAAAACTTGAGAAAGGGATAATAGGAATCGAGCTAGAAGGTCTTTCTCCTAATTTGGTGATTCTGGGGTTTGGGATTGATATGTGACATATAACTAACCGATAGTAGTATGCTTTGATTTAAGTCATCCAACTATAGTATGCTTTGATTTTTTTTAGTTTTTATTAATCTTCTATTTTTACTGTTAAATGATCCATGCATAAGAAACAAGTATAGAAGGAGCTAAGTTGAGGTGTTCCTTAACCATGTAATAAGAAAAAAAAGAATTGATATTTGAAAGCATGTTGCTTCCCAATGATAAACAATGCTTATCATGAATACTGCATTTTAAGAAATGGTTTGCTGTAAGATTGTAGCCTTTTGGGTTCAAGCAGGAAACAAGTTTGGTGTTGTAGCATACTTGCAATGTAAGAGTGCAGTTTTAGAATGCCATTTATATAGATTGTGGATTAACATATCATGCATGATTTGAACTAACATTGCATTGCATGAAACTAAGTTTGATGTTACCACCAATTTTAGAAAAAAAGGTTAATGATTGAACCATAATAAACTATGCAATATTTGGTATCCTTAGCATGCATTAAAAGAACCAAAATGGCCATATGACCTTGTGACATGAGGAACATAAAGAGTGGTGTGCCACGGGACAAGTTTGGTGTCCAAATGACATGATTTTTTTGTCTTGCCATGGCACGGCATTGAGATGGCATCCCACGCCTCGTACTAACATGCATTTTTAACATATTTTGTTGCTTTCTGTGGCACACCAACCCTGGCATGTGCGTACACACGACTGTACTTTAGCGTCCCACGCCAGTTCTCTAGCGCTCTAGTTCTAGTGCATGCATATAAATTAAAGTGGGAAGCCTTAACCCACGTTGCCGTCCTACATCATTGTTTGAGCATATTACGCCTATATTCATTTAAATCTAATTTGGAATTTTACACTTCTTTTTGGCGTGGCACAACAACAATGACATATGCATATAGTTAAATGGCCACATCACTTTTATTTAATTTTGCATGATTCTTGCATGGTTCATCTTTTGCATTGTATGGTACTTTTTGAGCTTTATTTATGCTTAATTTGCACCCATCTCCCTGCTTGTAGTTGTCACTGAATGCATGCATCATTTTAGTTGTCTTTATTAGTGCTGTTTCTTTGTTTTGCAGTGGGTGTTTCATCCTATTTGCTAATAAATTTGTTAGTTATTAAATAGTAGTTTCTTTTATTTGTTTAATTCTAATTAAGTATGCATGCTTTTAATTTATTAATTTGAAGAAGTTGATTTATTTGTATTTTTTTGTTTTGCAGGTACTTGTGTCACATCTAGGGACTCTCTTGAGCATTTCCTTCACTATGGATGTTTAATTTGAATAAAGTGCTGCATCACTTAATTGCTTTCACTAGAGGATGATGATTATTCCAATTCCATTGCCACCATTGTTCTTTGTTGCTTGAGGAAAAGCAACCATTCTAAGTTTGGTGTGGAGGCTATATAGAACATATCCTATAAGGACAAAAAGAGAGTAACTCTATTTTGAGCTTTAATTGTTATATATATTTTTGTCCTTAATTAATAATCATGATTCATTTCTTTTCACATCATCATACTCTTGAAATTGCTTACACCCAATATCTTTTAAGTGTGCAACAAAGAATTTTCTTTCTTTGAAAGAAAAAAAGTTGAAGAAGGTTTTAAAATTTGGGGCAAGTAAAGATTAAGAGAAGTGGAGGTTCTGATTGTGTAAGTGTGTAATGAGGCTTCATGCTTGTGAACACTTACATGGATGCTCTAAGACATGGAATCAAGTTTAGAGAAGTATTATGGAGGTTCTCAAAAATATATATAACTAAGAAGTAGCAACAAAAGAATGAAAAAGAAAAAGAAAAATAAATAATAAGTCCCAAGGCTCTAAGCATCAATTACTAGGAAGATTAAGAAAGAAACAAGAACTCAAAGAGTTATTGTCCTAGTTAATGCTTGTGGTGAACTTGCATCAAAGAGAGAGGCTTAAGCAAGTAAATCCTAAGGGGTGCTTGAACACCTAGTTCCTCAAACCAACTGGTTTAGGAGTATTGATTGAAAACTTATCTTAAAATCTGCTAGACATATACTTAGAGTCAAGGCCAAAGTGCAAAAAAAAAGTATTGAGAAAAAAAAATAATGATGCAAATAAGTGCTGCTTCAAGGGGACAATCTATAAAGAGACTTCCATAATATAATCTGAATGAAATTCCTAAGTTCTAAGACTTCCAATATGTAGGGACTAAAAGCACTGGAATCCTTGCATGAGTATACAATTTGGAGTTCACTCCACTGTCACTTTGTCACTTCACCCACTAAGGCATCATAAGCAATTTTTCAACCCACTACAATTAAGAGAATCCTTTGTGTATAGTTCTTTTTTTCCTTAGGGACAAGTAAGATCTTAAGTTTGTTGTTGTGATGCATGGGCATCTTTAATAGTTTATAGTTGTTATTTCTTTCATTCAATCTATATTCTTAGCATTTCTTTCCTTAAATTCAAGATAGAGATTTTCCTTGCTTTAATTAAGATTTTTGTGCCTTTATCAATGCTCTTTGGAGTTCTTTTATGCTTTGATAAGTGTAGAAAATGAAACAAGGATCAAAAGAACAAAGGAGACAACTAAGGACACGCTTTGGAAGGAAGGACACATTTTGAAGGCTTAGGATACAATTTTTCAAACTCACATTTAAGCCTAGAAGCCTTGCCATCCAACGTGGTGATCATGGCATCCAACGGCATTCATGCGTACGCATTCCCCATGTGTACGCACAATTTTTGAAAGAAGCAAAATCATGTGTACACATGCCTCATGCATACGCACAAGTGGTGAAATTAGCAAGGTCATGCGTACTCATGACCCATGCGTACGCATGACCCCCATTTCACGTCCTATGCTAGTCTTGTGACATCCCACGCTGAAGCAAAATAAAGCATAATTTGGGCCATGAAATTGGAGCAACGTTGCAGGCGTCCTACACCCCTCACTTGGCGTGGCACGACAGAGGGAAAATTGGGCCATCCTTTGATGAAAAATTGTGGCGTTGCATTTTGCTCCACATCCAACCTTCTAGGCTTCAATTTCCTCATTCATTCCTCACTTTTCCAACCTTCTAAATGGATCAAGCCCATGGAATCAATCTCAAATTAGTTGAATTTAATGTCATTTGAATTTAATTTGATCTTGTATTTAGAGTATACTATAAGTAAAGGATAAAGGGGATACTGCTAGGGAGCTCTATCTGAGCTCTCCTCCTAAACTCTTCTCCATTTCTTACCTTTCACATTTTGTAAGCCATGAGTGGCAAATTACCATTTCATTGGGGAAAGAGCACTATTGAATTTAATGGATCAATTGTGATTTACTCTTCGTCTTCAATTCATCTTTCATTTGCTTCTTTAGAAATAATCTTTGTTCTTCACTCCATGGATTCAAACCTATTGAAAGATAGTTTGAATCTCATTCGAATCCTATGAAAACTTGAGAAAGGGATCATAGGAATTGAGCTACAAGGTCTTTCTCCCAATTTGGTGATTCTAGGTTTTTGGATTGATATGTGACATACAATCAACCTATAACATGATACATGAAATTGTACGGCTTTAAATCAGAGACCAATCTTCATCTCTTCTCATGAGCAATTAGATCAAGGAATTAGTAATTGATGAAGTTAAGAGAAATTGAATTACCAAGAAATTGGAATTTAATCACTTATGATTTGCTAAGAAATCAATGATGCGATCGCAAGAACAATAGGTCACCTGAACAACGACACGATAAATGATGTGATCACAGCATTTCTAGAGATCCGGAGCGCCGACACCACGAGGATGACCAAAGGCACCACCGGGAGGCCAAGCGAGCACATGATGATAGGAGCTACCTTATTCACTGAGAAAATCTTGAAAGCCAAACTCCCAAAAGGTTTTGACAATCCCAGCGACATGAAGTATGACGGCACCAAGGATCCCCAGGAACACCTAACGGCCTTCGAGGGTAGGATGAACCTAGAAGGAGCTATCGATGCAATTCGATGCAAGGCCTTTCCAGTAACCTTAGCTGGCTCTGTGATCAAATGGTTGAATGCCCTTCCAAACAGCTCCAAAGCCAGTTTTGACGACATCTCCAGGAAGTTATGGCCCAGTTCATGACCAGGATCACCAAAGCAAAGCACCCGATCAGCCTACTTAGAATCACCCAAAGAAAAGACAAATCCACGAGAAAATACCTCGACAGGTTCAATGATGAGTGCCTGACGATCGACAGACTCACAGACTTGGTCGCCAGTCTTTGTCGGACCAATGGCCTCATGAATGAAGACTTCCAGAAATACCTCACCACCAAGCCAGTCAGGACCACGCACAGAATCCAAAATGTCGCAAGGGAACTGATAAACTACTATTTTATGGTTTATCTTGTGCTAATTTGAGTGGTTTTTATCAAGTCTTTGCACACTTATTCATACAATTTACATGATTTTACAATTCCTTCCCAATTTTGTTCTATGATTGAAAACTTGCTTCCTAAGCCTTTAAATTGTGTATTTTAATTCCCCTTTATACCATTCGATGCCGTGATCCGTGCGTTAAGTATTCAGGTTGTATAGGACAGAAATGGCTTAAAGGATGGAGAGGAAGCTTGCAAAAATGGAAGGAGCACAAGAAATAAAGGAGATAACCAGCGAGGATCGATGCACACGCATGGCTCATGCGTGCGCGTGATTTGGAGATTTTCACAACGACGCGTGCGCGTACCTGACGCATACGCGTGACAAGTGAGATTGCACAGCGAGCCGTGCACGTACTCGACACGTACGCGTGACCCACGAAGAAGACCATCGATGCGTACGCGTGACGTATGCGTACGCGTGACATGCGTCACGTGCAGAAATTGCAAAAGACGCTGGGGGCGATTTCTGGGCTCCTTTTGGCCTATTCCAAGCCCGAAAACACAGATTAGAGGCTGCAGATTGGGGGAATCAATCATTCATTCATTCATACAACATTCATTCACATAATTTTAGGTTTTAGATGTAGTTTTCTAGAGAGAGGCTCTCTCCTCTCTCTAGGTTTTAGGGTTTTTAGCTTTAATTCTTCTTAATTTCAGATTTTTATCTTAGTTTGACTTAGTTTCTCTTCTACTTTTATTTGTCTTAGCATTCTAATTTATCTATTTTTCTTATTGATTATTTTATGTTGATAATCTAGTTTATGAATTCTCATGTTAGATTTGATTTCCCTTTTAATACAATTTTAGGTATTTCATGTTTATTATTCCTTTCTTCGTTTGTTAGTGTTGATTCCTTGCTTTGGTTGTTTAGATTTTATTATTCCTTGTTAATTTTCTATACTTTTATGTTATGCCTTCCAAGTGTTTGATAGAATGCTTGATTAGATTTTAGTTTAGATTTCTCTCCTCTTGGCTTTGGTTGAGTAATTGGAGACTCTTGAGTTATCAAACTCCTTTGTTGATTGATACTTGAAAGTTGCTAGTTGATTTGAATCCCTCTAAAGCTAGTCTTTCCTTAGGAGTTGTCTAGGACTTAAGGAATCAAATTGATTCATCCACTTGACTTTCCTTCATAGTTAGAGGTTAACTAAGTGGGAACAATGGACAATTGAGGTCACAATTGATAAGGATAGCTAGGATAGAACTTCTAATTCTCATACCTTGCCAAGAGCTTTATTAGCTATTAGTTTAATTCTTGCAATTTACTTTTCTTGTTTCTTATTCAAAACCCCAAAAAGATACAATCTCATAACCAATTATAAGTACACTTCCCTGCAATTTCTTGAGAGACGACCCGAGGTTTGAATACTTCGGTTATTATTTTTATAGAGGTTTGTTACTTGTGACAACCGAATTTTTGTATGAAAGGATTCTTTCTTGGTTTAGAAACTATACTAGCAATGAGAATTTATTGTGAAATTCTTTACTAGCAAAAATCCGCTAATCAAAATGGCGCCGTTGCCGGAGAACTGCAAACGTGTGCCTTATTATTGGTTATTGTGAATATTGTGAATAATTTTGCTTTTTTCGTTTCTTTGTGAGTTGTTTCTATTTTTAGGAGTTTAATTTTATTATTTCTTCTCAGTTTTTGTTTTTATTTTCTATTGATACTATGAATTCTCACCCCTTTGGCTATGAGTTTGGTCACAATTATGTTGTAGGGAATGGAAGCTATAATGAGAACATGCATCAAGGTTAGAACAATCAAAGATGGGAGGAGCTACAAGGATTTGATCAACCCTTTCGGCAACAACCTCCTCCAATGTGCCATGGGCAACGACCATTCTACGATGCATCCCAAGACAATGGTTATAGATTCCAGGGTGCGTACCAAGACGATGGATATGGTGGACCCCCTTGTAGTTACCAACAAGCCTCACCATATGCTTATGAACCTCCTCCTCAACATAACTCTGAACCATCATACTCACAAGCCCCTTTCCACCATTCGTCTCCATATGACCCCAGTCCATATCCACCTAACCAACTACCATATGAACCATATGAACCATACATAGACCCACCCCAATTCCAACACAATAACCCCCAAGAACCACCACCTCAATATTCACCGTCTCCATATCCTTACCAAGAAGAACCACCTTCCCATTTTGAGCCCTTTCTCCCAACAAATGAACCCTCCTATCCACCCCAAGCTCCCATAGATGATACCTTTAGTGTTATTTGCCAAGGGCAATAGGAGCTTCAAACCACACTACTTATCTCTACTTTCACCGGTCTCACCTCTACTCTCCAAGATCTTATAGCTCATTTGGATCCATCCTTTACCCCCAATACTCAACCCTCAAGCTCTGGTGCACTTACTTCTTACCCATGTCCATCAATCCTAGAGCAACATAATCCCGATTACGCTATTGACATGGAACAAGAGAGAAGGGATCGTCTTAGGGACGTAATGGATCGAGTTCACACATACATACTTCAAGAGAAGCAAGAGGAGGCCCAAAAAGTAGAGGTAGGAGAGACCCTTGAAGAAAGTCATCAAGAGGTGGAAGTCATCAAGGAAGAGTTAGATTTTGTACTAGAGCAAGTAGAGAAAGCCGAAATCATCCAAGAAGAGGAAGTGGTTGAAGACTTAGGAGATGCGGAACCTCCATGGGAACCTAAAGTCATAGATCCTCCCTCCATGAAGCTTGAAATTGTTGTTGAGGAGGGTGTACAACCTCCCATGCCCTTGGTAAGAAATGAAGAAGAGATCAAATTGGAAGAAAGCTACCAAGAGGAAGAGGTTGAAATTGAAGAAGCTCGCAAAGAGGTGGAATTTGTCAAGGAAAAGCATCAGGGAGTGGAGCTTGCAAGATCCTTAGAAACACCTCTCCCAAAGCCATTACCATCAAATACAACATTCAAGTAGGTAAAATTCTTATCCTTAACCTTTACTTTCCCACTTGAATATGGGATACTTGAGACGGATGGTCAACTTAGAGCTCTTTGTGGCTTTAAGAGTAAGAGGGAGATGGGTAGTGGTTGGAGTTGTCAGACAAGGTTCAATATGGTTGCATGTTCAAGGTCTAAGTGCAATGGTTGGTATGAGTCTCAATTGAATGGGTCTCAGAGGTTGTTTATATGTCTCAGTAAGAATTCTGATTGCTCACCACCCAAGAGGAAAAATGATGATCAACAAGAAGACGCATGTAAAAGAAAGGTTTGGGACCCCGGAATTCATTCCAACAATCAACACTCTTGGGGCTTTGTCACTTGCTTTGACTTGTTTGAAGGCTTTATGCACCTAGTGTGGGAACCCAGAGGCTATTGGAATTACAAACACTGGTGGGAATTCCTGGATGAGTTCAAGCATAAGCCACCATGACAAGGAGCTCACCAAATGTCCAACTTAAGGACAATAACTAAAAGTGCTAGGTGGGACACAACCCACCATGGTATGATCTTCTTTTTTATTAGTTTTATTTTGTTTTTGTCAGTTTTAATTTCCAATTCTGCATGTTTACCATTATTTTGCTTCATATTTCATAGGTTAAA
>NC_029792.2:76802185-76813987 GCF_000816755.2 Arachis ipaensis
ATCGACGCGCAGGCGTCTATGACGCGCACGCGTCATGTGTGACTGCGCAACAAAGAGAAAACAAACAGAGAGTTGCGCGGGAGTGGGGCAGGAAGCGTGCTCTGCGCACAAGCAAGCCCACGCGTACGTATACATCACGCGTGCGCATCACTTGCAACCTTGGAAACCGACACGTACGCGTCAGGCACGCGCACACGTGGATATTGCAATTGGCGTAAATATCATGCTGAACAAAGAGTTATGCTGGTCTGGGGCTGGCATTGTGCTAGAGGCACAAAATCACCCATGCGTACGCGTCCATGACGCGTGCACGTCCTTTTGCTTTCAGCCCACCCACGCGTCATATGCAAATTTTGATTTCCACGCTATGCGAACAGAGAGTTGTGGGTGCGCGCGGCTGCTCTTGCGTGGCTGGCACAACCAAGGGCACGCGTACGCGTGCCAGACACTTACGCGTCGCATGGCCATTTCAGTTTTCACGTGTACGCGTGATGCATGCGCACGCGTCGCACCCTGTTTTTCATTTTTTACTTCTTTCTTCTCTCATTTCTCCTTCTTTCTTCCTCCTTTCTTAGTTTCTTCTTCTTCATTTCTTTACACTCTCATCCATATTCTCTTTCAATTTCTCTTACTCAATTTATTTGCATACTTTCATTCATTGCATTTTAATCTTGTCCATATTTTTATTTTTCTTTTCTAATTCTATTATTTTACCATTGGTGTTAAATGCTCTTATTCAACTGTTGCATCTTTTCTTGCATTATTTTTGGTGCTCATGACTTATTTTAAATTGTTGGGTATTATTATTCATAGGTCAATGCTAAATTTTTATGACACATGTATTCCATTTGCATTGATATGCACTTATACTGTCTTTCATGACCCACTCTCTCTTCCCCTTTGTTGCATTTTTTGCACTATTGATATGCCATTTGCTTCTACTGTTTTCTCACTCGCATGTTATAGCTACCATGTAATTGAGACCCTCATTATTTGGCATTAACCTACCCATATTTTATTTTTTTTTCTATCTTTGTTTCTGGGTTACTTTTCTTCCTTTTTCTCTTCTTTCAAGATGGCTATCAAGAAAGGAAACGGAAGACTTTTAGATGGGGCAACAGACAAGTCCCTCTGCACAGCCTTTGGAGAAAAGCATCAGTTGGAGCAACCCGTCCACTTGCACATCTTAGCATGCTCCGAGGACGGTGCAATCTTTAAGTGTGGGGAGGTCGATACCGATCTCTGTGGGTTAGTTAGTCTCCTGTCTCAACACCAATGTTTTACTTTCCTTGTTAGTTGTTGCATTTGTATGTTTGATTGCATGTTTGCTTTATTTTGTGCACATTTTACCACTACTTAGTTGAAGTGACGAATTCTTTTTCAAGAAAGTTTTTATAGCATTTCACTAATTTGAATTAAAATTTTTTTTGTTAAACCTGTTTGAAGATTGTAATTTAGAACATGATTTATAGCTAAGAACACACAACCTGTGAGATTTTGAGCTTAATTATATGGTTACATTATTTAACCATGATTTTTTATTCTTGTGTGTTTTCTTCTCTATGATTGCAATCTATAGTTTGTTCCATTCTATATGTCCATTGTTTAGTATATTCATGCATACATATGATTGAGGCCATCATTTGTTATTAGCTCACTTATCCCAAATAGCCCACCATTTCATTTACCTTTGTTTGCCACTTTGAGCCTTTTTAATCCCCATTTGTTCTTTATATTACCACATCACTAGCCTTAAGCAGAAAAATAATTAATTACCCGATTTGAATCTTTGGTTAGCTTAAGATAGAGAGTGTGTGTCAACTAAGTGTGGGGAAATGTAGAAACTTGGGTTGATGAGAATGTGTTATGTTTTTACGGACAAATATTAGAAATTTGGGTGCTTACTCATGTGAAATAAAAAAACCATATGCATTGATATATTATGTTTTCATTTATGATTAAAAAAAAGAGAAAAGAAAAGAAAAGAAATAAATGAATAGGGGATAAAATCACCCCAATGCTAAGTTTAATAAAAAGATCAATGCACATGTGATGGAATTAAAAATGGATGCATGAGTATGTGAAATATACAAAAGTGAGGTTTTAGGTAGCTAGGCATGATTTTAGAATTATATAGAGTATGTGCGTGTTAGGTGAGAATTTAGGTTAATCAAAGATTCAAAGTATAACTCACTTGGCCATACATGTATCCTCACCCTTACCTTAGCCCCATTACAACCTTAAAAAGCCCTCATTATGTTTGCATTGGTATACTAAATATTTGTTTATTGGTTAGATGAAGAACAAAGTTTTAGAAAGCATGACTAGAGAAAAGTAGAGTGGATTAACCTTAGACACTTGAGCATTAAAGTGCATATACAGTACCAGCGAGGGTTCAATGCTTGATTCTATGTTCCCTGCTTTCATGAGCTATCTTCTTACAAGTTTACTTATCTTGTATTGTGTGATTTGAATTAGTGGAATCTGATTTATGTTTTTCTTGCAGAACTTGTTTAATTTTAACCAAGTAGATAGAAACATCTTAGCATATAGTTGCATTCACATACATAGGCTGCATCTCGCGAGTCTTACTTTCCCCCGTTCATTCTTTCTATCTCCTTGAGCTTAGCATGAGGACATGCTAATGTTTAAGTGTGGGAAGATTGATAAACCACTATTTTATGGTTTATCTTGTGCTAATTTGAGTGGTTTTTATCAAGTCTTTGCACACTTATTCATACAATTTGCATGATTTTACAATTCCTTCCCAATTTTGTTCTATGATTGAAAACTTGCTTCGTAAGCCTTTAAATTGTGTATTTTAATTTCCCTTTATACCATTCGATGCCGTGATCCGTGCGTTAAGTGTTTTCAGGCTGTATAGGACAGGAATGGCTTAAAGGATGGAGGGGAAGCTTGCAAAAATGGAAGGAGCACAAGAAATAAAGGAGATAACTAGCGAGGATCGACACGCACGCATGGCTAACGCGTGCGCGTGATTTGGAGATTTTCATAGCGACGCGTGCGCGTACCTGACGCATTTGCGTGACACGCGAAGAAGACCATCAACGCATACGCGTGACGTACGCATACACGTGACATGCGCCACGTGCAGAAATTGCAGAAGACGCTGGGGGCGATTTCTGGGCTCCTTTTGGCCCTATTCCAAGCCCGAAAACATATATTAGAGGCTGCAGAGTGGGGGAATCAATCATTCATTCATTCATACAATATTCATTCACATAATTTTAGGTTTTAGATGTATTTTTCTAGAGAGAGAGGCTCTCTCCTCTCTCGAGGTTTTAGGGTTTTTAGCTTTAATTCTTCTCAATTTCAGATTTCTATCTTAGTTTGATTTAGTTTCTCTTCTACTTTTATTTGTCTTAGCATTCTAATTTATCTATTTTCCTTATTGATTATTTTATGTTGCCAATCTAGTTTATGAATTCTCATGTTAGATTTGATTTCCCTTTTAATGTAATTTGAGGTATTTCATGTTTATTGTTCCTTTCTTCGTTTGTTAGTGTTGATTCCTTGCTTTGGTTGTTTAGATTTTATTATTCCTTGTTAATTTTCTATGCTTTTATGTTATGCCTTCCAAGTATTTGATAGAATGCTTGATTGGATTTTAGTGTAGATTTCTCTCCTCTTGGCTTTGGTAGAGGAGACTCTTGAGTTATCAAACTCCTTTGTTGATTGATAATTGAAAGTTGCTAGTTGATTTGGATCCCTCTAAAGCTAGTCTTTTCTTAGGAGTTGACTAGGACTTGAGGAATCAAATTGATTCATCCACTTGACTTTCCTTCATAGTTAGAGGTTAACTAAGTGGGAGCAATGGACAATTGATGTCACAATTGATAAGGAAAGCTAGGATAAGACTTCTAATTCTCATACCTTGCCAAGAGCTTTATTAGCTATTAGTTTAATTCTTGCAATTTACTTTTCTTGTTCCTTATTCAAAATCCCAAAAAGATACAATCTCAAAACCAATTATAAGTACACTTTCTTGTAATTCCTTGAGAGACGACCCGAGGTTTGAATACTTCGGTTATTATTTTTATAGAGGTTTGTTACCTGTGACAACCGAATTTTTGTATGAAAGGATTTTTTGTTGGTTTAGAAACTATACTAGCAACGAGAATTTATTGTGAAATTCTTTACTAGCAAAAATCTGCTCATCAGAAACATGGCAGCATGGCAACACGGTATCTCATAGTAATCCACCACCGAAAGATACCCCTAAAGAACACCCCAGACCCGTTGCCCCCAACCGACCACCTAGGGTAGGAAAGTTCACGAACTACACCCCTACCCACTCCTATCACAAAAATCTACCACCAAATAGTGGAGCAAGGCATCCTTCTGAAGGCGTAACAACTGAAGAAATACACAGGCAGTAACAAGATCCTATACTGCAATTACCACCAAGGATACAGACATAAAATCCAAGATTGCTTCAACCTAAAAGATACCCTTGAACAAGCCATCCGAGACGGAAAACTCGCCGATTTTGCCAAAATAATCCGAGAATCTAGGAGAACTAAAAGAGAAAGATTACCAGAACACGAAGGATAAAACCCGAGAATGATACAGTAGGCACCCCAAGAAATTCTGAAAACTGACCCCCATCATAATCTTAAACATCATCACCAGAAAGGACATACTGGAAAAGTCAAAATCAGAACTAAAAAATGATCTCAAAGTCCTAGCCGTAAGAACCAAGTACCAATCTACTCGGTTCTTGCGGCAATAACATTTGCTATAGTTGCATCACGTTTAGGGACGCGCACGTGCACTGTAGATGTACGCGCCAATGTTGCACGTGACTCACTTAAGTGCAACTCGTGGCCAGCGATTTTGGTGCATTTTGGGCCCAATCCAACTCATTTCTAATGCTATTTAACCCAAGGATATGAAGAGGGATGAGACACTTAGACACCTAGTCATCATTAGTTTAGTTTAGATTAGTTTTGGAGGGAAAGTTAGTTTTAGAGGGAGAAGCTCTCACTTCTCTCTAGGATTAGGATTATGTTAGATCTAGATTAGAATTTCTTAAATCTAGGTTAATTTCATGCTTAGATTTACTTTTTCTTTATCAATTCTTCTTCCTCTACTTCTCCTCTCTCTAGTTTTGTATTTCAATTCTTGTAATTCGCTACTTCATGTTGATGCACTTTTGTTCTTCCATTTTCTTTTAATGCAATTTATGATTCATGTTCCTTTATTGTTGATTTGATTTGTTGTTGTTTAATTCCTTGTAATTGAGTAGTGTAGATTTACTTTCCTTGCAATTTTACTATGCCTTCCAAGTGTTTGATGAAATGCTTGGAAGGATGTTAGAGTAGAATTTTATGCTCTTGGCTTGGGAAGGTAACTTAGGAACTCTTGAGTTACTAATGTCCAAGTGATTGATGATTGGAAGCCATTAACTCTAGGTCTCACTAATTGAATTGGTGGAGAGCTAGGACTTATGGACTTGGATTGATATAGCTCATTTGACTTTTCTTTACTACTAGTTAGAGGATGACTTAATGGGATTGATCCTTGCCAATTCTCATATTGTGGTTAGTGATTAGGATAGAGATCCTTGACCACCAAACCTTGCCAAGACCTTTTTAGCTATTAGTTTACTTCCTTGCCATTTATTTTTCCTGTCTATACATACTCCATAACCAATAACAAGACACTTTATCGCAATTTCTAGGGAGAACGACCCGAGGTTCCAATACTTCGGTTTATAAATTTGGGGGTTTGTTTTAGTGACAAACAATATTTTGTATGAAAGGATTATTGCTTGGTTTAGAAACTATACTTGCAACGAGAATTCATTTGTGAATTATAAACTGTCAGAAGTCCATTCATCAAAATGGCGTCGTTGCCGGGGAATTGCAATGGTGTTGTGTTATTGGTTATTGTATATATGTGAATATTGTGAATAGGTTTGCCTTTTTCATCTTTGTTAGTTCTTGCTAGTTTTAGGATTTAATTTTCTTACTTCTTATTTGATTTTGTTTTCATTTTCTCTTGCTATTATGAATTCTCACTTTGGCTATGAGTTTGGTTCTAACTATCTTGTAGGAAATGAGAGCTTCAATGAGGATGTGTATCAAGGATGGGACAATCAAAGGTGGGAGGAGCCATATGCATATGATCAATCTTCATGGCAACAACCTCCACCAATAGACTATGAACAAGAGCTATTCTATGATGCATATCAATCTAATGGCTATGGTGAATCTCCTTGTGACTTTCAAGAACCACCACCATATGCCTATGAGCCATATCCTCAACATAACCATCTACCACATTCACAAGCCTATTTTCACCAAACACCTCCATATGACCCTGACCCATATCCACCATACTAACTACCTCTTGAACCATATGAGCCATACATGGAACCACCATTCCAATATCAATACTCCCAAGAGCCACCTCAATATACACCACCATACCCTTACCAAGAAGAATCACCTTCCTATTAGGAACCCTTTATCCAAGACAATGAACCCTCTTATCCACTCTAATCCTCAATAGATGAAATCCTTGGCCTTATACTTCAAGGGCAAAGAAAAATGCAAGGGGAGACACTAGAATTTGTGGCAACCTTGACCAAGGTAGTAAGCACTTTAGCCTCCCAATGCTTGAGCACTCAAAGCACTCCCATGGTCACATGTGGAGAATTAGTTGAAGAGCATAGCATGAAGGAGAGATTGGAAACTCCGGTGGAACATGAGGAATGTTATTTTGTATTAGAGCAATTGGAGGAGCCTATGATCATTAAAGAAGAGGAAGAAGTGGTTGAAGACTTAGGAGATGCGAAACCTTCTTGGGAACCTGGAGTCGAAGAGAACCTCTCCAAGACGATTGAATTTGATGTTGAGGAGGAGAGTGCACAACCTCCAAGACAATTGTTGAATGAAGACTTGGAAGGAATGAAGCAAGAATTGAGTTTCCTTGGTGATAAAGATCATGCATCCAATCTTCTTGGTGGTGAATCCTTTGAATTTGAAGAATCTTCTCCCAATGAGATAGAAAGCGATGTGGAGGTAGATTTCTCTCAACCTCCCATTTATGATTTGAGTGATGGGGAAGAGTTAGATGAAATTGATGAACAAAGGATTGAAAGTGAAGAAGTTTATGAAGAGGTGAAAGTGATCAAGGAAGAACATAAGGGAGTAGAGCTTGCAAGGACTTTGCATTTGACACAGAGTGTCTGCAGTCTTTTGAAACTCTAAAATCTAAGCTGGTCACAGCACCAGTTATTTCTGCACCAGACTGGACATTACCATTCGAACTAATGTGTGATGCCAGTGACCATGCCGTTGGTGCAGTACTAGGACAGAGGCATAACAAGCTTCTGCATGTCATTTATTATGCTAGCCGTGTTTGAAATGATGCGCAGAGGAATTACACAACCACAGAAAAACAGTTGCTTGCAATGGTTTATGCCATTGACAAGTTTAGATCATACTTAGTAGGATCAAAAGTGGTTGTGTACACTGACCATGCTGCTCTTAAATATCTACTTACAAAGTAGGATTCAAAACCCAGGCTCATAAGACGGGTGTTGCTTCTGCAAGAGTTTGATATAGAAATAAGAGACAGAAAAGGGACAGAGAACCAAGTGGCTGATCATCTGTCCCGGATAGAACCAGTAGAAGGGGTGTCCTCCCCCTCTATTGAGATCTCTGAAACCTTTTCGGATGAGCAATTATTTGCCATTCAGAAAACACCATGGTTTGCAGACATTGCAAACTATAAAGCTGTAAGATTCATACCCAAAGAGTACAGCAGGCAGCAAATAAAGAAATTGATTTCTGATGTAAAGTACTACTTATGGGATGAACCATATCTCTTTAAGAGATGTGCAGATGGGATAATCCGTAGATGTGTGCCCAAGGAAGAGGCACAGAAGATCTTATGGCATTGCCATGGATCACAATATGGAGGCCATTTCGGAGGTGAGCGAACATCCACCAAGGTTCTCCAATATGGCTTCTACTGGCCTACTCTCTATAGAGACTCCCGAGAGTTCGTACGTAACTGTGACAGTTGCCAGAGAGTTGGTAATCTGCCTCATGGTTACGCCATGTCTCAACAAGGGATCTTGGAGATTGTGTTATTTGATGTATGGGGTATTGACTTCATGGGGCCTTTCCCACCATCATACTCAAACACGTATATTCTGGTGGCAGTAGACTATGTATCTAAATGGGTAGAGGAAATTGCAACACCCACTAATGATACTAAGACAGTACTGAAGTTCCTCCAAAAATATATCTTCAGCAGGTTTGGTGTCCCTAGAGTACTAATCAATGATGGGGGCACTCACTTCTGCAATAAACAGCTTTACTCTGCTATGGTCCGATATGGAATTAGCCACAAAGTAGCAACTCCATATCATCCACAGACAAATGGGCAAGCTGAAGTCTCTAATAGAGAACTAAAAAGAATCCTGGAACGGACTGTAATTACCCATAGAAGGGATTGGGCAAAAAGCTTGGATGATACTCTGTGGGAATACAAAACAGCATTCAAGACTCCCATAGGGACCTCTCCATGCATCTTGTGTATGGGAAAGCGTGCCATTTGCCAGTGGAACTGGAACACAAGGCCTACTGGGCAACCAGATTCCTAAATCTTGATGCCAAGTTAGCTGGAGAGAAAAGATTGCTCCAGTTGAATGAGCTAGAGGAATTCAGACTCAATGCTTTTGAAAATGCAAAAATTTACAAGAAGAAAGCAAAAAGGTGGCATGACAAGAAACTGTCACCCAGAGTCTTTGGGCCAGGACAGAAAGTTCTATTATTCAACTCTAGGCTCAGATTGTTCCTCGGGAAACTAAAATCTCGGTAGAAGGGACCATATGTGATTACGAGTGTGTCACCATATGGGTATGTAGAGCTTCAAGATATTGACTCTAATAAGCGGTTCATTGTTAATGGACAGAGAGTCAAGCATTATCTTGAAGGCAATGTTAAGCAAGAATGCTCAAAGCTGAGACTAGATTAAAGCTCAGTAAAGTCCAGCTAAAGACAATAAAGAAGCGCTTGCTGGGAGGCAACCCAGCCATTAGCAATGTTTATTTGTTATGTAAATAATAATTATGAGTTTTATATAAATTATCTTTAAGAATGATTAACAATTGCAGGAGTTTACAGAGTTACAGAAGAATTCAGAGCATAAAGCAGAGAAAAGGAGCTCACTGGCACAAAAATGCCAATAAAGGGAATTGTAGGCATTAAACGCCCAAAAGAAGCATCTACTGGGCGTTTAACACCAGTAAAGATACCTTTCTGTGCGTTAAACGCCAGAATGGGTACCATTCTGGACGTTTAACGCCAGAATGGCAGCATCCTGGGCGTTTTGAAAAACGCCCAGTGACAAAGGATTTCTGGCGTTTAACGCCAGCCAGGGTACCTGGCTGGGCGTTAAATGCCCAAAATAAGCAATAAATGGGCGTTAGACGCCCAAAACAAGCAACAACTGGGCGTTTAACACCAGAAGTGTGGAGGGGAGGAAGTTAGTTTTTCACTTCAATTTTTCTCAAATTTTCATATTTCCATCCATGATTTCTTGCATGAACATGTTACAAATTCTCATTTTTCAATTTCAATTTCAAAATAATTTCAAGCCTAAAAATCTTTCTTCATTCTTCTTCAACTTCTTTTCAAATCTTTTTCAAATCATCATACTATCTTTTCAAAAAGTAGATTTATCTTTTTCAAATCTCTCTCTTATCTTTTCAATTTTAAAACTATATCTTTTGCATATCATAATTATCTTTTTACAAATCATATCTTCTAGCATATCTTTTTCAAAATTTTCGAACAAACCCCCTCCTCTTTAAATTCACATTCGGCCACCTCCTCTCCTCCACAATTCGAATTTGTCTCTCCTTCTATTCCTCTCCTTTCCTTTCTTTTGTTGAGGACAAGCAAACCTCTAAGTTTGGTGTGCTTTTCGTGATCACTGAGCTAAGACTCACTAATATCATGGCTCCTAAAGGAAAACAAACCACTTCAAGAGGCAAGAAAGAGAATGTTCCAAAACCACTTTGGAATCAAGAGAGGTTCTTAACCAAAGAACATGCAGACCATTACTACAAAATAATGGGTCTAAGATCAGTGATCCCGGAAGTTAAATTCGATCTGAAAGAAGACGAATATCCGGAGATCCAAGAGCAGATTCGAAAAAGAGGATGGGAAATTCTGGCTAATCCTGAGACAAAGGTGGGTAGAAACATGGTTCAGGAATTCTACTCAAATCTGTGGCAAATAGATAAACAGAGATTAACAGGAGCCGCCTTCTATACCTTTCGAACCTTGGTCAGAGGGAAGATTATTTACTTTCACCAGGACAAAATAAGAGAGGTCTTCAAGCTGCCTCAACTACAAGATGATCCAGAATCTTTTAATAGGAGAATGGTGAGATTTGATAAGCACTTGGGCCAAGTTCTAGAGGACATATGCATCCCTGGAACCAAGTGGATAACCAATACAAAGGGTGTCCCAAATCAACTCAAGAGAGGAGACCTCAAACCAATTGCTAGGGGCTGGCTAGACTTTATTGGGTGTTCTATACTGCCCACCAGCAACCGCTCTGAAGTCACTGTCAAAAGAGCAGTGATGATCCACTGCATTATGCTGGGAAACAAAGTGGAGATTCATCATCTGATTTCTTGTGAGCTTTATACAATTGCAAACAAGAACTCCACTGACACCAAATTGGCTTACCCAAGCCTAATATCTCTGCTATGTAAAGATGCTGGGTGAAGATGGGAGTGCATGAGTATATCTCAGTCGAGCACCCAATCACCAAAAAGTTAATGGAATGATAACAAGTGTAGGATAACTCCATCAAAAAGAGGGCACAGGAGTTCCTCCCAGAAATCCCTCAGATTGACTACTGGACCTGCCTAGAAGCATCTGTCACCAAGTTGCAAGAAGCTATGGATCAACTGAAAGAAGAGCAGCAAACTCAAAATAACATGCTGTGTAAACTACTGAAGGAACAAGAGAAGCAAGGGCATGAACTACAGGAGCTGAAGCGCCACAAGCTGTCTCTTGAAGGGCCAGACACCCCACAGATTGAAGGAGCATCCATCTCCTAAGATAAAGGTTGTTGAGTCCTAATCTTAACTCTGTGATAACTTTTGCTATTAGAGATCTACCTTAGGAGTCATATGAATAATAGTAATTAGTATCTTTAATTTTATTTTCTTATTGTCTTCAATTAAGCTATAATTTATTTTTCTCATCATCATTAAACATGAATAAAATGGCAGATTTTTTAGAGTAAGGAGACAATTTTATTTTCGAGTTCTTAATAAGAAAAATTCAAATTATTTATATGTGGTGGCAATACTTTTTGTCTTCTGAATGAATGCTTGAACAGTGCATAATTTTTGATAGTGAAGTTTATGAATGTTAAATTTGTTGGCTCTTGAAAGAATAGTGAAAAAGGAGAAATGTTATTGTTAATCTGAAAAATCATAAAATTGATTCTTGAAGCAAGAAAAAGCAGTGAATACAAGCTTGCGAAAAAAAAGAGAGAGAACAAGCAAGCGGGAAACGCCAACAGCCCTTTAAACCAAAAGGAAAGGGTAAAAAGGATCCAAGGCTTTGAGCATTAATGAGTAGGAGGGCCTAAAGGTATGAAATCCTGGCCTAAGCGGCTAAACCAAGTTGTCCCTAACCATGTGCTTGTGGCGTGAAGGTGTCAAGTGAAAAACTTGAGATTGAGCCGTTAAAGTCGTGATCCAAAGCAAAAAGAGTGTGCTTAAGAACTCTGGACACC
>NC_029792.2:76814099-76868975 GCF_000816755.2 Arachis ipaensis
AAAGAATAATGAAAAAGGAGAAATGTTATTGATAATCTGAAAAATCATAAAATTGATTCTTGAAGCAAGAAAAAGCAGTGAATACAAAGCTTGCAAAATAAAAACAAGCAGAAAAAGCCAATAGCCTTTTAAACCAAAAAGCAAGGGTAAAAAGGATCCAAGGCTTTGAGCATTAATGGATAGGAGGGCCCATTTATGTGTCTGTGGCATTTATGTATCCGGTGGTAATACTGGAAAACAAAGTGCTTAGGGCCACGACCAAGACTCATAAAGTAACTGTGTTCAAGAATCAACATACTAAACTAGGAGAATCAATAACACTATCTAAATTCTGAGTTCCAATAAGATGCCAATCATTCTGAACTTCAAAGGATAAATAGAGGTGCCAAAACTGTTTGGAAACAAAAAGCTACTAGCCCCGCTCATCTAATGAGAATTTGAGCCTCATATGAAACTCTGAGATGTTATTGCCTCTTGATTTTCTTTCTATCCTGTTTTATTTATCTAGTTGCTTGAGGACAAGCAACAGTTTAAGTTTGGTATTGTGATGAGCGGATATTTTATACGCTTTTTGGGGGTATTTTCATATAGTTTTTAGTAGGATCTAGCTACTATTTAGTATATTTTTATTAGTTTTTATGCAAAAATCACATTTCAAGACTTTACTATGAGTTTGTGTGCTTTTCTGTGATTTCAGGTATTTTCTGGCTGAAATTGAGGGACCTGAGCAAAAATCTGATTCAGAGGCTGAAAAAGGACTGCAGATGCTGTTGGATTCTGACCTCCCTGCACTCGAAATGGATTTTCTGGAGCTAAAGATACCCAATTGGCGCGATCTCAATTGCGTTAGAAAGTAGACATCTAGTGCTTTCCATCAATATATAATAGTCCATACTTTGATCAAGTTTTGATGACGCAAATTGGCGTTTAACTTCAAGTCTTTACCCTATTTTGGCGTTAAACGCCAGAACTGGCATAAAAAACTGGAGTTAAACGCCAGAAACAGGCAGCAACCTGGCGTTTAACTCCAAGAAAAGTCTCTATACATGGAAGTTTCAATGCTCAGCCCAAGCACACACCAAGTGGGCCCCAGAACTAGATTTCTGCACTATCTATCTTAGTTTACCCATTTTCTGTAAACCTAGGTTATTAATTTAGTATAAAAACTACTTTTAGAGAATTATTTTGGATCGCATCACATTTTCACATTTTACATTGTATCTCTACAGCATGAGTCTCTAAACTCCATGATTGGGGGTGAGGAGCTCTGCTGTGTCTCGATGAATTAATGCAATTACTTCTATTTTCTATTCAACACGCTCGTTTCTGTTCTAAGATATTCACTCGTACTTAACCATGAAGAATGTGATGATCCGTGACACTCATCATCATTCTCAACCTATGAACGCGTGCCTGACAACCACTTATGTTCTATTTGTAATAGCTTGAGTGTATATCTCTTGGGTTCCTACTTCAGGAGTTTGATTACCTCTCTTGACAACAGAGCGTTCAAATCCATGGATCCAGAATCTTCATGGTAAAAGCTAGAATCATTTGGCAGCATTCTTGAGATCCGGAATGTCTAAACCTTGTCTGTGATATTCTGAGTAGGATCTGGGAAGGGATGACTGTGACGAGCTTCAAACTCACAAGTATTGGGCGTAGTGACAGACGCAAAAGGATCAATGGATCTTATTCCAATACAAGTGAGAACCGACAGATGATTAGCCATGTACATGGACCTTTTTCACTGAGAGGACGGATGGTAGCCATTGACAACGGTGATCCACCAACATACAGCTTGCCATGGAAAGAACATTGCGTGCATGAAGAAGAAGACAGTAGGAAAGTAGAGATTCGGAAGACAAAGCATCTCCAAAACCTTAATCTGTTCTCAATTATTGCATAACAAGTATTTATTTGATGCTCTTTTACTTTTTACTACTGAAATTAAGAATTATTATTGATTTCCTAACTAAGAATTACAAGATAAACATAGCTTGCTTCAAGCCGACAATCTCCGTGGGATCGACCCTTACTCACGTAAGGTATTACTTGGACGACCCAGTGCACTTGCTGGTTAGTGGCATCGGAGTTGTGAAAAGCGTGATTTACAATTTCGTGCACCAATGACGCGTCCGCGTCGGTATAAAAAAAGAGTTTTTCTTCTCCTCTTCCATTTTCTTTTGTTTATCGCATTTGCATACTTTTATTCTTTGCATTTCAATTTTGTTTTTATAGCCTGTTTTCATTTTTTTTCCTAAGTTTCTCATTTTAATAATGGTGTTGCATTTTTCTACTCAATTGTTGAGACTCTCTTGTATTATTTTGGTGCTTCGTGACTTGTTGCATTATTTGTGATGTTTGTTCTACACACGAGATTAGTGCTTTCACTACAAGAAAAACACCCATTCAGGTACACTTGAAAAGTGTAGCCAAAAGTAAAAAAAATGATGCCTTAGGCTACGACTATGCTTTTTGGGCTACGGCTACGCTTTTTGGGGTGATTCCTATTCGGCCGTTGCCTATTCTCAAAGGCTACGCTTTTCTGCACCAAGGGCTACGCTTTTGGAGTTTGAGAATAGGGTACGCTTTTCCAGTGATGCTGCCCAGGAACAAAGGCTACGCTTTTCGGCTTCCATTTTTACCAGAATATGCTACGCTTTTCAGCGCTACTGCATCACCTGTAAAACGTAGCCACATTGTATACCACGGCTACCGTTTATAAGTGTAGCCTTAAGTCCACTTTTTTTTTGTATACCATAGCTACTGTATATAAGTGTAGCATTAGGTCCCTTATTGTTTTTTTTTCTATATATATATATATATATATAATTTTTTTCTAAAACCTAATATTTAGTAATATAATTATATATATAATCCTATATTTTTAATTAAATTAGTGAAATGTTATAAAATAAAAATATTTCTCCATCCAAAAAACCTACTTTTTTTTACCGAGAAAAATATTTTTTCATAATTGAAAAACTTTTATAAAGTAATCAGAAAAACAGGAAATAGTTGCCACAGAAAACAATGCATGTCTTGTATACAATATCACAGTTATTTGCAATCTGCATGTACCATCTTTAGCCTATAGCTTCTAGAATTTACAGGTTGTTGTAAGATAGAAAACCTGAACATTTAAACAAAATGAAAATTTACATTCCAATGTAAAAAAAATGAAAAAAAAAAGAAGTCATTTTGGTATAAATCAAATTCCCTCATTACAAATGACCATTCCCCTTGTGCACAACAGTGGTTCTTTCATAACCAAATGACATCAACAAAAACGGGGGCCTTGCTTGCTTCTCTGTATTCCATGGCATATATGAAAATATCTATTATGGTTATTAAGGAAAACATTCAGCTTCACAATAAGTTGCACCATCAAATATCTAGCTGATCAAGATCAATCGTGTTTGCGCAATTTCTTATCAGATCCTTCCGAACATCCACCTATTAAAAGCAAAAATTGTTTAAAAAGAAAAACAAGAAAGATTACGATAATACAAGTTTATTGGTGATTCAACTATGGAAACTGATTCTCTTAAACTTTTACATGACTTTGTTCCTTGTGATCTGTCATCTCTCTTCTGATTTAAAAGGTGGAATCCAAACAATACATGAGATATCCATATGAAATAGTAAATAAAATCTAAGAGTAGTCAATCAGGTACCATATGAGAGATTCATACCAGCAGCATATCCCTATTACGGAGCAGCATTTTCAATGGTAAGTATCTTCCTCTCATTCTCATACATTGCTATAAATTTGCCAATTTTGACTAGTTGGCACCTAATGTAATGGTAACTATTTGATTTTGACGCAGATGGCAGGTTTCTTCATCTTCACTGCTGTTCATCTATACCACAAGTAGTTGTAAACCCTTTGATCCAAGATAATGTAGTATGTAGCACCATAACGATTGGATTTGAATGCTGAGATTGAAAATTTTGACTAGGATATAAAATACAAATTTCTAATTTATTATAGAAGTGATTCTAAACCAGCTAACATGCTCTTATCCATGATTTAACCAGGGATTTTGGAGAAGAAATTCAAACCCAAGGAACGAAATTGAAACCAGTTAACTAATAATAATATAGGATGAAACTAAAGACCAAAAAGAAATAGAAAGCAAACAAAACTCGCCTGTAACATCTTTGCTCAGCATAACCAACTAGCAGTGAGATATGAAAACAAATGAAGCATAGACACTAGATAGAAGTTTCAGAAGAACAAAATTTTCCATTCACAAACAGACAAAATCTTCTCCCACAAAGACTTGAAAAACCCTCTCCTTCCATTCTCCATCCAGAAAAATGTAAATAAATGACCATTTTCTCCCTGTTCCACAACTTAAAAGATAGTACTACCAACAACAAAAGAATCAATAAACAATAAGATCATCCCTGCTCTAAACACACACAAAAAAATTCTGGTCCAATCAAACTAGACATATTTGAACTGTATCAACTCTTCTAGTAATCAAGTCATACCCTAGTAGTGAGAATGCTCCTCAAAGATAGTTTTATATTTTATAACATTTACAATGATGCAAACCCAGCACCTTATTTCATAGAGAAAAGTCTAAACCAAAAGTATTCCAACTACATCAAGTCTTCTAGACTTCTATTGATCTGCTAAAAGTTCTAAAACTCAGTTCACTAGGAATGAAGATTCTCAAATCTTTTTTTCTGTAGCAATATTAATTACCTGTATGAGATTCATCATGTTAGCAGAAAGGACACTAATAACATCAAAAGCTCAACTCCTTTTTGCACAACAATGAAATCAAACCTTTGAAAAGCTCAACTCCTTTTCTGATTCAGCACTAAAAGAATGCATTGCCTTTAAGATTGTTAAATGTTAGTGACATCAAACTAATCCTCAAGAATCAAATTGATACTTCAAAAACAAAATAAAATAAAATAAAAATTCAAGAACCACAATGGGGATTTACTCATTGTTTTGTGATATCACATGCCACAAATTTTTATCATTGCTCAATAGTTCTAGTTTCTATTTTAGTAATGTAATAAGTAAGCCAGATTTTCATGGTAATGTTTGATTTCCATGACTGAAGTAATTAATCAGTTTTCAATATGTTAAGCAATTAGAAACAAGGAAATGAAATAGAGAGAAATGATAGGAATAAAAGTCAGAATAAGCAACCCCCACCCCCCAAAAAGTCTCAGAATAAAAAACACCAGAAAAGATGAAGCTCAAACATGTTCCAGTTATTCCATTTCCAGCACAAGGGCATGTGAACCCTCTAATGCACTTGTCTCATAAATTAGCACAACATGGCTGCAAAGTTATCTTGCAAGAAAATATGCAAGAGCTCATTGATGATGGAATCATGGATACCAATGGTAAGAGTTATAATTTTCACTCTTTACTCAACTTTACTATTTCGGATAAATCGCAAAAACTACTCGTGCTAAATTTCATAGAACTACAGAACATTGAGAACAAAATTGGAAATGAAAGTGATTTTAGTTTAAACCATGTTGTAGATGTACAAATTAACATGTCCTTAAAATGAATCAAGCAAGAATATATTATTATTTTCTCAGTTATTCACTTTTTTATAATAGATGATGATACAGAACAGCAGCATTAATGCATAAAAGTTTAGTAAATTCTCTTCATGCTGTGATTATTGAAAGGTATCAAGAAAAATTGAACACTTGTTTACAATCTAGTTAAATCTAAAGAGACAAGCAAAATTGTATGAACAGATCTTGCAAAAATTTAGTTAAATCTAACGTATTTTTGAAATGTTTTAGTACTATCACAGTATCCTTATCCTCCACAGCTATTCTAATTTGCTCTCTCAAGTCGTGACATATTCTTCTTTTATCACAAACTCCTACCACTGTTAAGCTAGTAAAAAGAATATAAAGTACAAGCATTCGGATTTTCATCTGTTTTGTCTATTAACAATTAATGTCTCATAGTTCTTACTATACATATCAAGGGGAAGGAACGATTTGATATTAGGGACAAGCACAAGAATTAACCTATGAGATCGCAGGAGAGTCAGGACAGTAAAGTTAGCATCTGTAAGGAGGATGTTCCCCTGGGCATAGAGTTCTAATATAACATAGTTTGCATTCTCTCCCAATCCAAATTGAAAGAGAATAATCTGACAGTTTAAAGAAAACAAAAATCAAAACATAAAATAAATTTCTACAGATTAATAGGAGAACAAAAAAGGTAGGGGTAATACCCTATCATAGCCAAGCTGCCTAACATCTTCAAGCCTCCTAGTCCGAATATGCTTCCTCAATTTGAGAGTAAAACCAGAAGGAGTATTGCTCTTGTCACTATAATAATCATGATCAAACAACCAATTAAATTAAGATCACTGAATGCTCTATTATTAAAATTGAAATTATAATAAATAAATTAGAACGTGATGATGTGAAGATTGTAGGATTACCGCATGTACACAGTGGTGTGCAATCTGACGCCACTTTCCATGAGAAGGAGGACCTTTTCGCTTTCGCCGGATTCCAAAACTCTGCTACTGTTCATCAGCTTGAAGACATACGTCTGCATAATAAGATTGAGATCAAAATCAAAATTAAAATAATTAGTAAGGATTTAATTTTGATTGAAGATTAGAAAAAAAAAAGAATATGATAATAGAGAAGTGTTTTTCCTACCTTGGGAGTGAGGTCATAGACATTGGAGCAACGTAGTGTTCATCCGCACCTTCACCATGTTTGTGTTGTGTGGGTTTAGGGTTCGGTGGATGGCGATGGCGATAGCGGCGTTGCGACGGTGACCCCCTTTCACTCTCTGTTCTCTCGCTCGCGCTCTCATCTCTGTCTTCCTCCTCTCCTCCCTCTAGTTCACTCATTCTCTCGGATCTTGGTGTGTGCGTGAATGGGTGCGTGGCGAAGGTAAGTTAGGGTTAGGGTTTTGAACAATTAATTGGAAGGTGAGTTACGAAGGTGAGGGGGTGAAATTTTTCTCTGATCTGATCATCTGATGGCGAAGAGAAGCGCAGAGAGGACGACGAGAAGCGCAGAGATCGACGATGGTATGGGCGGCACGCGACGATCAGTGCAGGAGGGTTCACGACGGTGTGAGCTTCACGATCTTCACGATGGTGTGGCGCTGAGTGGTGAGTGGGGACTGGGGTGCGATGATCTTCGCGATGGTGAGGCTTCACGATCTTCGCGCGGTGCAGGAGGCAGGGTTTTTAAAAGGGTTTTCTTTGTGTTTTGGACTTGGAGGGTTTTCTTCTCTACTGAAAGGGTGACTTCTGAGCTTTGGAGTGAAAATTTTCACCAAGTGTGAGATTACAGAGTGTGTGTGCTTTAGACCGGGAAAAAGTTAAGAGGAGGGAAAAAATTCACCTAAGTGTTAAATTTTTTATTCTAGACACATTAGGCATCACTTTAAAAACGTACCCAAAACTTAATAAATAGGCTACTCTCTAAAAGCGTCTCCTTTGATACAAAAAGTGAACCTATAAATATCAACCTACGGCTACGCTTTATAAGTGATTTCTAAAATACCTAAGGCTACACTTTTTAAATGATGCCACAATTGTGTATCCTTTTCTCTTATAAAAAGGCAACACGGAAAAAAGCGTAGCCTATTCATAGAATAGGCTACGCTTTTCAAATGTAGCTTAAAAAAAGTGTGGCTGAATAGGTATTTTTCTTGTAGTGTTTAGTCCTTCCTAATTCATTATTCTTTGTTTTTGTGCCTCATTATCATTGAGTTAGGATAGGACCAATTGCTCTCATACTTATCACTAATCTTGTTCGTGCCCATTCTTATTTGATCTTGATGCTCAATATGCTCTTTATGCTTTGAATTTACTCTTGCATCAAGCTTAATGATATGCCTTGGCTTACATTGTTAGGGGTTTTAAAATAAAAAATCCAAAATGTGGTTAACCGGTTAAAAAACCATAACCACATTTTGGTTAACCAGTTTAATAAAACAATTTCAAAAATCATATCCATATTTTTTAGAATTGGTTAACCAAAACCAAATTAAAAAAAAATCAGTTTTTAACCGGTTAACCAAAACCAAAACCAAATTAAAATTAAAACCTAATTTCAAAACCAAATTACATACTCTCTCTCTCCCTTCCTCTCTCTCTCTCTCCCTCCTTTCTCTCTCTCTCCTTTTTCTCTCCCTTCTCTCTCTCTCTCTCTCTCTCTCTCTCTCTCTCTTTCCTCTTTCTCTCCCCTCTCTCTCTCTCNNNTCCCTTTCTTCCTCTCTTTTTCTCTCTTCCCTCTCCCTCATCTTTCTCTCTCTCTCTCTCTCCACCTCATCTTTCTTTCTCTCTCCCTTGTCTCTCTATCCTTCTCTCCCCTTCCCTCTTTCTCTCTCTCTTTATCTCTATCTCTCTCTCTCTCCTTCTCCCCCTCCCTTCTCTCTCTTCCTCTCTCTCCTCCCCTTCCTCTCTCTAATCATCTCTTCCCTTTTTCTACCTCTCCTCCTCCTCTCTCTCCCCTCATATCTCTCTCCTCTCCTCTCCTTCTCTCTCTATCCCATATCTCTCTCCTTTTTCCTCTCTTTTCCCTTCTCTCTCTCTTTCTCTCTCTCCCCTTTTATTCCTCTCTTCCTCTCTCTTTTTGCTCCCCTCTCTTTCTCTCTTTTTTTCTTTCTTTCTCTCTCTCGCTCCTCTCTCTTTCCTTTTTTTCTTTCTCTCTCTCTCTCTCTCTCTCCCATTTTCTCTCTCTCCTCTTCTTCCTCTTTTCCTTTTCTATCCTTCTCCTCTTTCTTTTCTTACTCTTTCTTTTCTCTTTCTCTCTCAACCTTCTCTCAATCTCTATTCCTCTTCTATCTCTTTTCTCTTCTTCTCTCTAAAGCGAGGAAGAAGAGAGAGGAGGAGAAAGAAAAAAAAGACAGAGACAAGAAGAGAGAAGAAAGATAGGAGAGAGATAAGAAGAGAGAAAAAGAGGAAGAGAAAGAGGACAAAGAGGGAGAAAGAGAGAGGGGAGAGAGAGAGGATGGGGAAAGAGAAGGAGAAAGAGACAGAAAAGAGAAGGAGAGAGAGAAAAGAGAGGAGGGGAGAGAGGAAGAGAGAGGGAGGGGAGGGGAGAGAGAAAGAGGGAAGGGGAGAGAGAGGGAGGAGGGGAAGGGGGGAGAGAGAGAGAAGGAAGAAAGGATAGGAGGGGGAGAGAAAAGGAGAGAGATGCAGAGAAGGAGATTAGAAAAAGTTACTCGTATCATTTAGAAAGAAAATTATTTATATTAGAAAAAATTATTTATAGAAAATGCTGAAAAGAGATAAGAAAGAAAAAGGAACGAAAGCAATGGAAGTGATTTCATTATTTACAAATGTTATTCGTGTAATTTAGAAAGAAAAAAAATTTAGATTAAAAAAAGGTTTAAAAATTTGGGTTTTTGTATATAAAAATATTAATTTTTGTGTAAAAATCAATTTTTACATGTAAAAACCAATTTTATGGTATAAAAACCAATTTTTTAGTGTAAAAACCAATTTTTTAATATAAAACCGGTTTTTCTATATAAAAATCGGTTATTTTTTAAAAACCGATTTTTGCTTTAATAACCGGTTAAAAACCGATTCTGAATTTCACTAACCGGTTAATAACCGGTTTCATCATGTAAAACCAATTTGGTTAATTAACCAATACTGTATTTTTGGTTAACCAAAAAACTGGTTTGGTTTTTGGATTACCCAAACCATGAACACCCCTATACATTGTGATGAGGGAAAAACGATTCCACACAAACTCACCGGCAAGTGTACCGGGTCGCATCAAGTAGTAATAACTCACAAGAGTGAGGTCGATCCCACAGGGATTGATGGATTGAGCAATTTTAGTTAGGTGATGAATTTAGTTAAGCGAATGTTTGATGATATGAGTGATTTTGATTGACAGAAGCTAAATTGCAAGTAAATAAGAGTGCAGAAGGTAAATTAAGCAAAAAAGTAAAGTACAGAAGAGACAAATTGCAGAAACTTAAAGTGCAAGAAAGTAAAAGAGCTGAAACTTAGATTGCAAGAAAAGTAAATTGCAGAAACTTAAAGTGCAAGAAATATAAATTGCTGAATCTAAATTGCTGAGAAATGTAAATTGGTTGAAGAACAAGAGGATTTGGGTACTGGGATTCAGAATTTAACTAGAAAATGCAAGTTAAAGTAAATCAGAGAGCTATGAGATGCAGGAATTCAGATCTGGATCTCAACATACAGCAAGAACAGAAATGGAAAATTTCTTCAAGAAACAAAACAGCATGAAAACTTGAATCAATTATGAAATCCTAAAAGAGAAATTGAAGATCGAAGAAGAGCAATGAGACTAGAAATCAGATCTAGATCTCAATTGCTCCCTTGATCAAGCAGAAAGGAAAATTGCAGATGAAATGAAAATGAAAATAGAAGAGAAGATTAAAATCCAATTCTTAGAACAATTGAGAAGAAGAGTAAAAGATGATTCTCAAATTTTAAATCAATGAAGTTCTTCAATCTCAATTCAAAACACAAAAGAAGAAAGTAGAAGTTGCAGAAGAAAGAAAATGCAGAAAGAAAACTCAGATCCAAATTCCCTAAATCCCAAATTCAAAACAATTGAAAATTAAAAGTGAAAAACAAATAAAAATGAGCTAAAGGTCCTTTACAAATTGAACTTAATCCTATTTATACACTTTTTATTTTGGTCTTCAAAGCTTGGAATGGGCCTTTTGGTTTTTTGGATTTGAAGAGAGATGGGTTCGGTTGGCTTTGGTTCAAGCATGGGTTGGTGAGCCTTGGTGTGCCTTGTTTGCAATTGGCCTCCCTAGCGTTCACTCTTTGAACGCTACGTTCAAATTGTGAATGCTACACTTGCTGAGCCTTCCTCCCAAGGCTTGAATCCATGATAAAGTTTGCTTTTATGAACGTAACGTTGCCTTTTTCAAATGCTACCCTTCCTTGGTTTGATGCTGAGCCTTGCTTCCTTGGTTGAGAGGCACGAGAAAGGTGAGGATAGTGAACGTAGCGTTCACTTCTTAGAACGCTACCCCCTTCCTTGTCTTGATGCGCGCTCAGCTCCCTTGGTGCCCCTCTTCGAGCGCTACGTTGCACCATTTGAATGCTCCTTGTGAGCTTTTATGCACCTTGCTTGCTCTTTGGTGTGCATGCTTCTTGGAGCGCTACGTTCAATGTTTTGAACGCTGGCCTTGCTCCCTTGATTGAGAGGCACGAAAACATTCACAAAAGTGAACGCTATGTGCACTTGCTTGAACGCTCATGCATTGGTTTGGTTGGCTTCCTTATGAATGCAACGCTTTAATGTCATGGCTCACGCTTTTCAAAGCGTGGCCTAAGGTCCAAAGCGTGCTCCAAACTCTTCTTTCCTTTTTTTCATCATTTCTTCACCTACAAGCAACCAAACAACTAATCAAAGTCCCACCAAAATCACTAGATCTTTGCATCATTTATAAAGTCAATTAATTCTAGCTTAAAACCTATGATTTTGTGTAAAATAGATGATGTTTGATTGATTCAAGAAATTCATAAAAATCCACTCCAATTACTTACTTATGGTGCAAGAAAGTGCATAAAACCTAATGAAACTAATGACAAATGCTTGTAAAACTAGCATAAGATGACTTGTCATCACAACACCAAACTTAAGCCTTGCTTGTCCCCAAGGAAGCAATAAACATTGAGAAGAAATGAAATGAAACAGAGAAGCATACATGTCCTTATTTAGCAGATAATAGAATTTGAACCATGGGGTTTTATGCAGACAAAAATGCAGCTCACTTATTCTTTGCTGATAGATAAGAAGTGTTTCTTTGAGGATTCACTAGGGTTGCTGTCATAATGCCTTGCTCTTTGATTGATCCCTTTTTGGTTTTTCCTTATTTCTTTTGCTTAGAGAGCTTATTTCTTAATGATAACTCAGTGTCAAGTGTTGCAGCAGCCTTTTGGCTCAATTTTGCTCAACACTTTTTCACTACAGACACTTGGCTCACAAATCCTCTTAGGAATATTGATGCACAGCTCCTCTTTGGGTTACTAAATGCTTTGTAACTAGGTTGCTCTTGATAATGGACTTTCAGTTGGTAATCCCGAATTAGTTAATCCAAGTTACCAAGTTTTAAAAACTCCTCAAAACCTAATTGTCCAAGCATATCCTAGTATAAAAAAACACCATAGACATATGTCCTAAGGTTCAAGCTATTGGTGTCTAGCCTTATTGTTTGTTTCT
Organism: Arachis ipaensis; assembly: GCF_000816755.2. Classification (NCBI taxonomy): domain Eukaryota; kingdom Viridiplantae; phylum Streptophyta; class Magnoliopsida; order Fabales; family Fabaceae; genus Arachis; species Arachis ipaensis. The sequence goes on from NC_029792.2 coordinate 76,826,307, forward strand.
TTGCCAATTCTTGGCTTTTCCTTTCTCTTTCTTTCTTACTTTGCTTCATTTTCCAGGGAATTTCATTAATAAAAGGTTTTATGACAGCAACCAAGTTCACACTACAAAGAACACTCTATTATGCAGCTTTTATTATTGAGCTTTCCATCCAATCAAGCAATTACCACCACAAGTTTCATTCTAATTCCTACCACATTGAACAATCACTTTCTTTTTCAAACATTTTCCCTTATTGATGCAAGAAAAGGGAAACAAAACATGAATTTAAAGTAAATGAGTGACAACAAGCATTTAAACTAGTGCAGACATCAACATTTGTATTATTTGAACTAAACATTAAGGTAAGCAGCAACTTTTCATTCAGAGCAATTCAAAACAAGGTGAATTTTTTGACAATACAACCTCTCAGGAGTGTCTTGCAGCTTTCCTTTTGTCATCATCATCCTTCACTACAAGAAAAAAGGCCTATGGCCACGCTTTTTCCTTGCCACGCTTTAAAAGCGTGGCCAAAAGTGGTCAATGGACACGCTTTTGTGAGGGTGGTGATAGATTAGAGATTTGGCCACTTTTTTTTTGCCACGCTTCAAAAGCGTGGCTATAGAGAGAAACAGGAACGTTTTAAAAGCGTGGTGACAGGGTTTCATTACGGCCACGCTTTAAAAGCGTGGCCAAAAGGTTTAAAAAAGAAAAACCCTAATGACCCGGCCCCCAACCCGGTCCCACCCTAATGGCTACCCTAATCTAATCGATCGAGCTCACATCCCCTTTCACCCTGGCCACCCTAATCGATCGAGATCACAACAGTGCCGCAGCCCCACTCCCCCTTTTCCCCTCTCTAACGCACACAACACAATACTCACACGCACCACCTTACCCACGTGGAAGAGGAGAGCTCGAGGAAGGAGACGCCACCTTGCTGCCAGCTCCGTCGAAAACCAGCCCGCCGCCGTTGTCGAGTTAAACCCGAGAGAGTGTGTGCAACGATGAGAGATGAGGAGCCGTCACCAAACGCGTCGTCGCTGCTGGAGGAGCTTCGCTCTTCGCCACCGCCGAAGAGGGGAAAGAGGAGCTGCTCCCTCGCCAGTCATCGTCGTGCTTCCTGGTTGCCGATGAGGGAGCCGCGAGAACCGTTGTAGCTGTTGAGTAAATCTGTGCTTTTAATTGTTATTACTCTTTTCCAATTGATTTTAGGAAATTGAAGTTTTACAGATTCGACGGGGAAAGGAACCGGTGGAAGGAGAGAACCGATGGTGCCGTCAAGTTCCCTAAGAACAAGGTTAGTAGCAGGGTTTGGCTTCTCATCTGAACAAAATTGATTTGTGCTTCTTTATTTATGCTTATTCTCTGATTCATTTGTGCTTCCCTAGTTCCCTGATTCTTCCGTTCGTAAGTAGTTAGAGAAGTTTAAATGATATTTGTTTGAGCCTCATATAATAATATCGAACGTGGTTCTTTTGCTGTCATTATAGTAGTTAAATCTCAGAAGGTTAATTGGTTCATTTGTGCAACTAAGTTTTGTTCTTTTTTTTTGTGTTTATGTGATGTGTATTTTTGGAAAAAACGAACGAATTCCAAACACACGAATCTCACCGGCAAGTGTACCGGGTCGCATCAAGTAATAATAACTCACGTGAGTGAGGTCGATCCCACAGGGATTGAAGGATTGAGCAATTTTAGTTTAGTGGTTGATTTAGTCAAGCGAATCAAGTATTGGTTGGGTGATTTGTGATTGCAGAAACTAAATTGCTTGAAATGTAAAGAGAGAGGGGTAGATTGCAGAAAATTTAAGATCAAAGAAAGTAAATAAGCTGAATCTTAATGAACAAGTAATGTAAATTGCAGAAACTTAGATTGTAAGAAATGTAAATGGCTGAATCTTAAAGTGCAAGAAATGTAAATTACATGAATTATAAAGGGAATTGGGAAGTGGATTTGCAAAAATTAAACAAGGAAAAGTAAAATTCAACAAACAGAAATGTAAAAGATGGATTCAATTAAACCGGATCTCAAATGACAATGAAAATAAGCTTGGTGTAGCACGAAACAAGGAAATTAAAATTGAAAGATGTAGATCTCAGGATCCAAGAGACTAGATAACCAAGTCTAGATCTCAATGCCTTCCAAGATCCAAATTCAGAATTCAATTGCAAGAAAAGTAAAGATCCAGCAGTAGAAGAAAAGAAGTGAAATCGCAAATTCTCAATGATGCAGTAAATCAAAATAGAGAGATCTCAAGATGAGATTGAGACAGAATTTCCCCAATTCTTCAACCCAAGATTCAAGACAAGTGTAAATAAAATTTTAAAACAATAAAACTAAGAGGAAGAGAATTAAATTCTCCTTCCCCCAACACTCAAAATCTCAAATTAACTCCTAACCAAAAGCTCTCCCAAAATCACTTAGTAAAACCTAAAATGGAAAAACTTCCTAAAAACTTAAAATCTAAGCTATTTAGACACTCTCTTCAAATGATCTTCAAGCCTTGAATTGGGCCTTTGCTCTTGATGGAATTGATTTGACAAAAGCCTCTGTTGATTGCTCTTGGAGTTGGAGAGAAACCCATTTGTGAACCGGGCCATGAACCAGAAAAGCTTGAGTAAAAGTTTGAGGTCAAACTTTTACTCAAACTTTTCATATCAGCTAGCCTTCCTTGCTGCCATCCACGTTTGAGCCAAAGTTTGAGGTCAAACTTTGAGCCAAACGTGGATCCCTCTTGCATGCCTCTTGGGGTACTACTTTGCCCTCTTGTCAAGTTACCAATTTTATGTCCATTATAGACTATTATATATGGTTGAAAAGCTCTGAACGTCAGCTTTCTAACCCAATTAGAATCACCTCAATTGGACATCTACAACTCAAGTTATTATTGTTGGAAGTATACCCCTTCATGTTATTGTGGCGCCAACGTTTGCCTAAAAGCTTGAGGTCAAACGTTGGCGCAAGCTTTTACTCTCCTGGGTGTTTTGTCGTTTGCCTAAAAGCTTGAGGGAAAACGTTGGCCCAAGCTTTTGCTCCTCCAGGGTGAATTCAATTCTTCCAAAAGTTTGAGCTAAAGTTTGAGGCAAGCTTTTGCTCAAGCTTTTTGTTCTCTCTTGCTCCTTGCCATTTCTTCTTTCTTCAACCTTCTTCAAAGCTCTTTTCACCTATCATTAATCAACTAAGCACATCAAAGCTATGCTCAAAATCATGAGATTGTTATTCTTTCATAATATATGACAATTATAGCACAAAATCTCATGAAATTGCATTAATTTATCCATGGTTGATTAAATCAAAGGAAACATGAAATTCTACCCAATTGGCTTACTTATGGCTCAAGAAAGTGCATAAAATCAATTGAAAACAAAAGAAAAAGACTAGTGAAACTAGGCTAAGATGACTTGTCATCACAACACCAAACTTAAAGCTTGTTTGTCCCCAAGCAAGAAAAGAATTATTGAGAAGAAAGAATGAAATGGGAGAGGATGTTTATGCTAGCAGAGTATTATTGGTAGCTCATGGGGTTTCATGTAGATATGTAAACACTCACTTCTTATTGATATTTAGGCCTAGAAAGTCTCCTCCAAGCATCAAACAACACACTGCTATGACCTCTCATTATTCTTTTGTCCTTGACCATTATTTTTTTCTATAAGCTTTAATTCAATGTCATGTGTAACAAGCTCTTTTCTTTCTTTATGCTTGACACATTATTCACTATAGACACTTGGCTCACATTCCTTCTTAGAACATTGATGCCCAGCACCTCTTTGGGTTACTAAATGCCTTGTAGTTAGGTTGCTCTTGATAGTGGACTTTCAGTTAATGATCCCGGGTTAGTTAACCCAAGTCACCAAGTGTTGATGCACTCCAAAGAACTTAATAATCCAAGCAGATCCTAGTACAAAGACACCACAGGCATATATTCTAAGGTTCAAGCTATTGGTGTCTAGCTTTGTTTCTTTTTATTTTTCTTTTGTTCTGTTGCCATTTTTAGCTTTTTCTTTTCTCTTTTTGTTTTTCTTTTTAACCTAGGACTTTTATTTTATTGAGATTCATAGACAGTGAGCTACCTTCTACTTAAAAGGAGACAGTCTAGTTCTTTTATTCACTAAAAGTGAGCTATCATACAATCTCACATACATACCACCACTCACTATTATTGTACTTCCAGCTAACAAAGAACTATCTTACTTCACATTCCAAATATTTCTTTTATTGAATTAAAGATGCAGGGGACAAGGTATGCATTTAGTTAAGTGAAAGTAAACACACAAGCACACACTTAGACTAGCTTATTTATTGCAAAAAAAATGATTCTACTTGTACTAGATGAACACTTTAGCAAGACATAAATCAAAGCATTTCTCAACAGCAAGAGTTAAGTATAGATACAACCTATTGGTTTGCAGTTCTTTTGTCCTTCCTTCTGTTGTGCCCCTTTTGAGTTATGATGCATAATGTCTTCAAATGGTGGTTAGTTCCCTGCATAATTTTCAAAAGTTGCTTGCTTCTCAAGCCCTTAGGTGGTTGGTTAGTATGCATGAATTGAGTGTGGCTTTTGGATTTAATTTGGTGTGGGAACACCAAACTTAATTCCTTGCCACTGTCTCTAATGCAACAGGTTGTACATTTATGTATTCTTTTGGCCTTGCTAAAGGTTATGGAACCAAAACTAAAAAGCAATTAAATGGTTGAATAATTTGTCTGATTGCTTGGAGCTAACATTATGCAGGAGGTGAGAGTATGCTTTTAAATGAGATTTTTGGTGGAACACCAAACTTAGAATCCTTCATTCTCCCTTAAATTGTTTTGGTGTGCAACATCAAACTTAGCTCTTTGCAATACATACTTAATTATTCAACATTTTTATTGAAAAAGCTATGAAAAGAAAACTACCTCAGGTTGGATTGCCTCCCAACAAGCGCTTCTTTATTGTCATTAGCTTGACATTTCATCCTTTGATCATGGGGGTTGAAAATCATAGTGCCTCAGCTTTTCTCCTCTTACTGTGAACTTCCTTCCGGTCTCCTCTTTGATGATCTCTAGGTGTTCAAGTGAAAAGACCCGGTTCACAATGTAGTATTCAGATGATTGTGGGGACACCTTCATTGGTTGGGTGTTTAACACTACTTTATCCCCTGGTGAAAAGCCTTCAGTAGGGATCTTCTTGTTTCTCCACCCTCTTGGCCTCTTCTTCTTCTTTCTCAAAAGATACTCCCTGCCTTGGTGGTTCCTTTTCTGAGATGTTGAATTTCTCATCTGGAGGTTTTGGATCCAGTTCCTCCTTGATTTCTTTGGTTTGTTGCACCATCTCTACTGCTTTCAAGCATGGATTTAGAAGTCTTGGAGCTAACTCATTGACTACCTCCTTCAAACTTTGATCTCTGGCTTTATCCTTCATAGAATCTTTTTCTTGAATTGGCTCATACAAGGTTTTAAAAACATGGAATGCTAGGTGCTCATCATGCACTCTTAGCAACAATTCCCCCTTTTCAACATCTATCAATGCTCTGCCCGTAGCTAGGAAAGGCCTCCCCAGAATGATAGGAGTGTTAGGGTCCTCCTCCATATCCAAAACGACAAAATCAGCTGGGAGAAGAAATTTTCCCACTTTTACCAGCACATTCTCTACAACTCCAAGTGCTTGCTGAATGGATTTATCAGCCATTTGAAGAAGTATTCGTGTGGATTTCAGCTCGACAATTTGGAGTTTCCTCATTAGAGACAAAGGCATCAAATTTATGCTTGCACCAAGATCACAGAATGACTTCTCAATTGTTATGTTTCCTATGGTGCAAGGTATATAAAAACTCCCAGGATCATCTTTCTTCTCTGGCAACTCTCTTTGGAGAATAGCACTACATTCCATTGTCATCTCAACAATTTGTCCTTCTTTTAGGGACTTTTTCTTTGTCAGCACTTCCTTCATAAATTTGGCATACACTGGCATCTGTTCAAGTGCTTCTAAGAAAGGAATATTGATGCTGAGTGTCTTGAATATGTTCAGGAACTTTGAGTATTGCTTATCCCCATTCTCTTTTTTGAACCTTTGAGGGTATGGAAGTTTGGGGATATATGGCTTCACCCCTTCCTTCTTCTCTTGTAGCTGTGTTTCAAGGATGTCCTTGTCTCTCTTTGAGCTTTTTGCATTCTTAGTCTTTCTCTCCTTTTCTCTTCTCTCTTCTGTCTCTTTTTGTGGAACTTATCTGTTGTGTTCTTCCTGATTGATGACTTCTTTCCCTCCAGTCTTCTCACTTCCCACTATGATTGCCTTGTACTCCTCCCACTTTGTAGCTTTTCCTTTGTCCCTTGGGTGGTCTTGAGTGGCACTAGGGGATGCATTTGATTGCTTCTCACCCATCTCTACAATTTGTTTAGCCATTTGCTCCATATGCCTCTCAAGATTTCTGATTGAAGCTTCTTAGTTTTTGCTTGTTGTGGCTTGATCTTTTCTTGCTGCTTCTTGATCTTTTCTTGCTGCTTCTTGATCTTGTCTTACCATCTCTTGATTTTTCATGAGTTTCTCCATCATTATCTCTAGACTAGAGATTCTTTGGGAGTCTGGATTTGGTTGTGGTTGTGTAAAATGAGATGGTTGTTGCTGGAAGTTGTTTGAACTATTTGTGGGATTATTTTGTGGGTGGAATGTGGATGTGGAAGGTGGATGATGGTTATTTTGGGGTTTTCTATATGGATTGTGGGTTATGTTTTGCTGGTTGTTGTTCTGGTTGTTTCTTGAGTTGTTTTGGTTTAAATTTCTTTGCCATGGTTGTTGGTTTTGAGTGTGGTTATCTCCCCATCTGAGATTTGGATGGTTCTTCCAGGATGGATTGTAGGTGTCACCATAAACTTCATTTTGGCTGCAGTTTTGGTTGTGCACATATTGAGGTTGTTCCTGCTGCTGATCTTCTTGGTTTTCTTCATTTTGCCCCCATTTGGTTGATGATTGGCTTGTGTTGATTGCTGCAACTTAGAGACTATCAATCCTCTTGGCCATTTGATCAAATTGTTGTTGAATTTGCTGCTGCATCATTTTGTTTTGAGCCAGAATTGAGTCCACTCCTTCCAACTCCATCACTCCTTTCCTTTGTGATGGCTGGCGTTGTCTCTGATGAGCAAAGAAATATTGATTGTTTGCCACCATATCAATGAGGTTCTGAGCTTCTTCAGCTGTCTTCATGAGTTGCATCGAGCCTCCTACTGAATAGTCAAGTGCCTCTTGAGCTTTCATTGTCAGTCCTTCATAGAAATTTTGGAGTTTATCCCATTCATTAAACATCTCAGGAGGGTACTTCCTGATTAGAGCTTTGTATCATTCCCATGCCTCATACAAGGGTTCAGCATCCATTTGTGTGAATGTTTGTACTTCAGTCTTCAATTTAATAACTCTTTGAGGTGGGTAAAACTTGGCAAGGAACTTGGTTACTAGATCATCCCAGTTGTTGATGCTGTCTCTTGGGAAGGATTCCAACCATTGAGTGGCTTTGTCTCTGAGAGAAAATGGAAAATTGCAACAATTTGTAACTGTCAGGATGCACACCATTGGTCTTCACTGTGTTACATATCCTCAGAAAGGTGGATAGGTGCTGGTTTTGATCTTCCAAGGGGCCTCCTCCATAAGAACAGTTGTTCTGCACCAAGGTGATGAGTTGGGGCTTCAATTCAAAGTTATTTGCATCGACATTTGGGGTCAGGATGCTACTCCCACAATGCCTTGGATTACCAAATGTATATGAAGCCAATACTCTCCTTTGGGGCTGACCATTGTCGTTGGCCACTCCCACTTGTGGATTTGTTGGATTTTCTTCCATTTCTTGGTTCCCTTCTCAACCTCCAAAGTGTTTCAGGATTAAAAGGTGTGGATTCATCGCTTATTCCTCCTGACATAAACACAGAACTAGGAGCCAGAATTAAACACTCTATTGCTAGAGTGAAGTTAGTGTTAGCTTAAGCAAAAATTTAAACAGTTAGTATGCTTAGTAAAAAAGAAAAAGAAAAAGTGCTTAATCTAGACCACCACCTTACTTAATCATTGTCAATCTAATCAATCCCCGGCAACGGCGCCAAAAACTTGATGTGTATTTTTGGAAAAAACGAACAAATTCCAAACACACGAATCTCACCGGCAAGTGTACCGGGTCGCATCAAGTAATAATAACTCACGTGAGTGAGGTCGATCCCACAGGGATTGAAGGATTGAGCAATTTTAGTTTAGTGGTTGATTTAGTCAAGCGAATCAAGTATTGGTTGGGTGATTTGTGATTGCAGAAACTAAATTGCTTGAAATGTAAAGAGAGAGGGGTAGATTGCAGAAAATTTAAGAGCAAAGAAAGTAAATAAGCTGAATCTTAAAGAACAAGTAATGTAAATTGCAGAAACTTAGATTGCAAGAAATGTAAATGGCTGAATCTTAAAGTGCAAGAAATGTAAATTACTTGAATTATAAAGGGAATTGGGAAGTGGATTTGTAGAAATTAAACAATGAAAAGTAAAATTCAACAAACAGAAATGTAAAAGATGGATTCAATTAAACCGGATCTCAAATGACAATGAAAATAAGCTTGGTGTAGCACGAAACAAGGAAATTAAAATTGAAAGATGTAGATCTCAGGACCCAAGAGACTAGATAACCAAGTCTAGATCTCAATGCCTTCCTAGATCCAAATTCAAAATTCATTTGCAAGAAAAGTAAAGATCCAGCAGTAGAAGAAAAGAAGTGAAATCGCAAATTCTCAATGATGCAGTAAATCAAAACAGAGAGATCTCAAGATGAAATTGAGACAGAATTTCCTCAATTCTTCAACCCAAGATTCAAGACAAGTGTAAATGAAATTTTAAAACAAGAAAACTAAGAGGAAGAGAATTAAATTCTCCTTCCCCAACACTCAAAATCTCAAATTAACTCCTAACCAAAAGCTCTCCCAAAATCACTTAGTAAAAACTAAAACGGAAAAGCTTCCTAAAAACTTAAAATCTAAGCTATTTATACACTCTCTTCAAATGATCTTCAAGCCTTGAATTGGGCCTTTGCTCTTGATGGAATTGGGTTGACAAAAGCCTCTGTTGATTTCTCTTGGAGTTGGAGAGAAACCCATTTGTGAACCGGGCCATGAACCAGAAAAGCTTGAGTAAAAGTTTGAGGTCAAACTTTTACTCAAACTTTTCATATCAGCTAGCCTTCCTTGCTGCCATCCACGTTTGAGCCAAAGTTTGAGGTCAAACTTTGAGCCAAACGTGGATCCCTCTTGCATGCCTCTTGGGGTACTACTTTGCCCTCTTGTCAAGTTGCCAATTTTATGTCCACTATAGACTATTATATATGGTTGGAAAGCTCTAAACGTTAGCTTTCTAACACAATTGGAATCACCTCAATTGGACATCTACAACTCAAGTTATTATTGTTGGAAGTATACCCCTTCATGTTGTTGTGGCGCCAACGTTTGCCTAAAAGCTTGAGGTCAAACGTTGGCGCAAGCTTTTGCTCTCCTGGGTGTTTTGTTGTGGCACCAACGTTTGCCTAAAAGCTTGAGGGCAAACGTTGGCGCAAGCTTTTGCTCCTCCAGGGTGAATTCAATTCTTCCAAAAGTTTGAGCTAAAGTTTGAGGCAAGCTTTTGCTCAAGCTTTTTGTTCTCTCTTTCTCCTTGCCATTTCTTCTTTCTTCAACCTTCTTCAAAGCTCTTTTCACCTATCATTAATCAACCAAGTACATCAAAGCTATGCTCAAAATCATGAGATTGTTATTCTTTCATAATATATGACAATTATAGCACAAAATCTCATGAAATTGCATTAATTTATCCATGGTTGATTAAATCAAAGGAAACATGAAATTCTACCCAATTGGCTTACTTATGGCTCAAGAAAGTGCATAAAATCAATTGAAAACAAAAGAAAAAGACTAGTGAAACTAGGCTAAGATGACTTGTCATCATTATGCTGAACAAAATCATTGCTGAGTGTGGTTCTTTAGCTGTAAGCACTCCAAATCATTGAAAAAGGTAATTCATGGAATCCATATTTTTTTTCATTTGAAAATCATACTAGAACAATATAATCTGATATGAGAAGCTGTTAATGAGCTTGATTTATATTATAAGAAATTATAAACTGATTGATTGAATAGCTTATCTGCTTTTGCTTTGCTGCTGCTACCTGACTTTGTTCCAATCTTAGCCTCAGGTGCCTTTTTCCTGTATTTGCAGAACTTCTCTCAAGAGCTTCAAAAGCTTGAGGAGTATTGCATGAACCAGAAATCCATTGATTCAATGGTACCTATATATATATATATATATATAACTCTCTTATTAATGCTTTTACTTTGTTTAATTTTCTTCAGCACCGCTTGGTTCATCTGTATTTGACCTAATGAGCTCTTTTACTTGCATGAACTAATTGAAATCTCAATATTGAGTTGCTTGATTCATAGTACTAAGTTTGATGAGAAGAAAACTGAGTTGATACTTATTTAATTTTTGTCATTTTATTTATTTAACACCATGTTTTTATTTGATTATTATTATTCATAGTACAAGGTTTCCATTGGAGCAGCTTGTAATCTTTCTTGGCCTGCTGGCCGTCTCGTGATCCAAGTACTAGATGATTTCTACGGACCCCGAGGTTAAGGTGCATAACGTACCATGCACATGCACACACTTGCTCTCACACTCATGCACTCATGGGAAGAATTTCTATCAGTTTGTGCTCAATAATACTGCTATTTTCAATTATAATTGTAGTTATACTCAACATGCTTCATTGTTATTGCTTATTTCTTGTTAGCAAGATAAATTTTACCATGAAAGCACCATCAGAAACTTACTAATCAATTTTGCTCCTTTGTCCATGATATGCATTTGTAAAATAGCATTTGTAAATATAGCATTTGTAAAATAGCATCAGGGGTCCACAGCAAAGGAAATACCGAGTTGGTATTGATAACCTCCTTGTGTTACTGATTGGCGGAATTCCTATTGTAATGCCAACTGTCCTTTCAGTTACAATGGCTATTGGTTCACACAAATTGTCTCAGCAGGTTACATTTAGTTTATTGATTCAAACATTTTGTTGAGCTATATAGGATGGAATGTAATGTTGTGCTTAAGTGCCTGAGAACTAAAATATAGAAACACGAAGACAGAGACTACATAGAAAATCAGGCACATTTTGTTCCTAGATAGAAACTTTTTTTCTGTTTCTGTATCTATCTCTTTCAAATAGGTTTGTACTCTATATTTTTGTCTTGGTGCAGTTACCAAATAGGGCCTACTTGTTATCCTTTAATGATAAAAGTTATTATCTAATGATTATAGGTTAGGTACTAATGATATAAATCTTTGCAGGGTGCTATAACAAAGAGAATGACTGCAATTGAAGAAATGGCCGGAATGGATGTCCTATGCAATGATAAAACAGGCACATTAACTCTCAACAAGCTTACAGTGGACAAGAATCTAATTGAGGTTTGATAACTCATTTGTCCTAACATTTTGAAACATAGTTAAATGTAAAGAAGATAATTTCTTAAAGAAAGAAGATAATGGAAAGACAAAGAGTAACTCCATTGTCTATACAGCCATTCATGTGTTTTCAAATACTAACCTGTTTCTTCTTTTTCCAACAATGATTAATATCTGGCAAGTCTTTGCTGATGGAGTTAATCAGGACATGGTTGTACTTATGGCTGCAAGGGCATCAAGGCTAGAGAACCAAGATGCAATTGATTGTGCAATTGTATCTATGTTAGCAGACCCAAAGGAAGTACTATTTCAACTACCAACCTGGTTATTCCTTTGGATCATCTTCGAATCATTTGAAAAATTAAAGAATAAAACCGATGCCTTACTGACTACTAGTGGGAGATTTTACCTCCAGAAATTTGTCTCAGGAATTAATTATTTGTAACCAAGAAGGGAAATGGATCACATCTCATACTCTTGAAAAAAAATACCCTTACAGGTGATCAGCTTGCAATTACTAAGGAAACAGGAAGGCGTCTTGGAATGGGCTCTAACATGTATCCTTCTTCATCGCTGCTAGGAGAAAGCAAAGATAATTTTGCTTCTGTTCCCGTCGATGATCTTATAGAAAATGCAGATGGTTTTGCTGGTGTCTTTCCTGGTAAGTATAATAGCAATCACAGAAAAGCTCTAATCCAAATTCTTGTCTATTTTCTGATTATATATGTTCCCTCAGAGCACAAATATGAGATTGTGAAGAGGTTACAAGCTAGAAAGCACATTTGTGGGATGATTAGTGATGGAGTGAATGATGCACCAGCTTTGAAGATAGCAGACATAGGTATCGCTGTAGCAGATGCAACAGATGCTGCAAGAAGTGCCTCTAATACAGTTCTAACAGAACCTGGGTTGAGTGTGATCATAAGTGCTGTTTTAACTAGCCGTGCAATTTTCCAAAGAATGAAAAACTACACAGTAATCCCCCAACTACGAAAATATTAAGAAAATATTGCAATAGTCCTTGTTGTAACAAAAAATTCAAAGCCTTATTTTATTTTTCTTTTGCAGATATATGATGTATCTATCACCATCCGTATTGTGGTAAGTTATAAGTGCATATATGATATATGGAGAATTTAGCAGTGATCAAGCCATCATTTTCTTTCCTTCTCATTTTCAGTTTATTTTGGGTTGCAGGTTGGCTTTATGTTACTCACATGCATTTGGGAATTTAACTTTCCTCCCTTTATGGTTCTTGTCATAGCCATTCTCAACGATGGTATTACTATCTGCTCTCAAATACCATATTTAAAATGCATTATTTGGAGGTATTCTCTATAGTTATAGTAACATTAGCTATAATTATGTATGATCTAGAGGAAAGAAGTTTAAGAGGGCTAGAGGAAGGACGAACAGCGAAGGACATAGGATTTAAGTTGTATTGTTTTTGTATTTTTCTTCAGTTTTTAGTCTTGGAATTTGAACTCGAGATTTATTTTGTATTTGAGTATGTTTTTTAATGTATAAAATAATTATAACAAAAATTATATATGTCTATAATTATTATTTGATTTGTCTTGTAATATAAGTTTGGTAATAAAAAAGAAATGAAAAATTTATATTTTGTATTGATGAAGGTAAAAATAAAAAAAAGGATTTTGTTTTTTAAATTTTACAAGGCTATTGCCACGCTTTTAAAGCGTGGCCGTATCTCTAGCTATGACCACGCTTTTCTAAAGTGTGGCCATATCTTGCTATCGCCACGCTTCAAAAGCGTGGCTATATCTCTCTCTATCACCACGCTTTGAAAGTGTGGCCATATCTCTCTCTATCGCCACGCTTCAAAAGCGTGGCTATATCTCCCATATGGCCACGCTTTTAAAGCGTGGCCATATCTCCCACATACGGCCACGTTTTTACAAGTGGCAGTTTGTAAAAAAGCGTGGCAAAAAAAAGTGTGGTAATAGGCTGAAAAAGGCGTGGCGGTAGCTCAAAAAGCGTGGCGAAAAGCTATCGCCACGCTTTTTCAGCTTTTCACCACGCTTTAAAAGCGTGGCAATAGACGTGTTTTCTTGTAGTTCACTTTTGCATTTCCTTTGGTGATGATTCTTTTAAGAGGCTGAGTGTCTTTTCTGCATAATTATCAGAAGTTGCTTATTTTTCCAAGCACTTAGGCAAATAGTTGGCATGCATGAACTATTGTAGTTTCTTGAACTTACTTTGGTAGGGAACACCAAACTTAGTCCTTTGCTACTGTCTATGCTGCATCAGTTACATGAAACCTTGTGCTTTTGTTGAAAGCAATACAGTTAAAAACTAGAAAATAGACAGTGGTTTAGTGGTTTTCCTGATTGCTTGGAGCTAGTAACCATTTATTCACACCCTGGTTCGAGTTATCCGATCTGGGATGATCAGCAATAAAGTGACCGACCTCTTCAGGTCAAGCTATCCGACCTCTTCTCTAAATAAGTCGGTCAAATCGACAGAAAAGCCCAGTAAAGGGCCCAAATAAAGGAACACGACCCAGATCCAAAGGCAGCCCAAGCCTATAGAGATAAGGGCGGTTCCCTTGAAGATAAGTTGACCTCAACTCAAAGATAAAGATAAGATAAGACAACTAACTTATCTTATCTAGAAAGGTCACTCTACAACCATTATAAATACACTGGAGCACCCAGGTATAACTCATACTCTGATTCTACTAAAAACCTGCTTAATACCCGTGCTAACTTAAGCATTGGAGTCTCTTGCAGGCACCCCCCACCCTCCGGTGACCAAGGATCAGAAGTGCAGCCAGTCCAACAAGTCGGACACAACAGCTCCGGCCGCCACCAGCCAGCCGGACACGTCATCTCCGACCAGTACAGAAGATCTCATCCGAGATCGACCTACAGTTTCAGGTAACCCTCGGAACATTGGCGCCGTTGCCAGGGAACCTGGAAGTCATCCCATCCCCATGGCGGATGACCATGACAACGACCACGATTCAGATCTAGAGGACAGAACGCCGCACAAAAACACGGACGCTACACCAAAAGATACTCCAGAATCTAACGGAGACAAAAACTCATCGAATCCAGGAGTAATAGAAGCACTTCAAAATTGTTTAAAGCAACTTGAAAAAGAAAGCCAGCATCAAAGAGAAGTTGGCAAGGATCTACAAAGACAGGTAAGGCAACGTCGAGAGTTAGAAGATAAAATCCTACAACTCGAAGCCAATCTCAAAGCAAAGGCTATCCGGACCACCCCTGAGGACAATTCACACAAAGATCAAGATCCATTCACTAGGGACATCATGAAAACTAAAATTCCTAAGGACTTCAAACTTCTGGATATGACTCTGTATGATGGCACTACAGATCCCAACCATCACCTCAGTAACTTCAGAAGCAGAATGTACCTCACCGATGCCTCGGACGCTGTTCGCTGCAAAGCTTTTTCAACGACTCTCACGAGGACAGCAATTAGATGGTTCGACAATTTACCTCCTAAGTCCATCTCAAGCTTTGATGACCTAGCCAAAAAATTCCTGGCCAGATTCTCCATCTAAAAAGACAAGGCCAAGCACGCCCCCAGTCTACTAGGAATCAGGCAAGGAGATCGGGAAAGTCTTCGCAACTACATGGAGAGATTCAACAAAACATGCCTAGATATACAAAGCTTGCCAACAGAGGCCGCCATCATGGGCCTCATCAATGGCCTACGAGAGGGACCTTTTAACCAATCTATATCGAAGAAATATCCCACATCTCTAGATGAGGTGCAGGAGCGAGCGAAAAAATATATCAACATGGAAGAAAACTCTCGGTTGGGAGAAACCTCAAAATCCGGATTCTCCTACCGAGATAAAGATAAAGAATCCAAAAAGAAGGAAGATCGACAAGGGGAGAAAATTAAAAAATATCACAATTACACTCCTCTTAGGGTATCCCTGGTAGATGTCTACAAAGAAGTCTGCCATACGGAAAAGATACCCCCAGCTCGACCACTCAAAGGCAAAAGAGGAGGAGGAAATCTGAATGAATACTGTGAATATCATCGAGTTCGAGGGCATTCCACCAATGAATACTTCGACTTAAAAAATATCATAGAAAAATTAGTGAGAGAAGGAAAACTAGATCGGTTTTTGGCTACCCGAGACGATGAGCAAAGAAAGAGAAGAAGGGATGAAGATGTCGGACGAACCGAACGATCACCTCGTAATGCCAGAAAGACATGTCCATATGATACACGTAGGATTTGCAGGAGGAGGAATCTCCAAATCATCCCGCAAAATATATCTCAAAGAAGTATATCATGTCGAAGGAAAGGAGGAAGCACCCAACATCCTTGCAATCACATTCACCAAAGAAGACGCATCCGGTATCATCTCAGGACACGAGATCCCATTGTCATCACCATCATATTGGCAAACGCCAATCTCCACTGCACATTAATAGACCAAGGGAGCTCCGCTGACATCTTATTTAAAACTGCCTTCGACAAGCTCGGCCTAGAAGAAAAAGAGCTTAGAGCATACCCGAACAGCCTGTTCGGACTGGGAGATACCCCAGTACAACCACTGGGATACGTGTTACTACATACAACCTTCGGAAAAGGGAACCAATCCAGAACACTCAAGGTAGACTACATCGTGGTCGACATGAGCTCGGTCTACAATGCCTTAATAGGTCGGACAACACTAAATCAACTCGGCGCAATAGTCTCAACTCCACATCTATGCATGAAATTCTCAACTACAGAAGGGATAGCTACGATAAAAGCAGATCAAAAGATGGCACGCCGCTATTATAACGAAAGTCTAAACCTTAGAGGCAGAGGAGAAGAGTTCCATACAATTGAGCTTGGTGGAGTTCAGAGACGAGAAGAACTCCGTCCACAGACCGAAGGAGAAATAGAGAAAGTTCAGATCGGAGACACCTCGGACAAAACAACTAATATTGGCACGATCCTGAAGGGAGACGCAAAAGAATTACTAGTATGGTTCTTATGAGATAATGTCAATCTCTTCACATGGAAAGCTGCAAACATGCCAGGCATAGACCCCAAGCTAATGTGTCACAGGTTGGCGGTCTATCCAGGATCTCGGCCGGTACAGCAGAGACGAAGAAAACTTGGGCCAGAACGATCTTAAGCCGTGGAAGAACAGGTACAAGCACTACTGGAGGCAGGATTCATAAGAGAAGTCAAGTACCCACTTTGGCTAGCTAATGTCGTCTTGGTGAAAAAATCAAATGGGAAGTGGCGAATGGGCACTGACTACACGGATCTCAACAAAGCATGCCCAAAAGATCCTTATCCACTCTCAAGTATTGACGCTCTGGTAGATGCTTCATCCGGATATAGATACCTCTCGTTTATGGATGTATATTCCGGATACAACCAAATCCCCATGTATCCACCAGATCAAGAAAAGACCTCATTTTTGACACCAAAAGCAAATTACTGCTACATTGTGATGCCTTTCGGTCTCAAAAATGCGGGAGCTACTTATTGTTCATACCCTGGGTCAAGCTGTCTGACCCGGGATGTTTAGCGACATGGCGACCGACCTCTTCAGGTCTGACTAGCCGACCTCTTCTCAAAGAGATCGGCCAAACCGACAGGAGAGCCCAATAAAGGGCCCAAATAGAGGAACACGACCCAAATCCAAAGGCAATCCAAGCCTATAGAGATAAAGGCGGTTCCCTTGAAGATAAGCTGACTTCACCCAAAATAAGATAAAGATAAGATAAGATAACTAACTTATCTTATCAGAAAGGTCAGCCCCATCTACTATAAATACACTGGAGCACCCAAGTATAACTCATACTCTGATTCTACAATAAACCTGTTTAATACCCATGCTAACTTAAGCATCGGAGTCTCTTGTAGGTACCCCCACCCTCCGGTGACCAAGGATCAGAAGTGCAGTCTGTCCAACAAGTCGGACACAACAGCTCCGGCCACCACCAGCCAGTCGGACACGTCATCTCCGACCAGTACAGAAGATCTCATCCGAGATCGGCCTACAGTTTCAGGTAACCCTCGGGACATTGGCGCTGTTGTCGGGGACCCTGGAAGTCATCCGAACACCATGGCGGATGGCCATGACAACTACCACGATTCAGATCTAGAAAACAGAACGCCGCACAAGAACGCGAACACTACGCTAAAGAATACTCTGGAATCCAACGGAGACAAAAACTCATCAAATCCCGGGGTAATAGAAGCACTTCAAGATCGCTTAAAGCAACTTGAAAAAGAAACCCAACAACAACGAGAGGTTGGGAAGGATCTTCAAAGAGAGGTATGGCGACGTCGAGAACTGGAAGACAAACTACTGCAATTAGAAGCCGATCTCAAAGCAAAAGCTCCTCGGGCCACTCCTGAGGAAAATTCACGCAAAGAACAAGATCCATTCACCAGGGAAATCTTGAAAACTAAAATTCCAAAAGACTTCAAACTCCCGGATATGATTTTGTATGATGGTACCACAGATCCCAACCATCATCTCAGCAATTTCAGAAGCAGAATGTACCTTACTGACGCCTCAGATGCCGTTCGCTGCAAAGCTTTTCCAACAACTCTCACGAAGACAGCAATCATATGGTTCGACAACTTACCTCTAAAGTCCATCTCAAACTTTGATGACCTGGCCAAAAAATTCCTAGCCAGATTGTCCATCCAGAAAGATAAGGCCAAACATGCCCCAGTTTACTGGGGATCAAGCAAGGCGATCGGGAGATCCTCCGCAACTACATGGAAAGATTCAACAAAATATGCATGGACATACAAAGCTTGCCAACAGAGGCCACCATCATGGGACTCATCAACGGCCTACGAGAAGGACCTTTTACCCAATCCATATCAAAGAAGTACCCTACCTCCTTAGACAAAGTGCAGGAGCGAGCAGAAAAATACATCAACATGGAAGAAAATTCTCGGTTGGGAGAAACCTCCAAATCTGGGGTCCCCAACCGAGATAAAGATAAGGAGTCCAAAAGGAAAGAAGATCGACAAGGGGAGAAAATCAAAAAATACCACAATTACACCCCTCTCAGGGTATCCTTAGTCGACGTATACAAAGAAGTCTACCATACGGAGAGAATACCCCCAGCTCGGCCACTCAAAGGCAAAAGAGGGGGAGGAAACCGGAATGAGTATTGTGAATATCATCGAGTTCGAGGGCACTCCACCAACGAGTGCTTCGATTTAAAGAACATTATAGAAAAATTGGTGAGGGAAGGAAAACTAGATCGGTTTCTGGCCACCCGAGATGATGATCAAAGAAAGAGACGAAGGGACGAAGACATCGGACGAATCACGCGATCACCTCGTACACCAGAAAGACACGTCCACATGATACACGGTGGATTCGCAGGGGGAGGAATCTCCAAATCATCTCGCAAAAGATATCTCAAAGAAGTATATCATGTCAAAGGAAAGGAGGAAGCACCCGACATCCCTGCAATCACATTCACTAAAGAGGACGCATCCGGTATCATCTCGGGACACGACGACCCCATGGTCATCACCATCATACTGACAAACGCCAATCTGCACCACACATTAATAGACCAAGAGAGCTCTGCCGATATCTTATTCAAAGCTGCCTTTGACAAGCTCGGCCTAGAAGACAAAGAGCTTAAGGCATACCCGAACAATCTGTTCGGACTTGGAGATACCCCGGTACAACCACTGGGATACATATCACTACATACAACCTTCGGAAAGGGGAACCAATCCAGGACACTCAAAATAGACTACATTGTGGTCGACGTGAGTTCAGCCTACAATGCTTTAATAGGTCAGACAACACTAAATCAACTCAGCGCAATAGTCTCGACTCCACATCTATGCATGAAATTCCCAACTACAGAGGGGATAGCCACAATAAAAGCAGATCAAAAGATGGTACGTCGCTGTTACAACGAAAGTCTAAACCTCAGAGGCAGAGGAGAAGAGTTTCATGCAATTGAGCTTGGCGGAGTTCAGAGACGAGAAGAACTCCGTCCGCAGCCAGAAGGTGAGATAGAGAAGATTTAGATCGAAGATACCTCGGACAAAACAACTAATATCGGCACGATCCTGAAAGGAGACTCAAAAGAATTACTGGTACAATTCTTACGAGACAATGTCGATCTCTTCGCATGGAAAGCCACACACATGCCAGGCATAGACCCCAAAATAATGTGCCACAAATTGGCAGTCTATCCAGGATCTCGGCCGGTACAACAGAGACGAAGAAAACTTGGGCCAGTGCGATCCCAAGCTGTAGAAGAATGGGTACAAGAATTACTGGAGGCAGGATTCATAAGAGAAGTCAAGTACCCATTATGGCTAGCCAACGTCGTCTTGGTGAGAAAATCAAATGAGAAGTGGTGAATGTGCACCGATTACACCGATCTCAACAAAGCCTACCCAGAAGATCCTTACCCACTCCCAAGTATCGACGCTTTGGTAGACGCTTCCTCCGGATATAGATACCTCTCGTTTATGGACACATACTCGGGATACAACCAAATCCCCATGTATCCACCAGATCAAGAAAAGACTTCGTTTTTAACGCCAAAAGTGAATTACTCCTACATTGTGATGTCTTTCGGTCTCAAGAATGCGGGAGCTACTTATCAAAGGCTAATGAATAAAGTCTTCTCAGATTACATTGGAAAAATCATGGAAGTCTATGTAGACGACATGTTAATAAAGACACAAAGCGAAGAGACATTATTGTCCGACCTAGCTCAAGTGTTCGACACTATAAGGAAGCATGAAATGCGACTCAATCCTGCGAAATGCACCTTTGCAATAGAAGCCGGCAAATTCTTAGGTTTCATGCTCACACAAAGAGGAATTGAAGCAAATCCGGATAAATGTCAAGCCATACTCAACATGAAGAGCCCAACCTGTGTCAAAGAAGTACAGCAACTCAACGGGAGATTGGCCGCTCTATCCAGGTTCTTAGCAGGATCAGCGATAAGATCTCTCCCCTTTTATGCTACTTTGAGGAAGGGAAAGCAGTTCGAATGGACAACAGAATGTGAACAAGCCTTTCAAAACTTCAAGGAATTCTTAGGACGGCCACCTATCCTATCTCGACCACGAGAAGGAGAACCGCTCATATTATATCTCACAGTAGGAAGCCAGGCAATAGCCTCAGCACTAGTCAGAGAAGACGAAAGTGGGCAACAACCCGTCTACTTCATTAGTAAAGCGCTACAGGGATCTGAGTTGAACTACCAGAAAATAGAAAAGTTTGCCTACACTCTCATTCTAACGTCTCGACGACTTCGCCCGTACTTCCAGGCTCACACTATTAGGGTTCGAACCAACCAGCCCATAAAAGGAATATTGCAGAAAACAGATCTGGCAGACAGAATTTTACAATGGACAGTCGAGCTATCTGAGTTCGATCTCCAATATGAAGCTCGGACGGCCATCAAATCACAATATCTGGCCAACTTCATTGCAGAATTCACAGATGCCCTGGAAATTCCCACAGAATGGAATCTCTATGTGGACGGTTCTTCAAATAAGACTGGAAGCGGCGCAGGTGTGATAATAGAAAGCAACCAAGGAACCCAAGTTGAGCTTTTCCTCAAGTTTGGGTTCCCGGCTTCAAACAACCAGGCGGATGTTTGAAGCTGGCTAAAGAGGTTGGAGCTCAAAAACTCAATATCTACAATGATTCACAAGTAGTCACCTCACAAATAACGGAGAGCTACCAAGCCAAAGATCCCACCATGAAAAAGTATTTGGATAAAACCAAAGAACAACTCGGACTCCTCGGGGAATATAAGATCTGTCACATACCCCGCGAAAAAAATGCCCGAGCTGACGCACTCTCGAAACTAGCCAGCACCAAACTAGGGAGCAACAATAGAAGCCTCATCCAAGAAATGCTACAGGACCCGTCATTCTCAGAAGAAGAAAAGATCCTAGCCATAACAGATCGGGATCAAGGATGGATGACTCCCATAATTAACTACCTCGAAGCAGAAACACTCCCTACGGACGAAAAAGAGGCGAAGAGGTTAAAACGGGAGGCTCAGTACTACACCATCATAAACAACACCCTATATAAAAGAGGGATCTCAATACCACTACTAAAATATGTGCCGACCTCCAACACAAGGGAAGTTTTAGAAGAAGTACACAGTGGTATTTGTGGCAATCATCTCGGGGCACAAGCTCTCACCAAAAAGGTACTGTGGGCGGGATTCTACTGGCCAACCCTACAGAAAGAGGCTATAGAATTTGTAAAGACATGTCTACCATGTCAGAAACATGCCAACTTCCACATCGCCCCGCCAGAAGAGCTCATCAGTGTAACCTCGCCCTGGCCATTTGCAAAATGGGGACTTGATCTTCTCGGACCCTTTTCCCAGGGATCAGGACAAGTAAAATTCCTCATAGTCAGAGTAGACTATTTTACAAAATAGATTGAGGCAGAGACCCTAGTCAACGCCACCGCTCAAAGAAGCTGGAAATTTCTATACAGGAACATTGTCATGAGGTTCGGGGTTCCATACTCCATTACCACAGATAATGGCACTCAATTCACAGACGCAGGCTTCAGGAGACTAGTAGCCGACTTGAATATAAAACACCAGCTCACCTCCGTCGAACACCCTCAAGCCAATGGACAGGCCGAAGCTGCCAACAAAGTCATATTGGCTGGGTTGAAACGGAGACTACAAGATGCAAAGGGAGCTTGGGCCAAAGAACTTCCACAAGTCCTATGGGCATATCGAACAACGCCACACTCCACCACAAATGAATCACCCTTTCGACTAGCATATGGAGTGGAGGCAATGATACCAGTAGAGATCGAGGAAGGGTCATCCAGAGTAGTCCACTACAATGAAGAAGCCAACTCTCAACTTCAGAGGGAAGAACTCGACCTACTACCTAAAATCCAAGAAAAAGCTCGGATCAGGGAAGAAGCACTAAAACGTCGGATGGCTTCCAGATATAATCAAAAGGTAGTGCCAAGAAGTTTCGCAGAGGATGATCCCATCTTAATCCGAAATGATATTGGAACGACTCGACCAGGAGAAGGAAAGTTGGCAGCAAACTGGAAAGGACCCTACCGAGTTGTAGAAGTACTCAGGAAGGGCTACTACAGACTGTCCGAACTCGACGGACGAGAGCTTCCCAGATCATGGCACGCCTGCAACCTAAGAAGGTACTACAGTTAGAAAAAGTAAAAGATCTCATTATTGGATGCACTCTTTTTCCTGAAAAGGTTTTTTAATGAGGCACCAAGTGAGACTCAGACACTATCCGACTTATAGGGATGAAAAATTCCCGCATGTATATATTTGCAATTTCTTTTGAATAAAATATATTTTTAAATATTCTACAAATGTCCAAGACGCATTAATCTGAAGCATTCATCGTTCGATTATAAAGCAACAGATCGGCATAAAGTGAAAAACAATTTCACTGCATGATCACGATAAAGACAATCGTCTGATAAAGGTGAAAACGTGATTCACCTAAAAGACGATCAAAAGATAGCAACCACCTTCTACAAATCGGCAAAAGATGAACACAGAATAATGTAAGAAGTTATCGAAAGTGATCCGAAAAAGAACCTGACGAGGTCTTATGGATTGCTAAATAATAACTTAAAGACTGGCCGACGTTGAAAAGTCGGACCAAGTCAACCCAAGTTATAAGTAATCCCTGAAAGAGACCTGACAAAGGTCCAAGAAAGAGGATTACAAAAATAACTTAGAAGAGGACGACGAAAAGAAGTCGGCCTCCTACAAAACAAGTTATAAAAGTAATCCCTGAAAGAGACCTGATAAAGGTCCAAGAAAGATGATTACAAAAATAACTTAGAAGAGGACGATGAAAAGAAGTCGGCCTCCTACAAAACAAGTTATAAAAGTAATCCCTGAAAGAGACCTGACAAAGGTCCAAGAAAGAGGATTACAAAAATAACTTAGAAGAGGACGACGAAAAGAAGTTGGCCTCCTACAAAACAAGTTATAAAAGTAATCCCTGAAAGAGACCCAACAAAGGTCCAAGAAAGAGGATTACAAAAATAACTTAGAAGAGGACGACGAAAAGAAATCGGTTACGAAACGCTGAAAATACAAGCAAAAGCGAGAAAACCGAAAAACAAGTCGGACCCACACAGCCACAACCTCAAAGGATCCAAGCTACAAACTGTAAAGTACAAAGCAATCCAAAGAGGCCGAGCCGCAAGGTTCCAACATTCTCAGAAACTAGAAGAGATACCAAGTCAAGCACAAAAAAGCATGATATAATCTACAAAGTTATAAAGCGTCAGAGGCCACCAAAATTTACCTCAAAAAAGCTAGCAAGCTACTTTTGTTCTTTAAAAGTAAAAGTTGCTAGACAAGCAACTAGAAAGTGTCGGAAATTAACAAAATAATAAAAGTTTAAGAGCCCACAAGCTGGGCCAGCTGCACAAATATCTAGAGAGAAATCAGCAAACATCGAGAGCCTTCTTGGTAGCATCAGGACAAGGAGAAGGAGGGCGAGTCTGAATAGGCACAGCATCCACAGTTTCATCCTCCCAGTTCAGAATCTGGCAATCCGGATCAGACACAGCCGGAGGAGCAGAAAAGGTCGACACTTTGGCAGAGGACACAGGGGGAGGTTCAACATCATCATCATCCTCGTTATCAGGGACAATCTTTCCATCCCTGATAACGTTATCTAGGCTGAAGAGGATAAGGTCGGCCTCGGGAGCAATAACCCGAACTTGTTCTTTCAGGTTCTCGTAAGAAGCAGTCACACTACCAACGAGATGACCCTGAAGCTCAGAGTAATCTTCCCGGGCACTCTCCAGCTCATCCCTCAGGCACACCACCTCTCGATAAGACGTCACATAACTGTCCTTATATCTCATAGCCGTATCCTCGGCCAGCCTCACAGAAGCCGCCAGAGAAAAGGAACTCGCCTTCTCAGTCTCCAAATCCTTCTCCAACTTGGCAACCTTTACCTCAAGCTCCTCCTTAAGGCCCTTCATCCGGTCGAACTCTTGCTTTGCCTCCTCCATAAATTCTTTGGTGGCATGGAGAGGAAGATTCTGGGCAGTTCGGTACAGAGAAGCTCCCATATACGCCATCTTAATGCTATTTTGGGTCATAAATTCCAGATGGCGAAGGATGGACACATCGTCCATGGGAAGGAAACCATAGGGACCAATTTGCTGATCCACGAATTCAATTGCATTAAAGTTAAAAGCATCAAGGTTAAAAGGCTCAGCTGTTTTCTATTTCTAATTGGGAGGAATGCCAGAAGGAGCAACAGAAGTCAGGGGAGGGTCAGCCAGACGAACTCGGGGAGTGAGGATCACCTTCCTCGGAGAACTCGCCATGGACGGCTTCATGCGTACTTGGGAAGATCCCTCCCCGGCCACCTTGGCCGAGATGCTTTTAGCAGCAGTCGCCTTCTATGCTCTTTTAAAAGCCTTCATGGATTTATTATTCTTTATTTCCTCTGCAAAACGCAACAGTAAGAAATGAAGCTGAAAGTCGGAAAGGCATTTACAAGCAAAATAAACAAGATAATAAAGGGAAAATCAGGAACGCAAAATACCCAGCTCGGTTTGAAGAAGAGAGGGATTGGTTAAAAATTTTTTTGTATCGAGATGGGGAGGTTGACCCCAGTGTTCTTCCAAGACGGTCACAAAAGCTCGCTCAGTTTCATCCAACATTTGCCACGTGTATCGGGACACTTGCACATCTTTTTGCCATTCCAAGGAAAAGGCGGGTTCATCATTCTCATCCAGAAAAAAGGGCCGAGCTCCTTCAACAGCTCGGACCTTGAAAAAGTAATTTTTAAAATCACAGAACGATTCGTCAAACATGGAAAAGACCTTCTTCCCCTGGGAAGATCGAAAGGAGACCCAAGCCGCCTTCTTTTTTACTACTCCAGGCTTCGTCAAAACAAATAAATAGAAGAAGAGAGATTGCGAGGCGGGAACACCAAAACCATTGCACAACAATTGAAAAATTTTTATGAAGCCCAAGGAATTAGGGTGAAGTTGAGAGGGAGCAACATTACAAGACCATAACAGGTTGGTCTCAAACTCAGTAAAGGGAAGGGTGATACCCAGCTGACCAAAAAAGAAGTCATAAGCATAGAAAAAAGGGCGATCTCTAACAACTCGAGTAGAGAAACAAACTCTCTCTTCAGAAGAGGGAGGGACAAGTTCATAATTCTTCTCATCGCCGGCATTACTATAGACCCTATGAAACTGCCTAAGCTGCGCACAAAACTCGGAATCAGCCAAAGAGACACACATAAGAACCATTGAGTCCACCTAATCGGCCATGCCTTCAAGAACTTGGGAAGACATCTCTACAACATTATGGCGAGAAGACATGAGGCCAACTAATCCTACAATAAGAAAAGAAGATAGGATTACTAAAAGAAAAAAAACATCTCGAACGAGAGGCAAAAACAACTCGACTAATATGATACAGACGAACAAATAGAAAAGAAAAACCAAAGACTCAAACCAAATTTCCGGGGCATCCTTTGGAGGCAGTAACAAACCAAGGTTAGAAGGAAATCCCTACAGATTATGTCCCGGCACTCATCAAACAAAGGTTTCAAAGGAAACAAAGGAAGTAAAAACACAAAAATCACTACCTTTCTACAGTCTATCAGCAAAAAGCATGGTCAAACATAAAAAATGCCAAGCAAAAATCATCAAAGGCCCAACCTTTTTCAGAATCAAGCAAAAACCACCATCAAAGGCGCAAGCAGAAACGGCAACAATATGCAAAAGCCCTAGAAAAGGTTTAAGCAACAAGAAAAGCAAAAAGGATCTTACAGAAGATGAAGAAACCCCTATAACACACAACAATTAGGTGCGACAAAAACAGAAAGATCCAAACATTTTCTAAAGAAAAATCAAAACTTGATCACAAAGCCAAAGCCACGAAAGAGAAAGAAAATACGAATGGAACTCACCTGGAGAAGAAAGAAGCTTCGGAGGAAAGAAGGAGGCGTAAAAATGGAAGCTGCCTAGAAAATTCGCCGAGAGACGTCGCAACGCGAGAAAAAGCAGAAATGAGAGCGAAAAACAGAGAGCGAGAGAACAAAGGAAGAAAATGTGAAGAAGTTACAAAGGAAGCGAAGAAGAGAAACTGTTTCTGGGTTTTCAAAAATAAAAATCTTCAAAGGAAAAACGGGGCAATTAATGCTAATTAATGAAAGTATTAAACCCTCACACGTTTCCAAAGCACTGATGTGAAAGCGCGCGTGATAACGCCCTAGCGGTGTATTGGTAGATTTCTCTTTAATAACACCTCGTTGTGAGTATAGCTCTACCAACAACAATCCTCGGGGGGTCAAATTTAGAAGAGGGATTTGGTTGTCACAAGTTCAACCCCAATAAAAATAACCGAAGTATTCAAACCTCAGGTCGTCTCACAAGGAATGGGCAAACATGTACTTCGACATTGGTTAGAAATCCGGGGTTGTGAGTTATGAGCATGAAAATAAATGGGAATCTTAACAAGCAAGTAATCTTAAATTGCAATAAACTAATTCAACTACCTAAGTAAAACTTGAGCAATTCCAATGAACAAGCAATATTCTATTTAATTCTACTTAAACCAAACAAGTAACTATAACTAAGGCAATTGAAATTGGAAACTGGGTTTCAAATATGAATGATAAAAATAAGTCTTGACTAGGTATGGGAATTGGGATCACAATCCTTGTCCAACAACTATATCTTGACAATTATGAGGAACCAAGCTCATTAAGTCTACCCCCAAAGTCTTAAGTACGTGATATCTACCCTAAATCAACAAGGGAAGATCAAAATGGAAACTAGATCTAGAGAGGAACAAGGGTTTCTCTCTCTAGAATAACCAAAGAACCAAAAACTAGCTAAAATTGTATCCTAGTGTAAAATGAGTGATCTCCGTCTTTCCCCCTAGCATCCTTAGGTCTTTTCCATGCAGAAACAGCTTGAAATTGGGCCTCCTTGCCCTTAAAAATCGCCAGGCACGATTTCTCTTAATGAGGTCACGTGCAGCTTCCCACGCGTGCGCGGCAAGTGCACGCGCGCGCCGATTGCTTTCATGATCCACGCGTGCGCCACAGTTGCGCGTGCACGTTGATAGGAATCTTCCAATCTGCGCGGATGCGTCCATCCTTTTGCGCCGCTTCCAGCCAATCCCATCCACGCGTGCGCGTGGAGTGCGCGGACGCGCCGATACTGCTGCTCCCAAGACTTCAATTCTTCATATTCCTCCCTTTTTGTACATGCTTTCTCCCTCTCTTCTAAGTCATTCCTACCCTATAATTCCTGAAATTACTCAACAAAAACATCACGGCATCGAATGGCAATAGAAGAGGATTAAAATATGGCAATTTCAAGGCAAAATAAGCATGTTTTTCATCATAGAGTAATATTGGGAAGTGAACACAAAACCATGCATTTCTTGTGAATAAGTGTGAGAAATATTGATAAAATCCCCCAAAATAGGTGCAAGATAAACCACGAAATCGGAGTTTATCAAATATCCCCACGTGAAAGCCGGGAGCAGGCATTGAGCCTCGAACCCTCACCGGAAGTGTATCCGCTCTATTCGCTCAAGTGTATAGGGTTCATCACTCAATCTCCTCCTAATCATGCTTTCCAAGATTTGTCTTTCATCTAATCAATCAACAATTACTTAATGCATGCTTACAAGTATCATGAGGTCTTATTCATGGGTTGTAATGGGGCTAGGATGAAGGTAAGGATGTATATGGCTAAGTGGGCTTAAAATTTGAGTCCTTGATCAGCCTCGGATCCCACTAGGCACCTAAAACAACCTATACAACTACAATACATTCCTAGCTACCCTAGAATTTTACCCTTTTTACATACTCATGCATTCTTTGCAATCCACCTACTATATGCATTGTTTTTATTACTTTATCTTGGGGCATTTTTATCCCCTTTCATTGCCCTTTTTTTTATATTGTCATCATCCCCTTTTCTTTGGGGGTTTCTTTGTGAACCAAAGTGTCAATGCATACGGTGTAATCATTTAGCACATGAGTATGTTCCCAAGATCCTAGAATTTTCAATTACACTACAATTACATGCCTATATACCTACCCGAATTTCCAAAGTATACCCCCTATTTGAATGATACACATCCTAACTCACCTAAGCTAATCAAGGATTCAAATTCAGGGACATTCATGGTTTTTCACTTAGGGTTGTTGATGTGCTCTGTTTAAGAACAAGAGGGTTTATCAAAGGCTCAAAATTGGTTAGCAATGGTAGATATAAGGGTTAAGGCTATTTGGGAAAAGTGATTGTTGAAATGATGGCCTCAATCATGCAAATGCATTCATACACAAAGCAATGGACATATAGAATTAGACAAAGCAAGGATCACACTCATAGAGAGAGAGATATGCACACAAGAATGGAAATAATGGTTAAAAGATGTAACCATGCAATAGGCTCAAAACTTTCATGCTTGTGTTCTTAACTCAATCGCTATGTTTCAAAATACATTCTTAAAGCAAGTTTACTGCAGAAATTTTCAAAATTTTGGTAGGTCACCCAGAACACAGTTTCTTGGAAAGAAAGTTATTGTTTTGACCAAGTAACTCTATAGAAACTAACCATCATGCAAAGAGTATTTACAAGCAAGACTAACTACACATGCAATATATAAAAAGAAAAAGATAAATCCATGGGTATTGAGGGGAAGAGAGTGTTACCCATGGAGATCGGTCGAACGACCTCCCCACACTTTAGAAATTAGCACGGTCCTCCGTGCTACGAATGATACGCAAGGGACGGTCGAGACCGGAGTCTTCACTATCCCCTCCATCAGAACTTTCCTCGCTTGGGTTCGAGGTGGATGTGAAGATCTCAGGTTCCTCCATGCTAGGGGAAACACAATGCAGAAGTTTCTTGATATAAGTATACCGGCGGTGGTTACGCCTCTCATATCTATCAAGCTTCCGGTGAAGATCTTCTATCCTTTGATATGTGGATCTCAGTGGTGGTGATGATGAGCTAGAAGGAAAAAGACGTGGCGGGGCCATGTCGAGGCTTTGTTTGTTCATGGGAAGATATAGGTATTTTCCGCTTGGGACCACATCGCCCTTAGCCGGAACCATAATCTTCTTATCTTTGGCTTCCCAAGGAACACCTGCAGCAGCGACTAAGTCAGATACCAAAGCTGGAAATGGCAGGTTACCCCGGTCGTGTACTTGACTCATTGCTTGCTTGACAAGAGGTGGGATGTTCACCGGCTTCTCCGTGAGAATACACCAAACAAGTAAGGCAAGGTCCGCCATGATGGACGACTTGTGAGTGCTAGGTAGCACATAGTGAGATAGGATCTGGGCCCAAGCTCTAGCTTCCACAGTGAGGAAGCGAGCGTCAATACTCTTGGGCCTCATCCGCAGTCGACCATGGATCCAAAAAGATTCTGGCTCAGCAATGACTCGGAGGATCGAGTCCCAATCGAATCCATACTCTTCTCGCTGACGTAGGACTTTTTGGTAGCCATCCGTGTCACTTGGCACTGGTAAAACATTAAGCACTTGCTGAATAGCCTCTTCTGAAACTGAGACTTGCTTACGGCGCATGTATACCGATTGAAGAGAGGAAAGGTGGTAGTTAGTATAAAATTCTTCCACCCAAGAGAGGTTGATTTCTTTTGGTTTTCTCAAGAGAAATTTCCATCCTCGCTGTTCAATGCGGGGCAGAATATAAGGGGCAACCTTGTTCGGCGGAGCGAGCAGATGCTTGGGGTGATAGTTTCTTACTGCTATGGAGGGGAACGTAAGTTCACAGAAGCGGTTAGGGAACCTTGAAGAGTTTCTTGCCGGTTTGCCTTTGTCATTCTCATCAATAGGAGCGGGTGTCTTTCCGTTCTTTGATAAGGGTTTGGCTCCTATTGAAGAACGCGCCTTAGAATTTGATTTTTGGGGTGCCCTCTTTGTGGCCGGTTTCCTTGGAGCTATCTCCTTGCCTTTCTTGGTGGCCATCCTAAAAAGGAAGAGAAAGAAGGAAAATATTAAACTCAAGAAATAACTTGATGAAAACATGCAAGTGACTTGTAATGCCCATGATGAATATGAAAGCAAGGGGTATGTCACCTGTTATGGGATACAAGAGAAAGTAAGACATGCAATGGCATGAGAAGAGTAGTCTCAAGCATCCTTAATAACAAGAAAGTCATGTTCAATTAATATGGAATTGGTAAGTATAAACTTAAAGCACACAAATTAGACTCAATACATTTAAGAAGAAACAAGTGAATGAGAAAGGAGCACCAAATTGAAAGTATATGGCTAAATGGAGCCAAAATGGGGTGCGTGCATTTCCTCGAACACTTGGCGTGCAATAATCAAGCAATGAGCAATTATGAGATACCAAACCAATTCAAAGCCCAAAATGGAACATCAATCATCACATAAACATCACACAATGGTAAAAGAGTGACAAGAGATCTAGTAATGCAACTAAGCTCAAATTCAACATCCATGGAGAAATAAAGAAAAGAGAGGGAAAATAAGCAAACAAAACAAGAAGCATCATCATCAAGTAAAAGAAAAACTAAGTAAGGCAACAAGAAGCATCTTATTAGAAGAAATAGCATAAAGAAAAGTGGAAGTAAAGGAAAGGAAGAAGTTAAACCTTGAGGAATATGAAAAAGCAAGGTTGAATCTTCTTTTGTGAAGATGATAGAGGAAATAGGAGAAGTGTAGCGCCACCAGAAAAGGGTGGTTGTCACTGGTGAGTGGCCGGAGACAATGGTGGTGGGTTGTGTAAGAAGAAGAGGAGAAGAGAAATGATGGAGAGAGTGGGAGAATGAACTAAGAAAGAAAAAGAAGTGTGAGTGAGAAAGGAAGTGAAACGGCGCGAAGTATAAAACTGACTCGCGCAACCGGCGCGCGCGCAAGGTGCGCTGACGCGTCGGTGAAGGTATGAGCTAAGGGCGCGTGCGCGTCAGTGGCGCACGCGCGCGAGAGGAGTTGTGCCCTAGGCACAAAAGTGGCACAAACCTGGCTCAAGTCTCTGGTTTTTGTACCAGGGTGACCCAGGGAGGCATGCGCGCGTATGCGTCAGTTTTGGCACAAAGTTGGCCCAATCGTGGCACAACTCTCTGGTTTTTGTACCAGAGACTTCAGCTAGCCCCATCAGCACGCGCGCGCACTGTACGCTTGCACATCGATGGTCAACTGGCAATGGTACGCGCAGGCGGCATGTACGCGAACGCGTGGGTGCCTGGCGCGAGTTGGGCACGAAGTTGGCCTAACTCTTGGGTTTTTTTGGCCTGAAAATGGAAATTCGTAACCGGCGCGCGCACGCACTGTGCGCCTACGCGTCGGTGCCCTTTTTCAAAGAAAAATTTTGTTTTCTTTACCTCTTTTCACAACCTATCTATATGAACATTCTACCTATTTAACAGAATCAACAAAGCTAGCATTCCTAAGCACTCAACCAATCATCAAAAGATCATAAAATTCAAAGAACTAAAGATACTAAAAGATGGTATAAACACAGAAGATCTTACCATGGTGGGGTGCCTCCCACCAAGCACTTTTCTTTAACGTCCTTAAGTTGGACGGCCCTCTTCTTAAGCTTCATCTCTACCTGGTGCATCCTCCAATATGTACACCTCTAGCTCCCTTGGAGGTTTGCAACCATGATATTTCTTCACTCTATGCCCATTCACCTTGAAAGTTGCTTCACTTTTGGGATCAAACAATTCCACCACTCCGTAGGGCTTCATTTCTTTCACCTTAAAAGGTCCTTCCCATCTAGAACGGAGCTTGCCAGGCATAAATCGAAGCCTTGAGTTGTAGAGGAGGACTTCATCTCCTTCTTGAAAGTCCTTCTTCTGAATATGATGGTCATGGAATGCTTTAATCTTTTCCTTGTAAATTCGGACATTCTCATATGACTCGTTCCTCAAACACTCAAGCTCTTCTAGTTGCAACTTCCTAGCTTCACCCGCCTTGGCTAAATCCATGTTGCACTGCTTTACCACCCAATATGCTCGATGCTCAATCTCCATCGGAAGGTGGCATGCCTTACCATATACGATCTGGAAGGGACTCATCCCTATCGGAGTCTTGTAGGCTGTTCTGTATGCCCATAGTGCATCTCCTAACCGGAGGCTCCAATCCTTTCTTTGTGGATTGACCACTTTTTCCAGGATTCTCTTGATTTCCCGGTTGGACACTTCCGCTTGCCCATTTGTTTGCG
Organism: Arachis ipaensis; assembly: GCF_000816755.2. Lineage (NCBI taxonomy): Eukaryota > Viridiplantae > Streptophyta > Magnoliopsida > Fabales > Fabaceae > Arachis > Arachis ipaensis. The sequence continues at coordinate 76,858,966 of NC_029792.2, forward strand.
GATGATAAGCAGTGGCAACTTTATGCGACACTCCATAGCGCTTGAGCAATGCTTCTACCTTCCTGTTACAAAAATGGGATTCTTGGTCGCTCACGATTGCTCGTGGCGACCCGTAACGGCATACAATGTGATTCCTAATGAAAGAAACAACGGTATTGGCGTCGTCAAGGCGGGTAAGCACGGCCTCCACCCACTTTGACACGTAGTCAACCACTAACAGAATGTAGAGATACCCACTAGAGTTAAGAAACGGTCCCATAAAGTCAATGCCCCATACATCAAATATCTCAGAACAATATAGGTTGCTGAGGCATTTCATCCCTTTGGGATGTGTTTCCTGACTTCTGACACTGATGGCAAGACACACATAACCGGTTAGCATCCTTGAATAAGGTTGGCCACCAGAATCCATAATCCAACACCTTTTTAGCAGTCCTTTGTGGGCCAAAGTGGCCACCACAGTCAGACGACTGACAAGCTTCCAGAATTGGTTGAAATTTGGATTCCGGGACACACCTTCGGATTACTTGGTCTACACCTCTCTTCCACAAGTGAGGGTCATCCCAAATATAGTATTTGGAATCACTCCTCAACTTGTCCCTTTGGTTTTTCGAAAAGTTGGGAGGGAAGATTCTTGAAACCAAGTAGTTCGCCATTGGGGCAAACCAAGGAAAACTAGCCGACACAACATGCAAACTATCCAATGGGAATGAGTCATTGATCGGAAATGGATCAGTTTTTAAATTCTCAATGAGGCTTAAGTGATCCACAACCAGGTTTTGAGATCCACTCCGGTCCCTAATCTCAATGTCGAATTCTTGCAAAAGCAAGATCCAACGTATGAGTCTAGGCTTTGACTCATTCTTTGTCAATAAATACTTCAAAGCTGCATGATCCGTGTATACCACTATCTTTGAACCTAGCAAATAAGATATGAATTTATCTAAAGCATGAACAATGGCTAAGAGTTCTTTTTCGGTAGTGGTATAGTTGGATTGTGCGGCATCTAGTGTCTTAGAAGAGTAAGCAATGACATAAGGAAGTTTACCCTCGCGTTGTGCAAGCGCGGCACCCATAGCATAGTTTGACGCATCGCACATTATCTCAAATGGCAACGTCCAGTTGGGGCCTCGCACAATCGGTGCTATGGTGAGAACTTTCCTCAACTCTTCAAAAGCTTTTACACATTCACTGTCAAACTCAAAATCCACATCTTTTTGGAGTAGGCGCGACAATGGCAAAGCAATCTTGCTGAAGTCCTTGATAAAGCACCTGTAAAATCCTGCATGTCCCAAAAACGAGCGGACCTCCCTCACGGATGAGGGGTGAGGCAAAGTAGCGATAACATCAACCTTGGTCCGACTTCTTGGGGACAACTTGAACCGGGCTCACCCACTCACTGTCGGAAATAGGGTATATGATATCCGCATCCAGTAATCGGGTGACCTCTTTCTTCACTACGTCGAGGATGGTTGGGTTGAGCCTCCTTTGTGGTTGCCGAACCGGCTTGGCTCCATCTTGAAGAAATATCCTATGCATGCACTTACGCGGGTCAATTCCCACAATATCCGCAAGGCTCCATCCTATTGCTTTTTTGTACTTTCTTAGAACGTCTAGGAGCTTTTCCTCTTCTTCACTTGAGAGCTCGCTAGCAATAATAACTGGAAACCCACAGTTGTCTTCTAAGAACGCATATTTCAGGTGGGAGGGGAGGGGCTTCAGTTCACTTGTTACCTAAAGATGAGGCTCCTTTTCACCAAGCTCATGGGACTTATTCTTGACAACTTCTTTAGGTTCATCCTCTTGGTCATCTATCTCCTCAATAGTGGGGTAGCACAATTTATCATGATCTTCTTCTTGTACTTCCGCTACCACTTCATCAATTATATCGCATCGGAGCATAGAGTGTTCTTCGGGAGGATGTTTCATGGCTTCCTCTAAATTGAACTTGATAGTCTTGTCTCCAACCCCAAAGGAATATATACCGGTGAAGGCATCTAGCTTGAACTTGGAGGTTTTGAGGAAGGATCTACCAAGTAGAATCCTTGTGTGTACACAAGTCTTTCAAAAATTTTGCATACTTGGGAATTTGTTGAATAGCGTCAAGGAGTGGTATGGTTACCTCGACCTTTTTGAACACTTGGAGCATGTCTAAATCAAATTCCGGTGTCTTCTTTGCTTTCTTCACCATGGAAGGAAATGGAATAGGAATTGATTCATCAACTATAGCTTTCCTCTTGGGTTCCTTGAGGTTTACTCCTTCTTCCTCATGCCTTCTGTCTACCACCTCTTCTTCATGTGGAGTTCCAACAACTACCTCTTTCTCATGCATTTCTCCCATGACTCTTGGGGGTATCTCCTCCAATGTTGTCCCCGACCATAGAGTAATGGCATTGAGACAGCCTCTTGGGTTTAGTTGGGGTTGTGATGGAAGGTTGGAGGAACTTGAGGGTTGAGTGGTGTTGTTATTGGGAGTTGGTGGTTGGCTTGACATTTTCATCTTTGAGAGCATGTTGGTAAGGTTGGCCAATTGAGTGTTCAAGGTCTCGAATTGAGCCTTTTGTTGATCTCATCTCGTTTTTCCATAGCGGCTCTAAGCTCATCAACTTGATTGTTGGAAGATGTAGGAGTTTGATTTTGTTGTCTATGGTGTGGTGTTTAGTACTTGGTGTAGTTGTTTTGGTTTTGGTTGGCTTGGTAGTTGGTGTTATTATGGTGGTATTGGGATGAAGATTGGTTGTTGTTGTAATGAGAAGAAGGGTTATTCCATCTTTGGTTTTGATTGCTTCCTTGCGCATTGTCTCTCCACCCTTGATGTTGATTACTACCTTGATGGTAGTTGTTTTGACCTTGAGGAGGGTATGGTGGGCGGTTGTTGTAATTCACATTGGCTACCACAAGGGAATGTTCCTCTTGGATTTGATGGCATTGGTCGGTGTAATGTGTGGTGCTAGAGCACAAACCACAAATCCTAGGAGGGCCTTCAAGTTGAGCAACCGGAGGAGGGGCTTGGATGGCTTTGATGGAGCAGTACTCCCTTTGATCTCTTTGAATTTGTGTAAGGATGGTGGTCATACCCCCAAGTGCCTTGGTTAGACTTACTTCGGAGGGGGGCAGTTCTACCACACCCTTAAGGGGGTTACTCCTCACTCTTATGTGTTGTGTAGATTCGGTGACATCCTTTATTAAATCCCGAGCTTCTCCTTCCGTCTTGTTTTTCGAAAGGGACCCGCCACTAGAGGCGATAAGCAATCTTCTATCTTCCGCACAAAGACCTCCGGTAAAGTAGCTAATGAGCAAGCGAGTGGTCATTCCGTGATGTGGACATGACTCTAATAACCTCTTGAATCGAGACCAATACTCATACATGCTCTCTTGGTCTCTTTGCATTATGCTCGAAATCTCTTTCCGGATGTACTCGGTCTTCTCCGGTGGGAAGAACTTGTCAAGAAACTCTCTTCTCAAGAAATCCCAATTATTCACAATATCATCCGGTAGCGAATAGAACCATGTTTTTGCTTGTGCTTCGAGAGAAAAAGGAAAGGCAAAAACCATGATGGCTACCTCATCGGCTCCATGCCTTCGAGCCGTAGAACAAGCAACATGAAAATCCTTCAAATGTCGGATGGGGTCTTGACCCGGCATCCCATGATACTTAGGAAGTAGATTTATCAAGCTACTCTTCAACTCAAAGTTTGGATCAAGGTTAGGATACCTTGCTTGTAACGGTTGAAGTATGATATCCGGAGCTCCCTGCTCATGCAAAGTGATCCGGCATGGCTCCGCCATGTGTGGCTCACCTGTAGGATGCAAAGATGTATTAGTAGTGCCAACAGAAGAATAGGAAGTAGCGGACTCCAAGTCACTCTCGGTAACGTCTAGTGATTCGGTGTTTTCCTCAAGAGAGGCCGAAGTACTAGGTGTGTAGTCCAATCGCCTTCTAGCTTGCCGAGTGTGTAACAAAGTTCTTTCAATCTCGGGATCAAAGTTGGCTAAGCTAGAATTCGGTTAAGACCGAGTCATCAAACTTGAAAGTCATAGTACAAATGCAAAAGCATTTTAAACTATAGCTAAGTATTGAAAGAGCAAAATATCTACAATATTCACATATTCACATAACCAATATCAAGGCATATGTTGCAACCATTCCCCGGCAACGGCGCCAAAAATTTGACAAAGCCCCAGCGGTGTATTGGTAGATTTCTCTTTAATAACACCTCGTTGTGAGTATAGCTCTACCAACAACAATCTTCGGGGGGTCAAATTTAGAAGAGGGATTTGGTTGTCACAAGTTCAACCCCAATAGAAATAACCGAAGTATTCAAACCTCGGGTCATCTCACAAGGAATGGGCAAACATGTACTTCGACATTGGTTAGAAATCCGGGGTTGTGAGTTATGAGCATGAAAAAAAATGGGAATCTTAACAAGCAAGTAATCTTAAATTGCAATAAACTAATTCAACTACCTAAGTAAAACTTGAGCAATTCCAATGAACAAGCAATATTCTATTTAATTCTACTTAAACCAAACAAGTAACTATAACTAAGGCAATTGAAATTGGAAATTGGGTTTCAAATATGAATGATAAAAAATGTAAGCAAGATTGTAACAAGGAATTCAAATTTAACAATTAAAACTGTAATTAACAAAATCCAATTCACAAATCAACAAGGGAAGATCAAAATGGAAACTAGATCTAGAGAGGAACAAGGGTTTCTCTCACTAGAATAACCAAAGAACCAAAAAGTAGCTAAAATTGTGTCCTAGTGTAAAATGAGTCATCTCCCTCTTTCCCCTAGCATCCTTGGGTCTTTTCCATGCAGAAACAGCTTGAAATTGGGCCTCCTTGGCCTCAAAAATTACCAGGCACGATTTCTCTTAATGAGGTCACGTGCAGCTTTCCACGCGTGCACGCCAAGTGCGCGCGCGCGCCGATTGCTTTCATGATCCACGCGTGCGCACCAGTTGCGTGTGCGCGTCGATAGGAATCTTCCAATCTGCACGGATGCGTCCATCCTTTCACGCCGCTTCCAGCCAATCCCATCCACGCATGCGCATGGAGTGCGCAAACGCGCTGATACTACTGCTCCCAAGACTTCAATTCTTCATGTTCCTCCCTTTTTGTACATGCTTTCTCCCTCTCTTCTAAGACATTCCTACCCTATAATTCCTGAAATTACTCAACAAAAACATCACGGCATCGAATGGCAATAGAAGAGGATTAAAATATGGCAATTTCAAGGCAAAATAAGCATGTTTTTCATCATAGAGTAATATTGGGAAGTGAACACAAAACCATGCATTTCTTGTGAATAAGTGTGAGAAATATTGATAAAATCCCCCAAAATAGGCGCAAGATAAACCACGAAATTGGAGTTTATCAAATCTCCCCATACTTAAACCAAGCATGTCCTCATGCTTAAAAAAAGATAAAAAGACCAAAGATTATGATGGGAAAGGATTTATGAAATGCTAAGTACCTAAACGGATGCATGCAACTAATGTAAAATCATCTGCCTACTTGGTCAAAAGTGAATTCATCCTTCAAGAATACATGTGAGCATATAGGGTGAAAGTAGTATGCAATTCATGAATCCTACCAAATTGAGCATCACCATAGAGTGCATATAACTTGCTAAACGAATGCTTGTGAAAGCCGGGAGCAAGCATTGAGCCTCGAACCCTCACCGGAAGTGTATCCACTCTATTCGCTCAAGTGTATAGGGTTCATCACTCAATCTCCTCCTAATCATGCTTTCCAAGATTTGTCTTTCATCTAATCAATCAACAATTACTTAATGCATGCTTACAAGTATCATGAGGTCTTATTCATGGGTTGTAATGGGGCTAGGGTGAAGGTAAGGATGTATATGGCTAAGTGGGCTTAAAATTTGAGTCCTTGATCAACCTCGGATCCCACTAGGCACCTAAAACAACCTATACAACTACAATACATTCCTAGCTACCCTTGAATTTTACCCTTTTTACATACTCATGCATTCTTTGCAATCCACCTACTATATGCATTGTTTTTATTACTTTATCTTGGGGTTTTTATCCCCTTTCATTGCCCTTTTTTTTATATTGTCATCATCCCCTTTTCTTTGGGGGTTTCTTTGTGAACCAAAGTGTCAATGCATACGGTGTAATCATTTATCACATGAGTATGTTCCCAAGATCCTAGAATTTTCAATTACACTACAATTACATGCCTATATACCTACCCGAATTTCCAAAGTATACCCCCCTATTTGAATCATACACATCCTAACTCACCTAAGCTAATCAAGGATTCAAATTCAGGGACATTCATGGTTTTTCACTTAGGGTTGTTGATGTGCTCTGTTTAAGAACAAGAGGGTTTATCAAAGGCTCAAAATTGGTTAGCAATGGTAGATATAAGGGTTAAGGCTATTTGGGAAAAGTGACTGTTGAAATGATGGCCTCAATCATGCAAATGCATTCATACACAAAGCAATGGACATATAGAATTAGACAAAGCAAGGATCACACTCATAGAGAGAGAGATATACACACAAGAATGGAAATAATGGTTAAAAGATGTAACCATGCAATAGGCTCAAAACTTTTATGCTTGTGTTCTTAACTCAATCGCTATGTTCCAAAATACATTCTTAAAGCAAGTTTACTGCAGAAATTTTCAAAATTTTGGTAGGTCACCCAGAACACAGTTTCTTGGAAAGAAAGTTATTGTTTTGACCAAGTAACTCTATAGAAACTAACCATCATGCAAAGAGTATTTACAAGCAAGACTAACTACACATGCAATATATAAAAAGAGAAAGATAAATCCATGGGTATTGAGGGGAAGAGAGTGTTACCCATGGAGATCGGTCGAACGACCTCCCCACACTTTAGAAATTAACACGGTCCTCCGTGCTACGAATGATACGCAAGGGACGGTCGGGACCGAAGTCTTCACTATCCCCTCCATCAGAACTTTCATCGCTTGGGTTCGAGGTGGATGTGAAGATCTCAGGTTCTTCCATGCTAGGGGCAATACAATGCAGAAGTTTCTTGATATAAGTATACCGGTGGTGGTTACGCCTCTCATATCTATCAAGCTTCAGGTGAAGATCTTCTATCCTTTGATATGTGGATCTCAGTGGTGGTGATGATGAGCTAGAAGGAAAAAGACGTGGCGGGGCCATGTCGAGGCTTGGTTTGTTCATGGGAAGATATAGGTATTTTCCGCTTGGGACCACATCGCCCTTAGCCGGAACTATAATCTTCTTATCTTTGGCTTCCCAAGGAACACCTGCAGCAGCGACTAGCCGACCCGGGATGTTTAGCGACATGGCGACCCGGGATGTTTAGCGACATGGCGACCGACCTCTTCAGGTCCGACTAGCCGACCTCTTCTCAAAGAGATCGGCCAAACCGACAGGAGAGCCCAATAAAGGGCCCAAATAGAGGAACACGACCCAAATCCAAAGGCAATCCAAGCCTATAGGGATAAAGGCAGTTCCCTTAAAGATAAGCTGACTTCACCCAAAATAAGATAAAAATAAGATAAAAATAAGATAAGATAACTAACTTATTGATGAGTATTTTGGTGAAAAATAAATTTCTCCCAAAACACACAAATCTAACCGGCAAGTGTACCGGGTCGCATCAAGTAATAAAAACTCACGGGAGTGAGGTCGATCCCACAGGGATTGATGGATCGAGCAATTTTAGTGGGTGATTAGTTTAGTCAAGCTGACATTTAGTGAATTGTGTGAAATTGTAGCCAACAGAAAGTAAATGACAATGAATTTAAAGTTGCAGAATGTAAATTGGCAAGTAACTTAAAGAGCAAGAAATTAAAATTGCAAGAATCTTAAATGACAAGAAATATAAATTGCATTAAATGTAAAGGGAATTGGGAATTGGATTTGCAGAAATTAAACAAGGAAAAGTTAAATTGCAACAAGCAGAGAAGTAAAAGATGGATTTGATTGATTCGGAACCAAAACAGAAATGTAAATAAACATGAAAAGCAATAAACAGAGAATGTAAAATTGGAATTAAGATCTCAGGACCCAAGAGACTAGATAACCAAGTCTAGATCTCAATGCCTTCCTAGATCCAACGAGAACAATTGCAAAGGAAATGTAAATTGCAGAGAAAGTAGATAAAGAGCAATTAACAGAAACTTCAATTTAATTAAGCAGTAAAGAATGCAGAGAGAAATCTCAGAGGGAGAATGAAACAGAACACCTTCAATTCTCCACCCAAGACTCAAAAACAAAGAAAAGAAAATTAAAGAGAGCTCTCAAATCCTCGTGCTCCCTCGTGGAGCCAGCCCCCTTACAAATATGAAAATGATGCCTTATATAGGCTTTACAAAATGGAAATGAAAATGAAATTAAAAACAAATTACAATTAAATGAAATTCCTATTTTATCTATTTCTTGTGCCTTTGAGTGATGATCATGGGCCTTTGCTCTTGGTGGAATTGGGTTGAAAGAGACCTTGGTTGATTGCTCTTGGAGTTTGAGGAGGAACCGAAGTGAACCAAATGAACCGGGTTGGAGTTTTGCAAAAATTGGACCAAAAGTTTGAGCAAAAGTTAGAGGTCTAACTTTTGCTCCAACTTTTCATAGCAGCCCACAAAATTTGCTGATATGAACGTTGGCCTCCCTTATGCATGTTCATGGCGCCAACTTTGTCCTCTTGTCATATTGCTAATTTTATACCCAATATAGACTATCATATATGGTTGGAAAGCTCTGAATGTCAGCTTTCTAACCCACTTGAAATCACTTCAATTGGACATATACAACTCAAGTTATGATCATTTGAAGAGGGCATGGTCGCTGGTTTTGGTGTGCAGCGTTTGAGGTAACGTTTGCCTCAAACGTTGGCGAAAACGCCAGTTCTGGAGGCTCAAACGTATTGTCCACCCCATACTATTATACATTGTTAGAATGCCCTGTATGTCTACTTTCCAATGCCGTTGGGAGCACATCAATTGGAGCTCTACAGCTCGAGTTATACTCCATCGAAGGTGCAGAGATCAAGTGGCCTCACTGCAGGTTGCCACCATGTTCATTTATGCACATTGCGGGGCAGTTTTCTCCCTCAATTTTAGTGTCCACCATGCAGTGCCATATATGCTTGGAAAGCTCTTGATTCCTACTTTCCAATGCTTCTTGAATCACCTCATTTGGAGCTCTGTAGCTCAAGTTATTCTTGTTGGAAGTATACCCCTTCAAGCTGTTGTGGTGTGTGGCGCCAACGTTAGCCTCAAAGTTAGGGGGCTAACGTTGGCGCAAACTTTTGCTCCTCCCCTTGTGAATTTTATGTGCCAACGTTAGCCACCAAGTTAGGGGGCTAACGTTGGCACAAACTTTTGGTGCCCAGGGAGGTTCTCTTCATGCCAACGTTAGCCTCCAAGTTAGGGGTCTAACTTTGAGGCTAACTTTTCACCCAAAAGTTTTTGCTTCCTGGTTCAACTTATTCCATTGTCCTCTCTTTACTCCTAGCCATTCCTTCTTGCTTCACCCTTTCTCCAAGCCTTCTTCACCTATCATTCATCAACCAAACACATCAAAGCTATGCTCAAAATCATGAGATATTCATTCTTTCATAATGTGACAATTTTAGCATAAAACCTCATGAAATAGCATGAATTCATACATGGTTGATTAAATCAAAGGAAGCATGAAAATCTACCCACTTGGCTTGCTTATGGCTCAAGAAAGTGCATAAAACCTATTGAAAACAATGGAAAAAGGCATAGAATAACATGACATGATGACATGTCATCAAGGAGCTTGCCAAAGATGAGGCCATTACGGCTCGCCTTTCGGTGTCCTCCTCGGGATAACGTCATTTAAAGAACAAGAGTCAGCACAACGTGAAAAAAAAAAACTAAAAAAAAACGGAAAAAAACTATGGAAAAAAAACCGGAGAAGCTTGCCAAAGATGAGGCCATTACGGCTGGCCTTTAGGTGTCCTCCTCGGGATAACGTCATTTAAAGAACAAGAGTCAGCACAATG
>NC_029792.2:76871524-76878082 GCF_000816755.2 Arachis ipaensis
AACACATTGTCCACCCCATACTATTATATATTGTTGAAAAGCCCTGAATGTCTACTTTCCAATGCCGTTGGAAGCGCATCATTTGGAGTTCCACAGCTCGAGTTATACTCCGTCGAAGGTGCAGAGGTCAGTTGGCCTCACTGCAAGTTGCCACTATGTTCGTTTATGCACATTTCGGGGCAGTTTTCTCCCTCAATTTTAGTGTCCACCATGCGATGCCATATATGCCTGGAAAGCTCTTGATTCCTACTTTCCATTGCTTTTTGAATCACCTCATTTGGAGCTCTGTAGCTCAAGTTATTCTTGTTGGAAGTATACCCCTTCAAGCTGTTGTGGTGTGTGGCACCAACGTTTGCCAAAAAGCTTGAGGCAAACGTTGGCGCAAGCTTTTCTCTTCCAGGGTATTGATTTTGTGATGCCAACGTTTGCCAAAAAGTTTGAGGCAAACGTTGGCTCAAGCTTTTCTCCCAAAAGTTTGAGCTAAAGTTTGAGGCAAACTTTTTGCTCAAACTTTTTGTCCTCTCTTCCTCCTAGCCATTCCTTCTTGCTTCAACCTTTCTTCAAGCTTTCTTCACCTATCATTAATCAACCAAACACATCAAAGCTATGCTCAAAATCATGAGATATTCATTCTTTCATAATATGCAACAAATATAGCATAAAATCTCATGAAATTGCATTAATTCATCCATGGTTGATTGAATCAAAGGAAACATGGAAATCTACCCAATTGGCTTGCTTATGGCTCAAGAAAGTGCATAATTCAATTGATAACAAAAGAAAAAGGCTAGTTAAAATAGGCTAAGATGACTTGTCGTCACAACACCAAACTTAAAGCTTGCTTGTCCCCAAGCAAGAAAAGAATCATGCATTTAAAGATTGACAATCCAAGGTAAGAAGGATAGCAACTCAATGTTCATGGTAAGCTAGTTTTCTAAGCATGCTATAATCACAAAAGAAATGTAAATGATTGATGCTTCCATCTAGCTCAATTTATGAACTCTTTCTTTTATATTTCTTCCTTGAAACAAACTTTTGATTTTCTTATTTAGCTTCTCCTTTTGGATGCTTAGCCCCATGAGTTGATAACAAAGCTACGACTTCTAAATGCTTTGTTTTCAAGTATTACCACTTGATACATAAGCACCACAAGCATTTGATTAGAGAACTTCATTAAGCTCATTTTTCTTTTCTTTTCTTGACTCTCTAATCATTGATGCTCAGAGCCTTGAACTTTGAGGGAGTGCTTTTGCACTTTGAGCCTAACCTTGACTTCTAAGTGTTTTGTTTTCAAGCATTTGGCTTGATACATAAACACCACAAGTACTTAGCAAATAGATTGCCATTGGTACTCAGAGCCTTCAGCTTTCTCATTTTTTCCCTTTTTCTTTTCTTGCTTTATTTTGCATTTGCTTTCAAGGTTTTAATGATTTTCAAAAGATTTCACAAAATGTCCTAGATGAAAACTTCAATTAAATAAAATCCAATGCAATTAAGCAACAATCAAACATACTAGCTTCCCAATACTTTTATGCACATGCTAAAATCTTCTTTAATGCCTTGTTTGTTTATTATCATGATACTTTACTGCTTTTGAATTCACAAAATTCAAGTTGGTAGTCATAATGCCACAGCAACATGTTACAAATCAAGATTCAAGCTATGCTTTATTCATACACACATGTAAACAGAAAAGATAAAGACAATCATGCAGTTTATAGTGCTTGAATTAAATGAGAGAAAAAGGAACTTTACAACCTTGTAGTTCATCTTCTCTATTGTTCTCATTTTCCTCCCATTCTCCTCCTTCCCATACCAAACTCAGCATGCTTGCTCATCCTCAAGCAACAATTAGGACAATGGCTATGGGGCTAAGATGGATCATAAATGTCTTTACACAATGAAATGTTAGTAGCACATGTGTTTTAAGCAAGCAAAATTAAAGATAATAATCAAGACATAAGAGACAGAGACATTATGATTGCATAGATAAGAAGGTGTGCACAATACTTTGCATAAAGAATAAGTGGCACACCAAACTTAGTGTGACACTTTCACTTGGAATCAATGCAAGTATTCAGTAAAGATTTGACGCAAATTGTGTTGTATAGCAACACCAAACTTAAAATGCAATCCTATGTCCATTTATTTGAATTAAAACCAAGCAAATAAAACTGTTCTTTATTAAATACAATCACTAAGCCAAGAATCTGTCATTAATAAAGCTCTCTTGGTGATGTATTAATAAACACAGCAAATAAGCAGACTAAAATGAAAGCATTCCCCTGTCTTGGTTTCCTCTCAGCAAGCTTTTTGTTGTACATGGCTTGATTGAGCTTGCCTGCTATTGGTCCAGGGGTTGGATTGCTTGTGGTTGACCTCCTCTTGAATGTTGTCCTTGGTAGTTTGGTCACAATCCTCTTCTTGATGCTTTTGTCAATTGCCTTCACTTCTTTGAATCCAAGTCTTAGTGGTTGTGTGATTGTTGGAGTTTTGTATTCATCCAGAGCCTTTTGTATTGGTGGTTCCATGAACTCCTCCTTTATGTACTTCTCTGCGTCACTTGAGTTTGGAATGACTTCTTCACTCTCTTGCTCCTCCACTTCCTCTTTTACACCCAACATTTGTTTCAATCGCTCTATCATGGGGGAGGTTTGTTGATTTTCCCAAGCTTTCTTCATCTCCTCTTCATATTTTTCAATCACAGATTCAATTGTTGAGAGTTTTTGGGTCAGGGAGGTTTGTGAGAGTTGTGAGTCTTCATGTTCCCTTGTCACCTCAAGTGCAGTTTCATTTTCAACCACTTCATTCTTATAACCAAGTCTAGATCTCAATGCCTTCCTAGATCCAACAAGAACAATTGCAAAGGAAATGTAAATTGCAGAGAAAGTAGATAAAGAGCAATTAACAGAAACTTCAATTTAATTAAGCAGTAAAGAAAGCAGAGAGAAATCTCAGAGGGAGAATGAAACAGAACACCTTCAATTCTCCACCCAAGACTCAAAAACAAAGAAAAGAAAATTAAAGAGAGCTCTCAAATCCTCGTGCTCCCTCGTGGAGCCAGCCCCCTTACAAATATGAAAATGATGCCTTATATAGGCTTTACAAAATGGAAATGAAAATGAAATTAAAAACAAATTACAATTAAATGAAATTCCTATTTTATCTATTTCTTGTGCCTTTGAGTGATGATCATGGGCCTTTGCTCTTGGTGGAATTGGGTTGAAAGAGGCCTTGGTTGATTGCTCTTGGAGTTTGAGGAGGAACCGAAGTGAACCAAATGAACCGGGTTGGAGTTTTGCAAAAGTTGGACCAAAAGTTTGAGCAAACTTTGTACTTTGACCCTAACGTTGGCCTCCCTTATGCATGTTCATGGCGCCAACTTTGTCCTCTTGTCATGTTGCTAATTTTATGCCCAATATAGACTATCATATATGGTTGGAAATATCTGAATGTCAGCTTTCTAACCCACTTAGAATCACTTCAATTGGACATCTACAACTCAAGTTATGATCATTTGAAGAGGGCATGGTCGCTGGTTTTGGTGTGCAGCGTTTGAGGTAACGTTTGCCTCAAACGTTGGCGAAAACGCCAGTTCTGGAGGCTCAAACGTATTGTCCACCCCATACTATTATACATTGTTGGAAAGCCCTGGATGTCTACTTTCCAATGCCGTTTAGATCACATCAATTGGAGCTCTAGAGCTCGAGTTATACTCCATTGAAGGTGCAGAGGTCAAGTGGCCTCACTGCAGGTTGCCACCATGTTCATTTATGCACATTGCGGGGCAGTTTTCTCCCTCAATTTTAGTGTCCACCATGCAGTGCCATATATGCTTGGAAATCTCTTGATTCCTACTTTCCAATGCTTCTTGAATCACCTCATTTGGAGCTCTGTAGCTCAAGTTATTCTTGTTGGAAGTATACCCCTTCAAGCTGTTGTGGTGTGTGGCGCCAACGTTAGCCACCAAGTTAGGGGACTAACATTGGCGCAAACTTTTGGTGCCCAGGGGTGAATTTCATGTGCCAACGTTAGCCTCCAAGTTAGGGGGCTAACGTTGGCGCAAACTTTTGCTCCTCCCCTTGTGAATTTCATGTGCCAACGTTAGCCACCAAGTTAGGGGGCTAACATTGGCGCAAACTTTTGGTGCCCAGGGAGGTTCTCTTCATGCCAACGTTAGCCTCAAAGTTAGGGGGCTAACGTTGGCGCAAACTTTTGGTGCCCAGGGGTGAATTTCATGTGCCAACGTTAGCCTCCAAGTTAGGGATCTAACGTTGGGGCTAACTTTTCAACCGAAAGTTTGTGCAAAAGTTTGATGCTAACTTTAGGTCCAGCTTTTTGCTTCCTGGTTCATTTTCACTTATTCCATTGTCCTCTCTTTACTCCTAGCCATTCCTTCTTGCTTCAACCTTTCTTCAAGCTTTCTTCACCTATCATTAATCAACCAAACACATCAAAGCTATGCTCAAAATCATGAGATATTCATTCTTTCATAATATGCAACAAATATAGCATAAAACCTCATGAAATTGCATTAATTCATACATGGTTGATTAAATCAAAGGAAGCATGAAAATCTACCCAATTGGCTTGCTTATGGCTCAAGAAAGTGCATAAAACCTATTGAAACCAAAGGAAAAAGCATAGAAAAACATGACATGGTGACATGTCATCACTTATCTTATCAGAAAGGTCATCCCCATCTACTATAAATACACTGGAGCACCCAGGTATAACTCATACTCTGATTCTACAATAAACCTGTTTAATACCCATGCTAACTTAAGCATCGGAGTCTCTTGCAGGTACCTCCCCACCTTCCGGTGACCAAGGATCAGAAGTGCAGTTAGTCCAACAAGTCAGACACAACAGCTCCGGCCGCCACCAGCCAGCCAGACACGTCATCTCCGACCAGTACAGAAGATCTCATCCGAGATCGGCCTACAGTTTCAGGTAACCCTCGGAACACTTATCAAAGGCTAATGAATAAAGTCTTTTCAGATCATATCGGAAAAATCATGGAAGTCTACGTGGACGACATGTTAATAAAGACACAAAGTGAAGAGACATTATTGTCCGACCTGGCCCAAGTGTTTGACACTATAAGGAAGCATGACATGCGACTCAATCCCGCAAAATGCACCTTTGCAGTAGAAGCGGGCAAATTCTTAGGTTTTATGCTCACACAAAGAGGAATTGAAGCAAATCCAGACAAATGCCAGGCCATACTCAATATGAGGAGCCCAACTTGTGTCAGAGAGGTACAACAACTCAACGGGAGATTGGCAGCCTTATCCAGATTCTTAGCGGGATCAGCGATAAGATCTCTCCCCTTCTATGCAACTTTAAGGAAAGGAAAGAAGTTCGAATGGACAATGGAATGCGAGCAAGCCTTTCAGGATTTCAAAAATTTCCTGGGATGACCACCTATCCTAACTCGACCACGAGAGGAAGAACCACTCGTATTGTACCTTGCGTTAGGAAGTCGGGCAGTAGCCTCAGCACTGGTTCGAGAGGATGACAAAGGGCAACAACAAGTATACTTCATTAGTAAAGCGCTGCAGGGATCCGAGCTGAACTACCAAAAAATAGAAAAGTTTGCCTATACTCTCATACTGACATCTCGACGACTTCGCCCGTACTTCCAGGCTCACACATTAAGGTTCGGACCGACCAGCCCATAAAAGGGATATTGCAGAAAATAGATCTAGCAGGCAGAATTTTACAATGGGCAGTCGAGTTATCCGAGTTTGACCTCCAATATAAAGCTCGGACAGCCATCAAATCACAGTACTTGGCCGACTTCATTGCAGAATTCACAGATACCCTGGAGACCCCCACAGAATGGAATCTCTACATGGATGGGTCCTCGAATAAAACTGGAAGCGGTACAGGTGTGATAATAGAAAGTAACCAAGGAACCCAAGTTGAGCTTTCCCTCAAATTTGGGTTCCCAGCCTCAGACAACCAGGCAGAATATGAAGAATTACTAGCTGGTTTGAAGCTGGCTAAGGAGGTTGGAGCTCAAAAACTCAACATCTTCAGTGATTCACAAGCAGTCACCTCACAAATAACAGGGAACTACCAAGCCAAAGACCCCACCATGAAAAAATATTTGGATAAAACCAAGGAACAACTCGGACAACTCGGGGAATATAAGATCTGTCACATACCCCGCGAACAAAATGCCCGAGCTGATGCACTCTCAAAACTAGCCAGCACCAAACCAGGGGGCAACAATAGAAGCCTCATCCAGGAAATGCTACAGAACCCGTCAATCTCGGAAGAGGAAAAAGTCCTAGCCATAACAAGTCAGGATCAAGGATGGATGACCCCCATAATTAATTACCTCAAAACAGAAACACTCCCCACAAATGAGAAGGAGGCAAAGAGGTTAAAACGGGAGGCTCAGTACTACACTATCATAAACAACACCCTATATAAAAGAGGGATTTCAATACCACTATTAAAATGTGTACCGACCTCCAACACAAGGGAAGTTCTAGAGGAAGTATACAGTGGTATTTGTGGTAATCATCTCGGAGCACAAGCTCTCAC
>NC_029792.2:76895315-76897609 GCF_000816755.2 Arachis ipaensis
TTGAAAGCTTGGCTGGCTAGTGAGCCATGTCTAATTCCTGGACTGAAGCTTTAGACTAACATGGCAAGATTCCTGGAATTCATATTAAAAATTTTGGAATCCTTATTTTTTCTTTTTTTCATATAATTTTCAAAAAAATCCAAAAAAATTAGAAAATCATAAAAATCAAAAAATATTTTTTTGTTTCTTGTTTGAGTCTTGAGTCATATCATAAGTTTGGTGTCACTTGCATATGCATCTTGCATTTTTTCGAAAATATCATGCATTCATAGTGTTCTTCATGATCTTCAAGTTGTTCTTGGTAAATCTTCTTGTTTGATCTTGATGATTTTTTTTGTTTTGTGTCTTTTCATGTTTATCATATGCATTCTTGAATTCGTAGTGTCTAAGCATTAAAGAATTCTAAGTTTGGTGTCTTGCATGTTTTCTTTGCATTAAAAATTTTAAAAAAATTGTGTCTTGATGTTCATCATGACATTCATAGTGTTCTTGGTGTTCATCTTGACATTCATAGCATTCTTGCATGCATTCATGGTTTTGATCTAAAAATTTCATGCACTGCATATTTTTCATGTTTTTCATAAAAATTTCAAAAAGCAAAAAAATATCTTTCCCTTTTTCTCTCATCAAATTCGAAAATTTGGGTTGACTTTTTAAAAAATTTTTAAAAATCAAATTGTTTCTCATGAGTCAAATCAAATTTTCAATTTGAAAATCTTATCTTTTTCAAAATCTTTTTCAAAAATCAAATCTTTTTCAAAATTATTAGTTATTTTCGAAAATTTCAAAAAATATTTTTCAAAAATCTTTTTCTTATTTTTATCACAAATTTTCGAAAATAACATAATCAATTAATGTTTTGATTCAAAAATTTGAAGTTTGTTACTTGCTTGTTAAGAAAGATTCAAACTTTAAGTTCTAGAATCATATCTTGTGATTTCTTATGAATCAAGTCATTGATTGTGATTTTAAAAAATCAAATCTTTTTCAAAACTAATCTCTATCATATCTTTTCAAAAATATCTTCTCATCTTATCTTTTTCAAAAATATCTTTTCAAAATATCTTTTCTAACCTCCTAACTTCTTATCTTTTTCAAAATTTGTTTCAACTAACTAACTAACTTTTTGTTTGTTTCTTAACTTTTTCAAAACTACCTAACTAACGCTCTCTCTCTCTATTTTCGAAAATATCTTTCCCCTTTTTCAAAATTTCTTTTTAATTAACTAATTATTTTTAATTTTTATTTTTGATTTCAAAAAAATTTCGAAAAAAATTTACTAAACATTTTTCAAAAAAAAAACTATTTTCAAAAATCACTAACTCTTTTTCAAAATAATTTTCAAAAATTATCCCTCCCCCATCCTATTCTATTTATTCGCATAAGGCTGTCTTGGTGCAATCACCTTCTAATATGCATGGTATCAGAAAACTCTCAGGGTCTTTAAGCTTTTCAGGAAAGCTTTTTAGAATGACTGCACTGCATTCTTCAGTGAGGAGAACTCTTTCTGTTTCTCTCCACTCCTTTTTATGACTCAAGATTTCTTTCATGAACTTGGCATAAGAAGGTATTTGCTCAAGTGCCTCTGCAAAAGGAATCTTTATTTCAAGAGTCCTTAGATAATATGCAAAGCGAGCAAATTGCTTATCCTGCTCCTCTTTCAGGAGTTTTTGAGGATAAGGTATCTTGGCTTTATATTCCTCAACCTTAGTGGTTAAAGAAGCCTTTTTAGAGGGGTTGTTGTCAGCACTTGTGTGTGTCTGATCCCTCACTGGCAATTGAATGCCAGAGTCAGAAGCTGGAGTGACGTTAGACGCCAGCTCACTGTCTGTTCCTGGCGCCTGAACGCCAGAACTGTGCTCCTGTTGGGCGTTCAACGCCAGATTCTTGCCCATTTCTGGCGTTGAACGCCAATCCTGCCTTGTTTCTGGCGCTGAACGCCAGTTTTGGGCATGGTCTGGGCGTTCAGCGCCTGCCTTCCACCCATTTTCTGGCGTTTTAGTGCCAGAATTATTTTTCCCTGGGCTCTTACTGTCCTCAGGGGAATCTATGGTGGGTTGCTTATTTCTTGAATTTTTGATGCCTTGAGGTGGGGTATTTAATGTTTTCCCACTTCTTAATTGAACTGCTTGGCATTCTTCTGCTATTTGCTTTGATAGCTGCTGCTTTGTTTGCTTAAACTGTTCTTCCATATGTATATTAGCTATCCTTGCCTCCTGTAACCTGTCTTTGAATTCAGCTAGCTGCTTTGTTAGAAAATCTAATTGCTGATTGAATTCAGCAGCTTGTTTTAC